>NC_140936.1:68365950-68833450 GCF_014529385.1 Adiantum capillus-veneris
AGCATCGAGGTTTTTCCAAATCTCCATCACAGAGTGACCAAACTGAATCGTACAGAGTTGTCGAATCCTCTCTCGCATTTCTTTTCCGACCCTATCTGCCACAACAGCCCCATCCCTTCTCATGTACACCTTGCTAGGATCATGCTCGTGTGTTCCCCAAGGTGTACATGGTGTGCTCATCCGTGAACTATCTACTGAAGAGAGTGGTGGACGCTCTCTCGGTGGCGTGGACGCATCGATAGAACTGCTACCACAAAAACTACCGCCTCCAGAACGACGGTTACGTTGTCTTGAGGATGAACCACCCATCGGTGTAAAGGGCACACGAGTCGTAGGTGTAGGGACACACTAGACTCAGGTGTGGGGCCGCTCGGTGTAGGGACCACACTAGTCCCGAGCGTAGGGTCGGTCGTAGTAGGTCTAGAGGTACCTGGACCCCAAAGGTGCTGTGCCATCGCGATCTGCTCTGGTGTGAACTGAGACAAAAACAAGCCCATCTGCTCGGGTGACATGCCGGCCGGAGTGACTGAAAAACTAAAACTAGGAGAGTATGGCTCTTTGTCATTGGCCATGGCTAATCATACATAAACAACACCCACAAAATATGTTAGTTTACGTAAAAAATGCTTAATCAATACAAATAACAAATCAACGAAAATGCTACACAAATGAAACAAATCAACAAAACTGCTACATAAATGACCAAAATCTAAAGTGTATTGTAGACTAATAAAAAGAGCTTTACAAAAGGTTTTCTAGCAAAAGTCATTAGTTAATCTCTCATCCTCTATGAGATCTGATGCACCAAAGATGCCTATCTCAATCTGTACTTCTGCATCTTCGTCATCGATCTCTACTTCTTCGTCGCTCTCCGCATCAGCTTCACTATTTGACACCTCATCTCTAGGTTTAGACAATTTCTCAATGCTGACATCCACCTCAAAATCTAAACTTAAAGTTGGAGTCGGTCTGGTGCTTTGTTCATGAATCATCTCTTCGAGCTCAACATCCAATCCTTCACACACTTGATTGCTACATGGAGAAACTTGAATGACATAGAGCCAGCAGGGTTTAGATAGATCATTCTCATCATTTTCTGCCCATATTGGATCGTGTATGAATAGAACTTGTTCACAATGCCGCGGAAGTACGAATGTATCTCGCACATTTGTCCACACCCGCCTAGAGTTCACTTGAATCAATTTCCTTGTTGTTTTATTTTTCATCTCTAATCCAACATATATATATATATATATCTAATCTCATCTCCTTAATCGAACCTATCTCTCTCACTCTTAGAAATTCATTCTCTCTACAAATTCTAGGTTCTCCTTGCTATAGGTACATCTCTCCCCGCAGTGTCCTTATTGCCTACGGGCAAGAATAGGGCTTGAGAGGAACACTTCTTATCTCTTCACTTCTCTCATATCTACATTTCTCACATATTATCCTAGATGAATAATCCACATGATGAGAATTTCTATCACTTCCACTATGTGCGGTCTATTAGAATTAACATATAGATTAGCCGTAGAATACACTTTCAACAACGTATAGTGTTTTTCTTTGGCCCAGAAAGGCTCAACGAAATACTTCTTTCACCGGATCCCAACATACTACCTCTTATAGACTATAACTTTTCTTTTGATGTGAGTGTAGTTATCTTGCTATGAACCAAGAGGATTTGTATACACAATTAATCCCCATCACTAGACAAAACATATATATTATGGTAAGCACAAAACTACAATTCCAAATAACAATTTGTAGCCTGTTTGGTTTGCAACGATTGAATGCCATTAAATCATCTATTAACCCTTTCATATTACCTATGATCCGATATGACCATAGCCTTGATGTTTTCATCTTTGTGCTGTTTTTATACTCTTTTGTGTTCTTTTTTTGTGTGTGCGATTGCAAGAGAGAAAGAGTGGGGCTTCTTTGATTGCACTTCCTTCCAAACCCTAGTCTTCATGGCATCTATGGTTTAACTCCTTCATATTGTTTTCTTGGAGTTCTCTCACAAACTCTCACATCCAAAAGCCCGGTGCTTTCCTGGAAAGACCGCAAGTTTCTTGACATATTTTTGGTAAACCCAACACAAAACTCCCGGGGTGAGAGTTTTTGGGTAACCATGGGTGATCATGTTGAGCAACATGGTATGCATTTTGACCCAGAAACAATGCAAATGTTTCAAGCATTTGCAATGTATATGCAACAAAAACATGCCACTGAAAGAATGGAGATTTCAGCACAACGAAGGCCATACAAGCGATCATCAACAGAATGGATCAGTTCAATGGAAAAGATATAAAGATATAACCAAGTACTTATGCGAGTATGTGAAGGAGATGGAACTGCATCGCGAGTCAGAAGGTGAGATGATTCAAAGCTTTGAACTAGTTAGAAGGTGAGATGATTCAAAGCTTTGAACTAGTTGGTGCTCCAGAAATTAGAGAACATGTTAGGAGGATTAAAGATGGGCATGGGAGAAATTGGGAAGAACTCAAAGTAGCTTTAAAGGAGGAATATTTCATGGAGGACTCTGAGAGAGTGACCAAAAGGAAATTCTTAGAATGGGTAGTCAAGCCAAAGCAAGGACTATCAATAATAGAGCTACTTAGGGAATTTGAGCGGCGCTATGCACAACTCACTAGGACGAAAAGGGCCACACTAGATGCAGAGAAGATGGATCTTTTCTTACAAGCTGCAAGTAAAGAGTTTCAAGAAAATTTGGAGCTTGTTCTTGAAGATAAATATTCTCAGCAAGGACTAAAGACTGACTGGAATGAGGTTGAAGGTGCTGTCTCACTGCTTGCCAAATGACAAAGAAGAAGGGACAAGATGGTAGTAAACACTACAAGTCCTTCCACCTCAACTTGTGACAAAATGGTAAAGCCTACTTTTATCGCTCCTATGTTTGATGAGTCCATGCTAGATGAGCTTGTGAAATGAATGCGTGACTTAAAGGTGAAGCTTGCAAAGCTTGAAGAAAAAGGCCAACCATCAGGGCCACTTCCTAGGCAAAGACAATAGCCCAAAGAAGGGTTTGTTAATAGATGTATTTGGTGTGATACTACAGACCATGTAAGAAGGGATTGTGATGATTTTAGTGATGCTTTGTCAAAAGATGTTGTCTTTTTTAAGGATGGTAAAATCCACTTAAGAGAGACAGGTCTACCCTTGAGAACTAACTTTGGGAAGGGGGGAATGCAAACCTTAGTTGAAGATATGGCAACTAACCATGCCACCTATTTAGTTGAGGCAGCTACTTATGGAGTAAAAATTGAGCATCTTATTGATGAAGATGTGAGTGATCATCATGGTCAAATTTGGTCGGATGTCATGCAATTAGCTAAAAAGGGAAAACTTACAAAAGAGATTCTACATGAAGCAAGTGATTGTATACGTCTAGAAATAGGATGGAATGATTCAGTGGACTCATTGTTAGTGCATGCCTACATTACAAAATGCCAACAAAATGAGGCTATTGTAGAAGAGAAGCGCATACGTGAGAATGCTGATGAAGGACCATCAAAAAGAGCTTCTAGAAGTGGGGGAAGAAGCAACTCAATGACTTCTCAAACACCCTCGACACAAGGAGCATCTCCACCTGAAGTACTCATGGAGGAGTCTACAACAGGAAAGAAGAAAGAGCCAACAAAAGGTAATACAAAAGGCCCAACCTATAAACTACAATCTGATATTGAGGTTGCTACAGATTTAAAGAAATTCTTGGAGGAAAGGATCTTGAATATAAATATTGAGTTTACTCTGGGAGAAGTTCTTGGCATTGCAAAGCGTGAATTCCATGAGGAGATCATTGATATCATCAAGAGGAAGAGGCAAACGCTTGCTAAAGTTTCTCGTCTACAGGTTGAAGGGGAAACCTTGAAGACACAAGGGATGCAGTCGCAAAATAAGGAGGATGATGGAGCTGTGGTAGGACACTACCAATCTAGTGGCAGAGTGAAGAAAGTGCATTTATCAAATGATGATGAAGAAGTTGAAGCTATTCCTAGGAGCTACTATTCACGAAGTCACTGGGCAAGGGCTACTACAAAAACTTTCGTCAAGGTAGGTGATCTTGAAGATCCATTTGTTGCCTTGATTGACCATGGTTCAGAAATAAACATAATGTCAAAGAGTCTCTACAACAAGTGAAAATGGCCGATGGACATAGATCATGGTTGGATGGTAAACGTGGCAAACAATTCATCCGATGAATTGTATGCAGCATGTCTAGGTGTGAAGGTGACAATAGGTGATGTAAAGATTGACCAAAACTTCTTTGTACAGGATACATCTTCATATCATCTCATCCTTGGACAACCTTACATTGTGGGAGTTCGAATGGAAACAAAGGTAATGGATGATGGTTCAACATATGCTAGGATACGTAGAAAATATGGTAAACGACCTGTCCAATTTCTCACACTTTGTGTAAACCATGAAAGAAATCATGACAACCTCAGAGAACATCCTCTACCAAAGGTGAGCAAAGAGTTTCATGATCATAGAGAAATGATGGGTTTTGGCCAAGTACCATTGTAAAGCGGGATTGCAGTGGTACAGAAAGAAAAAGGGTCTCACCTAATCCAAAAATAGGTGAAACTTTCTCAATGAGCTCCTTGGTAAAAAGGAATGGATCAGTATTTTTTACAAAACTTTAGGATTTGAAGAGATATATATGAGAGGAAATATGTGCATAATGTACAAATAGGCATGAAAAAGAGTGGGTTGCTAGAGCCTACTGAAAATGTTTTGGGTTTGTGTGGACAAGTTTCTTTTGTAGATACTATGGGTGAGCTTCATGCTATAATGGGGTCTAGTTTGCACCTTGAAAATGAAGTTGTGAGAGTTTTCTCTATGGAAATGTATCAAGTAATAGAAGCCTTTAAAGAAAACCAAACAGTTGGCCCAGAAGTCCATGTTGAAACTAAATACAAGAATGTAGCAAAGAAGGTGAAACCAGTAGCTTCACCCCTACCACCCAAAAATAGGGAAAAGACTGAGCAGGTTTCTTTACAACCAACTTTGAGGAATCCTAAAAATATTGGGCATGTTACGAAATAAGACGTAGCTAAATAGATAATTGAGTAGATTACTTAATGGAGAGAGACAGATTTATATACACGAGATTATAGAGTAGAGAGAGAGAGAGAGAGAGAGAGAGAGTGAGAGAGAGAGAGAGAGTACACACGATATACGTGGTTCACCCAAGTGGGCTACGTCCACGGGAAAGCAGCCACTCAATGGCTTTAGTACTTCAAAACAAGAAGTAGTTTACAAAGGGATTATACCCTTAATGGAGCTCCCGCCTTGCTTCACTCTCACCACCTCACACTCACCTTGTTGCATCAACTTCACACTATGAAATGTGTGTAGAAATGGCCTCCTTTTATAGGCCAAAAGGGCTGCCCTCTCTTATGAGAGACAGCCATGTGTAGCCGCCCTTGTGCAAATAAGTCCAAATCGGACCCTCCAATCCGTCCATGTGTGGCCGCCCTTGAAAAGACATGTCCGCTTTTGAATTCGGCCACCGGCTATTGAATGCGGCCACCGGCCATCGGCCATTGAATTCCGACCACCGGCCATCGGCCATTGACTACCGGCCACCGGCCAACCGACCGGTTGTTTTCCGACCACTTTCCGGCCGCCGTCCGGTCATAATATTCCGGCGAAAAAGAATATTCCGGCCTTTAAAGTTGCCCCTGATTCTTGTCCGTGAAAATTTTGGTTTCTGGTGAGTGATTTTCCTCCACGCACGATGGCTTCTCCTCATAATGGGGGCCTTACAAATGTGCGCTTTTACCACAGAAAATTACAAGGGTAAATCAGGCTCCATACTTAACAATATCCCACTTGGAGACTGATCTCCAAACCAAACTTGTGACTGCTTTCCATTCTGGCTTGTTATCCTTGAATGCCGATTGAAGATGAGCAAAAGCTCAACTTCTCCTTGTTGACCACCTTTGTAAACATGTCTGCAGGATTTTCACTTGTATGCACCTTTCCTAGCTTTAGTTGTCCCTCTTCCAAAAGAGTGCGTATGAAGTGATATCTCACCTCAATGTGCTTTGTCCTTGAATGAAAGGCTAAGTTCTTCGCAAGATGGATAGTGCTTTGGCTATCACTGTACAAGACACAATTGTCTTGTTTGAATCCAAGCTCTTCTAAGAATCTGTGAAGCCACAGAATTTCTTTGCTTGCCTCCGTCATTGCTACATACTCTGCTTCCGTGGTAGAAAGTGAAACCACTTTCTACAGCTTTGAAGCCCAGCTTACTGCTGTGCCTCCAACCGTGAACACATAGCCAGTAGTGATCCTTCGAGTATCTTTGTCACCTGCCATATCTGCATCAGCATACCCTTCTAGAAAAATATCAGTTCCTCCAAAATACAAAGCATTTGTTGTTGTCCCTTTTAGATACCTAAGTATCCACTTCACAGCTTGCCAATGCTCTTTACCTGGGTTGTCCATGAACCTACTCACAACTCCCACTGCATGTGCAATGTCTGGCCTTGTCCAGACCATAGCATACATTAGAGAACCTACCGCTGCAGCATATGGAACTTTAGACATATAGGCTATCTCCTCTTGTGTCTTTGGACACATATCCTTCGTTAGTTTAAAATGACCAGCCAAAGGTGTAGAAACTGGTTTTGCATTTTGCATTGCAAACCTTTCTAGTACCTTCTTGATGTAATCTTCTTGAGATAGCTTTATTGTCTTCTTCGTCCTGTCCCTTGATATTTTCATACCAAGTATCCTCTTTGCAACACCTAAATCTTTCATTGAAAAATATTTGGACAGCTCCTCTTTTAGATCTTTGATGTCCTGCATGTTAGCACTTGCAATCAACATGTCATCAACATACAACATTAGGATGATGAATTTCCCATCTCCCAAATTCTCCGTGTAGACACAGTGATCTGAGTTGCATCTTGTGAATCCATGATCCAACATCCATCGATCAAACTTCAAGTACCATTGTCTTGATGCTTGCTTTAAACCATACAAGCTCTTCTTTAATCTGCAAACCATTTTCTCCTTACCTTTTACTTCATACCCCTTTGGTTGAAGCATGTAGATTTCCTCCTCTAAGTCACCATGAGGGAATGCCGTCTTTACATCCATTTGCTCGAGATTTAAATCATGAGCAGCCACAAGGCTTAATACAAGCCTAATTGAGTTCATTTTTACAACAGGAGAAAATATTTCATTGAAGTGAATACCTTTCTTTTGAGAAAAACCTTTTACCACAAGCCTAGACTTGTACCTTTTCTTCCCACCTTCTTCTTCCTTTAGCTTGTACACCCATTTGTTTTGAAGTGCCCGCTTACCTTTAGTCAACTCAACCAACTCCCATGTTTGGTTACGATGTAGTGAGTCCATCTCCACTTGCATGCTCTTCGTCCATTCTTCTTTGGATTCATGTTGCATAGCTTCTTCATATGATTCCGGCTCTCCAAAATCTGAGATCAAGAGATGGTTGAAGGAAGGAACAAACCTTTCTGGAGGTCTACTTGCTCTTGTAGATCTTTGGGGAATAGGTTGAGGCTCCTCATTTGGTTGACGTTGTTGCACATTGTCACCGTTTGCAGTCCTTGAGTCTTCACCGTCCTCAAGCTCCATGTACTCATCACCTATTTCTTTTGTTTGTTTTCTTTCCAAGTAATCTTTGTACATATTTTGTTCGTTAAAAATTACATCCCTACTCCTTAAGATTTTACCATCTTCAGGATTCCATAGGCGATACCCAAAGTCTCCTTCTCCATAGCCAATGAAGAAACACTTTTTGGACTTTGCATCTAACTTTGATCTTATGCTTCTATCTATGTGCATGAAAGCCGCACACCCAAACACTTTGAGAAATGCATAATTCACCGGTTTACCTGTCCATGCCTCTTCTGGAACTCCCCCATCCAATGCCGTTGAGGGTGACCGATTGATTAAGTACACAGACGTACTTACACCTTCCGCCCAAAGCTCAAGCGGTAGGCCTTCATGTAGCCGCATGCTTCGTGCTCGTTCCATGATTTTCTTGTTCATCGTTTTCGAAATCCCATTTTGTTGAGGTGTCCTTGGGGTTGTCCTTTGCCTCCGAATGCCATTGCTAGCACAAAAGCTTTCAAAAGCTTGGCTGCAATATTCGCCTCCATTGTCGGATTTGAGGCATTTAACCTTGGTATCTGTTTCATTCTCCACAAAGTCTTTCCACCTTTGAAATATGGAAAATACATCGGATTTATTCTTCATGACATAAACCCATGTTTTTCTAGTCGCATCGTCTATGAATGTTACATAGTACAATGAGCCACCAAGTGATGGTGTACTTGCAGAACCCCAAACATCAGAATGAACCAACTCAAGTTTTTTATTTTTTCTTTCATTTCCTGATTTTTGAAATTTTACCCTCTTTTGTTTACCTTAAACACAATCTTCACAGAACTCTAAGTCCACTTCTTTCAAACCTGGTAGAAGCTTCTTTGTTTGAAGGATTTGCATTCCTTTGGCACTCATATGCCCAAGTCGGTAGTGCCACACCGCACTATCAACTTCTGTAGTTGCTCCACAAGCTGAAGGTTGCGTGCTAACAGTACACAAGTAAAGTGTACCGACTTTTTCACCCTTGGCAACCACCAAAGATCTCTTTGAGATCTTCCACCGTTTGTTTCCGAATGCAATGTTGCGACCTTCATCGTCCAATTGTCCTATAGAGATCAAATTTTTGTGAAGAGAAGGAGCATGCCTAACATCTTTAAGCTTCCATTCATTTCCATTAGCAGTTTTGACAGAAACTATACCTTTGTCGACAATCTCACAAGCTTCATCATCTCCCAAGTATACATACCCAAAATTACCTTTGGTGTAGTCTTGGAAATGTTGCTTGTGTGGTGTCGCATGGAATGAAGCCCCGGAATCTACTATCCAGGAATTAGACACATTGTCTAATGAGAGAATTAGAGCATCTTGCTCTACTTTAACTGCCACATTGGCCTCCGATGTTGACTTGTTGTCTTGAGACTCTGTCTCCTTCTTCTTCTTGGACCGACAATCCTTCTTGATGTGGCCCTTCTTGCCACAGTTCCAACATTCAAGAACTGACTTTTTGTGTGACTTGCTCCGCCTTGAGCGATCACGACCCTTTTGGTTTTTGAACCTCTCCTTAAGTCTTCCTCTTGTTTTCACTGATAGTGCAGCACTTGATGATTCTCCTGTGCTTCTCCTTCACATTTCCTTGCTTAGGAGAACACCCACAACATCATCAAACTTAAGAGTATTTGTGCCAGAGATAGAATTACTTACAGCCATCACAAGGCTGTCCCAACTATCCGGTAGAGATGATAGTATGAGGAGAGCTCACACTTGGTCATCGAAATTTATTTTTACTGATCGAAGTTGACTTATGTTTGTGTGAAAGTCATTTAGGTGTTCTGCAACTGAACCATTCTCTGCCATCTTTAGATTGAACAAGCGCTTCATAAGAAATACCTTATTGGATGCCGATGGTTTCTCGTAGAAGTCGTCAAGTGACTTCATCAAGTCCTCCGTGGTCTTCATCTCCGAAACATTGAAGGCCACCGTTGACGCCAAGCTTAACCAGATTGTTCCCAGTGCCTTTCGATCAAGGACAATCCATGCTTCATCTGCCATTGTTGCGGGCTTCTTCGCAAGACCGCCTAGTGGCAAATAGAGGTCCTTCTGGTAGAGATAGTCTTCAATCTGCATCTTCCAATGTTGGTAGTTTTTTCCGTTGAACTTCTCAATCTTGAGCTTCCCTTCCTCCGCCATAACTCCCACTCAATTCAAGGAATCCTTTCCTTGAGGTAATTTAGCTACGAGCAAACCTTGCTCTGATACCAGTTGTTAGGAAATAAGACGTAGCTAAATAGATAATTGAGTAGATTACTTAATGGAGAGAGACAGATTTATATACACGAGATTATAGAGTAGAGAGAGAGAGAGAGAGAGAGAGAGAGAGAGAGAGAGAGTACACACGATATACGTGGTTCACCCAATGTGGGCTACATCCACGGGAAAGCAGCCACTCAATGGCTTTAGTACTTCAAAACAAGACGTAGTTTACAAAGGGATTATACCCTTAATGGAGCTCCCTCCTTGCTTCACTCTCACCACCTCACACTCACCTTGTTGCATCAACTTCACACTATGAAATGTGTGTAGAAATGGCCTCCTTTTATAGGCCAAAAGGGCTGCCCTCTCTTATGAGAGACAGCCATGTGTATCCGCCCTTGTGCGAATAAGTCCAAATCGGACCCTCCAATCCGTCCATGTGTGGCCGCCCTTGAGAAGACAAGGCCGCTTTCAAATTCGGCCACCGGCCATTGAATGCGGCCACCGGCCACCGGCCATTGACTTCCGACCACCGGCCATCGGCCATTGACTACCGGCAACCGGCCAACCGACCGGTTGTTTTCCGACCACTTTCCGGCCGCCGTCCGGCCATAATATTCCGGCGAAAAAAAGTCTCAAGGGGCCTCCGCCCCCAAGGGCTTTAAAGTTGCCCCTGATTCTTGTCCGTGAAAATTTTGGTTTCCAGTGAGTGATTTTCCTTCACGCACGATGGCTTCTCCTCATAATGGGGGCCTTACAAATGTGCGCTTTTACCACAGAAAATTACAAGGGTAAATCAGGCTCCATACTTAACAGGGCATACCTTCACAAAGGAGTCTTTCGAAGATTTTCAGATTGGTCGCAAGGAGTTTCTAACACAGGAGGAGACAAAGTGCTTCAAAGAAATTCTTTCAAAGCATGGTAAGGCTTTTGCATTTGAGCTACATGAGATAGGATGTGTTGATCCTTCTAGCTCCTTTGGTAATTTTCAAAATACCTCATGTGCCTTAGAATCTGTAGCCTATTCCGGTTCCAAAGGCTCATTTGCCAAAGTTAGTAGAGCTACTAAATGAGAAAATCAAAATAGGAATCTTGGAGCCTTCTTGTGCTCCATACTCAAATAGGTGGTTCACAGTTTAAAAGAAGAATGGTTCTCTACGCTTCATCCAAGATATGCAACCAGTGAACAAGGTGACAATTAGAAATGTAGGTACATGTCCAATTATGGATGAGTTTGGAGAGGCGTTTGCAGGGAGGGCAATCTACTCAATGGGGGATCTCTACTCAGGGTATGATCAATTTTAGCTTGCAATCAAAAGCAGAGACTTGACAACCATGAGGACACCTTTGGGTTTGGTAAGGATATGTACCTTGCCACAGGGTGCAACCAGCTCGGCTGCACATATGATGAATGGGATGAATAAGGTCTTACGTGACTTTATTCCTCAAATAACAATGCCTTTCATTGATGATTTTCCCATCAAAGGATGTGAAGAAAGTGACAAAGATGAAACTTTGGATCTTAGGGGATGTCGCAGGTTTGTGGTAAATCACATAAAAGATTTTGATAAAATTTTGTCTAGGTTGGAAGAAGTGAATCTTACATTGTCAGGGAAAAAGTCTATTTTTGGTGTCAATGAAGTGCTCATTGTGGGGCACATGTGCGGGCCATATGGTAGGAAACCTTGTCGAACAAAGGTAGATGCCCTCCAAAGAATGAAAGAAACATGCACTAGCATCATTGAGGCTAGAAGATTTCTGGGAGCATATGTATTTTATGTTATTTGGATTCCACATTATGCATATGTAGCTGATCCTCTTTATCAGTTGCTTAGAAAGAATCAAAAGTTTAAATGGACAGAAGCACATGTAAAAGCCATGAAAAAGCTAAAAGAGTTGCTCCAGTCGGCACCAACTTTGAGAAAAGTAGACTATGAGTGTCAAAGGCCAGTAATTGTGATAGTAGACACCAGTCCTACAAGGATTGGATGGGCAATAGGGCAAGATGACAAAGAAGGACACATGTATGTGGTGAGATTTGGAGCAAAGGTACTAAGTGCTCGCCAAAGAAAATATCCACAGATAAAGAGAGAGTTATGGGCTATGGTTACAACATTGAAAAATGGGAAAGAGTATCTAATTGGTGCATGTCTGGTTGTAGAAACAGGTTGTCTACCACTTCTTGGGATGATTACAAGCTGCTCAACCCCAGACATTGCTATGTTGCGGTGGATTGCCTACATTAAGTCCTTAAACCTTGAGTTTAAGCACATTGCCGGTAAAGACAATACAGTGGAAGATGTGCTGCCAAGGGCAAGGTATGAAGATGAGTCATAGATGATTGATGAGGGAGATGATGTGGGAACAAAGTTCTATTCCATCTCTCATGTCAAAGGTAACAATGTCTGCATGACTAAGCCACTTGAATTGTTCTTAAAAGATCTTTATGAAGGTGATTGGCTTCTTATTGGAAGCTACTTGATTACTCTAACAAAACAGGATGATTGATCTGAAAATGAACTCAAGAGGATATGCAGGAAATCATATGGTTACTTTTTGAGGTATGGCTACTTGTGGAAGCATCCTAAACAAAAGGGTGCTACACCACAAAGGGTTATATGTAAAAAGAGACTCAAGTAAAGCTCATGGAAGAGTTTCATGAGAGTATATGGGTTGGACACAGGGGTGTGTGGGCAACCTTCTCCAAGTTTAAAGAAAAATACTGACGGAAGGGTATGTACAAAGATGTATCTCAATTTGTAGAGTCATGTGTAACTTGTCAAATGTATTCAAATGTTCAACATGGTGATGGATTGCACCCTACATATCCACTAGCCTTGCACTATAAATGGGTTGTGGATCTAGTCACAATGCCTTTAGGACTCTGGCAGATGAAATTCTTGGTTCTTACACGAGAGGACCTAACTAATCAGGTTGAAGGAAGAGCATTAAGAGCTAAAAACACAGAAGTCGTGTGCAAATTCCTTCTTGATGAGGTGATTTGCCGTTATGGTTGTGTGGAAAAGATCACTGCAAACAGAGGTGAACTGGATGCCGAAGAAGTAAGGGAGTTCTTTTCCAGATTAGGAATCAAGATTTTTCTTACTACAGCTTATAACCCTAAAGGCAATGGAAAGAGTGAAAGAGGGCATCCTCCTATCATCAAAGCTTTGGCCAAGGCTTGCCAAGGAAGAGTTGGTGAGTGGCCAAAATTGTTACCATATTCTTTATGGACTTATCATACAACACATAGCTTAGTAATTGGCTACATGCCTACGGAGCTATTGTATGGTCAAAAGCCAGTGATGCTAATTGAAGATACAATTCCCACATGGAATGTACTACCTTGGCAGAGGGGCTTAGCAGGAAGGATCTCCTTGCATTGTGGATAAGGCAACTAGAGAGAAGACCTGGAGACATTGAAGCTGCAAAAGAAAAACTCAAAAATGCAAGGTTGAAAAACAAGGACTACTTTGATAAGCGACATCGGCTCAGGAGCAAAGCAATTGACAAAGGTGACTCGGTTTTAGTGTATGATAGTAGCTTTGATAACCAACACACAATCATGCGTAAGTTTTCAAAAAGATGGTTTGGATCGTATGTTGTAAAGCATGTGCATGAAAATGCTACTTACAACTTGTCTGAACTAGATGGTACACAAGTAAAGATGGTACAACTTGTCTGAACTAGATGGTACACAAGTAAAGATTCCCATTGCGGGAAAAAGGATCAAAATGTTTAAGAGAAGAGGAGACAATGATCCAGAATATGTTGATGAAGAAGAAGAGCAAAACACAGGTGAAGATGAAGCTCTGGAATCATCTATTGAAGAAGAAAGCAAGGAATATGTAGAAGAGGGCTGATCTTACAAAGAAATTATGTGGCACATACCGGAGGATGTGCAGGTTTAGAGGGGGTGGATGTCGTGTTGTGACACGTACATAGTGGAAACGCATGCTACAATATCTATCTTGCCACTTTTTAAATACATAATTATATTTCCTATAATGTATATATGAATATTTAAGTATAATAATAAGCTTTCTATCTCTTCCTATGATTTATCTCAAGGGTAACATATTCTTACTTTACAAAGTACTATGGAAAAAGCGTCAATAGCTCCGCCTCTCTAACTTGGGGGAAAAAGCATTGATTCTTTTTTTCTACTATGTCATTATCATCTTACACCTTAGCCAGATCCTATATCTAGGGTAAATTTTAATATATATATATATTCTATGTATTTTTCTTATATTTCCTTTAAATAGCTACTAGGAGGGAATCAAATCCTAGTGGGACACTAAGTGGCATGATTTCAAATATACGCTTATTTTAATGCATTATTGCAAGCATGATTACAAAACTTTGTCAGGGAGCAATGTCATGCTTTCATATGGCATGAGGTGTCCATTGGAATCAAATAAAAGTCTAGGCTAAGGGGACCACAAGAACACTTTTTCTGCCAAAACTGTATCCTATTTTGATGAATTTTTTACACTAGGTTCCAATCCGAATTGGAAAAATTATATAAAATGGGAGTCGTAGCTAATGATCTGAGTTTTATTCCTATATTTTTACTTTTTTATTTGGAGCCACGGTTGAGGAGATATGATAACAATACTGGAGCCCAGTCTACCCACATCATGCAGGGATGTCTCATTTCCAACTTTTCCAGTTTCTGTTCAGACTGGCTCTTCTCTTCTTGTGTAAACTCTTGGGGGTTGCTTCACCTATAAAATGGGATCTCTTCTTCCTTGAAAACCATTGAAGCATTCAAGCCATGCAATCCATTGATGAGAGGAATTAATGAGGGAGTAAGTAGTAATGCCTAATTGTACTTAGCCATTAACATAAGCCTAAGCCTACACTTTCTCCTAGAGGAAGACGAGCCATTCTTGTAAGCTATCCTTGGAAGATCAACTCTAATCGAAGAAGGTCTTGGACTTGGTGTCTCCATCAAAACTTAGTGCCGAAGGGTTTGACAAGTAAGATGTGTTCTACATTGATATTTTGTTGATTCCTTGTTGTTTTCTTTTTCATCTCTAATCCAATATATATATATATATATATATATATATATATATATATATATATATATATATATATATATATATATATATATATATAATCTCATCTCCTTAATCGAACCTATCTCTCTCACTCTTAGAAATTCATTCTCTCTACAAAATTCTAGATTCTTCTTGCTATAGGTGCATCTATCCCCGCAGTATCGTTATTGCCTACGGGCAAGAATAGGGCTTGGAAGGGAAAATTCTCATCTATTCACTTCTCTCATATCTACATTTCTCACATACTATCCTAGATGAATAATCCACATGATGAGAATTTCTATCGCTTCCACTCTGTGCGGTCTATTAGAAAAAACGTATGGATTAGCTGTAAAATACACTTTCAACAATGTATAGTGTTTCTCTTTGGCCCAGAAAGGCTCAACAAAATACTTCTTTCCCCAGATGCCATCATACTACCTCTTATAGACTATAATTTTTTTTTGATGTAAGTGTAGTTATCTTGTTTTGAACCAAGAGTATTTGTATACACAATTAATCCCCATCACTAGACAAAACATATCTATTATGGTAAGCACAATACTACAATTCCAAAGAACAATTCGTAGCCTGTTTGGTCGGCAAAGATTAAATGCCATTAAATCATCTATTAACCCTTTCGTATTACCCATGATACGATATGACCATAGCCTTGTTGTTTCCATCTTTGTGTTGTGTTGATACTCTTTTGTGTTCTTTCTTTGTGTGTGCAAGTGCAAGAGAGAGAGTGGGGATTATTTGATTTCACTTCCTTCCAAACCCTAGTCTTCATGGAATCTATGGTTTAACTCCTTCATATAATTTTCTTAGAGTTCTCTCACAAAATCTCACAGCCAAAAGCGCGGTGCTTTCCTGGCAAGACCGCAAATTTCTTAACAACGGTTGCGCTTGAATTGAAGGCGATCTGTCAAACGCTGTTTCTTTTCCCCTTCGTACCTCTCTAGCCACCTTTGCATGATGTCTGAGTTGAGAAGGCAAAATCTCATAACCTTTTCTTGCATTGTGATGTCCATCTTCCTAACGATGCCTTGTCCCTACGGCTCGTCCCCTATCATCTTGGTGTTGACCTCAGCAGTCAACATTCGGGGCATCTCAGGATCAATTGAGACCAAAAATTCACTGATGAGGACAAGATACTCTTTTACAAGTCATCCTTCGGCCATGCTACCCTCGGGGCGAGCCCTTTGATGAAAAAAACCCTTTAAAGTCTTCATAAATCTCTTCAAGAAGGACATCCACCTGCTATGGACCACCCCAACAAAAACTGCAACTTTAGTGATCACATGCACAAGTACATGCATTTGGATGGTAAGAATGTTTGTTGGAAAGTACTTCTCCACCATACACACTGCTTCAATAGCATTTGAGCGTGCTGCATCGCTGTTGTCTTCTCTTATCTCTTTTGAATTGATCCAACGTACCAACCCACTGATTTTGTAGATTGTTCTTCTTATGTCATCTGTCAAATAACCCTTTATGGCAATTGGTAAGATGAACTGTAAAATTTTGTTCCAATCGTGGGACTTAAGACCATTGAGATTGTCATCTCTCGTAAAGGCCGTTTTCAAACATTGCATGCACCCTCCTGTGGGAGTCTTGAATGAAGATATAGTCTTCTTCACTTGTTGCTCTTCTACGTGACTCATAACCCATGGAACTTTTGGTATAGACCACTTTCCATCGGGTTTAAGTCGAGGCCACATCTCTGGCATTCGACCCACAACCTGCAGGTCATCTCTTTGGGTCTTGCTCTCTCTTTTTCCAGTGATGGTCTTCCAGATGATCTCCCCCACATTCTTGAATATGTGCATTGGGTTGAGCAAATGATTAATCAGCAGGTCACTCCAGTACGGGAGATCATGGAAAATAGAAAGTCTTTTCATTCCAAGTGGCATCCTATCTCCCCTCTCCAGCCACATGTTTTTCCAATCGCTCGCTTTTAGTGGATGCCTGTCATGTTTCCATATGTTTGGTCCACGTAGCTCATGTCCTTCAAGGAAAAATCTACCATGCTCCTTGTAAACTATCTTGCTCAAATGCTCAGGGGGGGTGGAATCCAGGTCGAGGACCACATTTTGGACATGCATGATTGCCCGAGTAACTCAAACTTGGAACATCACATATTAATATTTAAAAGCGTTGACATAGCCATGAATCACATGCATGTGAAGTTTTAAAGGCACTTACCTGAGCACTCACCAAAGCCTAGCCAATCGTGTATGGTTCACATGAGAATGCCTTGCACATGTACATCCTGTCGTCCAATTGGTTGGGACATATCAACCACATCGATTCTTGTCCATAAGATTTTGGAGCTCTTCTATAAGTGGTGCTAGATAGATGTCCATGTTCTTTGCTTTGTAATTTCCTAAGACGATCAATGACAACAACATATGGCCCTTCTTGATAGCGAGCCATGGTGGAAGATTATAATTAACTGGACAAATAGGCCACGTGTTCCATGAAGAACTCCGTAATCCGAATGGGTTTACTCCGTCCATTGCCAGACCAAAGCGGATACATCGAGGCTCGTTCTTAAATGTAGGCCAACTTTCCTCTATGTGCTTCCATGTACGAGAGTCAACAAGACATGTCATCAAAGCGGCTATGGACTTGCACCTAAACATGCTCTTTATTCTTGGAATGATAGGAAAGTGTCAAAGGACCTTTGCACAAAAATAAATTTTCCTTGTGTGTCCTCTGTGTACCTGTTTGATCCACAATTGGGACAGTGTTCCATGTTTGCATACTCATTGCGAAAAAGTATACAATCATTAGGACATGCATGTATTTTCTGATAATCCAAGCCCAAATTAGTAAGAAGCTTTTTAACGGCTAGACGGGTAGGGGGCATGTGATTCCCTTTTGGCAAGATTTTCTCTTTTAGCAACCTGGCGTTACATGAACAAGTCAGCCCTAGCCTTTTATCACTTTATATGAACTGTAATTTGCACTTTACCATGCTTAGGATAAATATGTTTACCTGAAAATCTCTGTGAGGCATCAGACCAATCGTAGACAGACTGCAAATTAAGCTTTGCCAATGCGGTATGGAGAACCAAGATTTTTACACCAGTGTAGAGCAGCATGCGTGCAAGACTTTGCATCATCTTTCCCTCCTTATCGTTGCTATCCTGCCATCGATATGAACGGGATGACTGAGGTTGGTCCACAGTACTGCGCTCAATGTTGTCTCCTTCTATGTTGGAATCCATGTCAAAGAACGTGTCCAACATCTGCTCCATCTCTACTTCTTGAAATGCCGCTTCAGGTATTAGTTGGGAGGACTCAGACGATGGCTGCTCGTTTGAAAATTGTCTTCTATGGGATGAATTTGGAGCAATATCTACTTGCAGACTTTGATCTTCAATCTCTAGAGCACGAGATGGATAATGCAGGTCTTGTACTTGCTCTATTGGAAAGAGACCGTGATTGCGTACGTGTTGGTCGCAGATTTTTTGTTTTTGAAAGATATGATGCTTGCAATGTGCACAAGGACACGACATCCTATCGTCCATACTTTATCTACCAATGATGCAAAAAATAATTAAAACACTCTAGTTGTTATAACTACACACTACTAAGTACATGACAAGCTTTAACAACCTCACATTCTCTAGCCAGGCCCGAACCCCGCACACCTTGGTCTAGAGATGCACGGAGATTAGGACCACAGGGTAGTAATCTTGTCTTTATTGGTCAATGACTATATATTAAAGTTCTTGAAGTCTGTGCGCACGTTTGAAGTTCGATTGCATTTTTTAAACTATTTTTTGCTAGCTCTAACAACCTCAGATTCTCTAGCCATGCTCGATCCCCGCACACCTCGGTCTAGAGGTGCCTACAGTAGTTGATGCATACACTTGTGGAGGGGATCTTCCCACTCCATGGTGTAGCACTCAACCAAAGATGCAACAAATGCTAGGGAAACAATTGTATCTTCTGAATGATGGTAGAGCAATAGTCAACTACACTCAACAAACACATGTGCCACAACCCATGAAAAACTACTACTCCATGGAT
Source organism: Adiantum capillus-veneris (assembly GCF_014529385.1). Taxonomy (NCBI): domain Eukaryota; kingdom Viridiplantae; phylum Streptophyta; class Polypodiopsida; order Polypodiales; family Pteridaceae; genus Adiantum; species Adiantum capillus-veneris. Next base: position 68,384,904 of record NC_140936.1, read on the forward strand.
GCAAATACGCTCATGTTCATAGCCAATCATCAGGAGTATGGTTCAAAGAACATCCTCACAAGGCAAGAACAACCATCGGCTGGATTACCAGCTATATGAAACAAGAAGGTCTATGCTATGAGTGTGGAGGTGACCATTGGACATGAATTTGTCCAAACAAGGGTCCACAAATTGAATTGTTTGTATTCTCTGAACGTTGTGGGATACACCATCTACACCAACACTGTGCTAAAAATCCAAACTATAAAGGGAAAGAAACAATGAACGTTGTAGGCGTAATGCCTTCTTCAAGTGGATCCAAGGTAGAATCCACCATTCCTTTAAACGTGATGACTCGAGCTCAAGCTCAAGAAGCTGCCAAAAACAAACCAGTTGAAGAAGCCACATTGCTTGTTCAAACAAAAATTGAGAACATATCGGTGAGAACTTTCGGAAGAAGATTATGGCAAGCCAAATGAGACAAAATGAAAGCAAAAAGGCTATAGGAGAAAGTTGCTTTGGAAACTGAGCTAAACCAAACAAAAGAATAGCTTAAACGAGAGAAACAAAGCAAGAAAAATGCAAAGGGACCTAAAGAGTCAAAGACTAACTCGGGAGGTTCAATTTTGGTGGATAAAGTCTTTGAATATCTAGATGCAATCTTGAAAGATTATGATGCCATGTTAAAAACCAGCCAAACCCAGGAGAATAGATGGCTAACGTACCCTCACCCGGGGTATGAAAAAGAGAGGTTTCAAATGTGCAAGAAGATCATCCAAAAGACCCAATCTCTTATGGAACCACATGTTCTAGATACTCCAAAAATGGAGGTGCTAATCTGCAATAAAGTCCAGAATTTGGAGAGCCAAGGTATTATAAACAAAGTGGAAGAGCTAGAAGTTGATGCATCTTTAGATACAAGGAAAGTAGCCAATACCACAGATGGGGTGGGATCATAAGTAGTGATGCCTATTCCGGAGGTAGAAGAACCGTGGCCACAATCCTTATGGAAATCGATCAGAAACAAAAAAGATGGTAGTGCTAATTTACAATCAGTACCTATCCCTAACATAAACATGGAACATATTTTTTTCCCAGGGAATAGAAGACCTTCATATGGGGATGTCGGGTCTGTCGCATCTGAAGAGAGTAAACCACGCTCTTTAAAGACTTTTCCATCTTTAATAGGAGAACTCAAAACAGAATCGGAGGTTAAAATGGTACCTTTTCAGTGGAAAGCCACACCAAAAATGATGGATACCAAGAGCTTGCACGAATTGATGTCTTCTCCTATACAATGCATACTTTATCTCTCAGAGCTACTAAAAATTAGACCGCATCTGTGGGGCCAAGTGGGAAAAAACCTAGAAAATATGGTGTTGAAAATCCCTTCACATGACCAACTTGCGGACAAAAACATGGATGACACCTCGCCTAAGAAGCCTTAGACAAAGTCGGTACCAGTAAATAAGGTGGGTGATAATTGTGAAGGCAAAGAAGGAAACACCACCTTACCACTTGAGTACAAAGGATAAAGACATTTGTTATATTAGATAGTGGGGCCGGAATTTCCATTGCAACCAAAGAAATATAAAAAAAATGGGGAAAGCCTGCTCTTACGAAAATGCGAATGAAACTACAATTAGCGGATGGATACATGGAGAGACCGATAGGAATATTAGAAAAAATCATTCTATCCTCGTGTTTCATAGAGTATGAGCATACCTTTTCCATAATAAATTTTGACAAGAGCAGCAACTTTGACATCATATTGGGCCGACCATTCATGCGTCAGCTCAAAATGGTACAAGACTGGGGCTATGACTATATCTACCTGAAACACAAAGAGGTAACTACCAAAATTAGTGTCAAAGATCATAGTTATAGAGATGTAGAGCAAACCCTGGGGGAAGAGTTCAAATCCACAACCAATTTCGAAAGCAAAGCGCATATTTGGATGTGAGGAGCTCTTGAGAGTGTAAGTCTAAGGAAGGAGGATTGTATTTTTGATCGAGCTATGGAGGACACACACTATATACCAGAGAGTCCCGGGCTAACCACTGGCACTCTGCCAGTGGGGGTCGATAACTGCAAATGAGGCATGGCCTCCCTTTTATAATAATGGCCGGCCACACTAGCCGTGCTCACACTATGTCCGCCCGAACATTGGACGCCCATCCCGATGGCATCTGGGATAGATCCCCTCTCCTATGAGCGGGACATAACACTAACCTATAACCTAACCTAACCAAAGTCCGTGTGTGTTTTTAGAAGTACACGAGTCATATTGGAAGTCCGTTTGTATTTTTTTGACTATTATGCCATCGATAGCTCTAACCTAACCTATAATCTCACCTAACATATAACCTAAACCTAACCTAACCTAACCTAACCTAACCTAACCTAACATAAAAACAACACAATGGTGAGGCGTTTAGCAAAATGACAAGCCATACAGCTTGCCCACAATGCATATGTGATGTGTGCAAGCTCTATGGATTGCCAATTTGGCAGCGGATCACCATTGTGTTGTTTTTGGAGTTGCGAAGAGATTTTATGGCCTGAAAACTGCTCGTAGATATATAGACAACACAATGGCGAGCCGTTGGCAATATGGCAAGCCATATAGCTTACCCACAATGCATAAGACTTGTAGATAAGCTTTATGGCTTGCCGTATTGCCAAAAGGATCGCCATCGTGTTGTTTTTAGGGGCACGAGGTAATTTTCGCGCTTGGAAATCGCTCGCAAACATATGGACAACACCATGGCGATCCGTTTGGCAATACGGAAAGCCATAAAGCTTGCCCACAATGCATATGCATTGTAAGCAAGATCTATGGCTTGCCGTATTGCCAAACGGCTAGCCATGGTGCTATTTTTGGACTTGAAAACCGCTCGCGGACATATAAACAACACAATGGCGAGCCGTTGGCAATACAAAAAGCCATAGAGCTTTCCCATAATGCATATTTGTTGTGGGTAAGATTTATGGCTTGGAGTATTGACGAACGGGTTGCCATTGTGTTGTTTTTAATTTGCATTGTGGGTGAGCTCTATGGCTTGCTGTATTGTCAAACGTAGCCTAACCTAACTTAACCTAATGTAGCTTTACCTAACCTAACCTAACATAACCTAATGTAACTAAACCTAACATGCTTAACCTAACCTAACATAGCCTAACTTAATGTAGCTTAACCTAACGTAACCTAATATAACATTGTAAGATCTCTGACCCGAGCTAAAGAGAACCTCTGTACTACAAAATAATGATACTCCAAAAAGTTACTATTTTTGATAGTTTTCTAAATCTGTCGGTGCCAAGATGTTTAGAATGTTATAGAGCTTTCAAAAATGAATAAAATTATTTTCTGTAAAAATTTTCCTAAAATAGTAAGTTTTTGGTCACACGACCTGTCTAGTTTTGATCGGCTCGACAAAACTGCACCCGTACCCAGAATTTAAAAAAAACATGCATTTTTGGACATCGAGAGCTGCTAAATATGGCAGATACTCGGGATAATGCACCTTAGTTCTGTCTTAGCACAACAAGTTTCGGAATTAAAATCCAAGCTGTAACGACTGTCTAAGCTTAAAAATAAAAAATTTTCTAAGACTAACGGGGGCACTGGCATTCGGGGGCTTGTGTGTGCATAGGATCTAGGCCACTAGAGGCTTGCTTTAGCAGCTAGAGGGTGCCCCCACTCATCTAGGAGCTTGTGGGAGACTTACCAAGCATGAGAGAGAGTGTGAGAGGTAGTTGGAAAAGCTAACTGGACACTTTGCAAGCCATGAACCCAAGGTGCCTATGAAGACCAAGTGCTCACTCAGATGCATTTAGCAGCAGATTTCGATTTTCATGAGACTAATCACTATATAAGGACCTACTCACACACACACACATATACTCAACACACACACACACTCCTTCACACACACACCTTGGGCGAGGTGCTGCTGGCATACACAATATCTAGAAGCGCATTGAGAGGAGGAGGTGCTGCTGGCATACACAATATCTAGAAGCGCATTAAGAGGAGGAGGTGCTGCTGGCATACACAATATCTAGAAGCGCATTAAGAGGAGGAGGTGCTTCCAATCTCTTGTCAATTAGGCTTCATCGGATCATCATTAGTTACCACCTGCTTATAAAACCTTCAAGATGAACGAGTTCTTTTCCCGTCGTCAGTTGACTTCTTCAGTCTAGGAGTATTACTCAAGTTTGTTACTCTTCAAAGATATGCTCCTAGAATGACCTTGGATCAGCAAGTAGCACGGTTCTTCCAAGGGCTCATTGACCCCTTGAACAATCGGCTAGAAGCTCTCAGACCGGCAACTCTTCAAGATGCCTTGCCAAGAGCTAAACCCTTAGCTATGGAAATTCAAAAGGTCAATTAGAATAAGAGGAATCATTTGGCAAAAAGGGCAAGGACAAATGTTTGGAATAATAGACCAACCAACCAAGCATGCGAGCAGCACCCAATGGTAGCAACTACCGCAGTTATGGAATTTCCAAATGTATGTTGTTATGAGTGCAATGAATTCGGCCATTACCGATCTAAATACCTCAAGAAGACTCAAGCAACCAGTGCCAATGCCATACCTCTAAATGTCTATGGGCTAGGACAACCTAATGGAAGAAGAGGACGTGGAAGGGTAAACAGAGGGCGAGGGAGTGGAGCTATCGTCAAAGTGAATGCCGTAGTGGTACAACCAACTGTGGGACATGAAGCAGAGGAGAGAGAAACCTTGCATGCTGCAATTGACAACCCAACGGTAGCGAGCAATACACAGTCATTCATACGCCAGGATCTCTCAAAGGTGAACAAGCTAACTTCCTTATAGATTGTGGTAGTACTCTTTCATTTCTTTCACCGAGATGCATGAGGAAGCTAAAGCTAGATAAGTATCCAGCAAGCAAATTAGTTGTAGAGTTAGCAAACGGCAAGGAAGTAGTATCTTAAGACTCCGCAGGTATAATCGACTTTGACTTAGGGGGACACCCAACTTCTGCTCAATTTCAAACCCTACCTTTAGTATTCTTTGATGGGATACTAGGGATGGACTGGCTAAAGCAAAATCAGGCCCACAACCATTGTGCACAAGGGAACTTTACCTTTATAGATAACTTGGGTAATGAAGTCTTAATCCAGGGGAAAAATGGGAGACCTATGGCTACTCTAGTTAAGGACAACAGACTTTTGAAGGGACTGAGAAAGGGGAAGAAAATTTATGAGGTAAATCTCAACAAGGTGGACCAATCCAACACCAGACTTCGACCAAACTAGTTGAGGGAGTATGATGATGTATTCCCTGAAGACCTTACGAATCTTCCACCACATAGAGAGGTAGATCATGAGATCGAGACTATCTTTGGATGTGAACCTGTCTCAAAGCGACCTTATAAAATGTCATTTCCAGAGGCCATATAACTCAAGGAACAACTTAGGAAACTCATTGAACAAGGATTCATTCAACCCAGTACTTCTCCTTGGGACGCACCACTTCTTTTTTAGAAGAAGAAGGATGGGACCTTAAGGCTATGCATAGATTACTGTGGATTGAACCACGTATCCAATTACAAGGATTGACGAACTCCTTGATAGACTCCATGGTGCCAAAATTTTTACAAAGATTGATCTAAGGTCAGGATATTACCAAATCAGGATCAAGGAATCAGACATTCCAAAGACAACTTTCAACACTAGGTATGGACACTACGAATTCACAGGAATGTCCTTTGGTCTAACAAATGCTCCTGCAAGATTCAATCAACTTATGCAGGATATTTTCAAACCTTATTTGGACGATTTTGTTCTGGTTTTCTTTGACGACATTCTGATCTATTCTAAGAAGGAGGAAGATCATGAAAAACATGTTTGCAAAGTACTTGATCTTCTTCGAGAGCACCAACTTTACGCTAAAGCGAGCAAGTGTACCTTCTGCTCACCAAAGGTCAATTATCTTGGATTTATCATATCAGCCGAAGGGATTTCAATGGACCCGTATAAAGTCAAGGATATTGTTGATTGGCCTCAACCATCCACCGTCAGTGAAGTAAGAGGATTTCTTGGAATAACGGGATGGTACAGGATTTTTGTCAAGGACTATGCACGTATTGATGCACCTTTGATGGTACTCCTAAAGAAAGGAATAGGGATCGAGTGGAAGACCGAGCACGAGTCTAGTTTTGCTAAGCTAAAAGAATTCTTGTTCTCATCTCCTATTTTAAAGCTTCCAGATTTCTCTAAGGAATTTGAAGTAGCAATCAATGCTAGCAAATTTGCTTTGGGCGGAGTTCTTACTCAAGAAGGAAAACCAGTGGCGTATACTTCCCGAAAGCTAAGGGATCATGAGAAGAATTATCCTACTTATGATTTGGAACTTTTAGCTGTTATACATGAGTTGAAGTTGTGGAGACATTATCTTCTCGGACGCAAGGTTAAGCTAGTTACAGACCACAAGAGCTTAAAATTAATTTTTAATCAACCTATTCTCAATATGCGACAATGGCGATGGATAGAACTCTTACAAGAATATGACCTTGACATAATGTATAGACCAGGGAAGGAAAATGCCATTGCAGATGGACTTAGTCGAAAATATTTTCTCGAAGCTATCTCTATTCCAAATAAATGGGATAGAATTAAAGAAGCATCTTTGGTAGATCCAGAATACCAACGTATAGTATCATTAGTCCAACAGAATTAGATGCCTGAAGCTAAATATTACTCTCTTATGGGAGGATGCCTTTACTTTAGACATAGACTCTGTGTACCCAGAGACCCAGCTTTAAAGAAGACTATTCTGTATGAAGCACACGATAGCCCTACATCAGAAAATCCAGGTTATGCTAAGACTCTTCATGCTATCAAGAGGAGTTATTTTTGGTCTGGAATGAAAGGAGACATACTTCGCTATGTGAGGAAATTTCTTTCTTGTCAACGGATAAAAGCCGAAAGAATCAAGTTACCAAGGAAACTTCAACCTCTTGGCATACCCCAGATGAAATGGGAATGCATCAGTATGGACTTTGTTATAGGATTACCTTCTACAGGAGGTTATGACTCTATATTTGTGGTTGTTGATATTCTCACAAAAGTGGCTCATCTAATACCTGTAAATATGACATTTATTGCTTCGGATATTAGCCAAGTATTCATCAATAAAATTTTTAGGCTACATGGTTTACCCAAGCGTATAGTCAGTGATAGAGATGCCAAGTTTACATCAAAGTTTTGGACTTGTCTTTTCCAATCTATTTGGGGACAATTAGCCTTCAGCACAGCGTATCATCCGCAGACAGATGGACAGACTGAAAGAGTAAATCAAATCATTGAGGACATTCTTAGGGCCTATTGTTTGCAAGAGCCAAAGAAGTGGTTACAATATCTTCCTTTGGTAGAATATGCTTACAATTCTTCCGAACACAGAAGCATTGGAATGTCACCCTTCAAAGATCTTAATGGACAAGACTGTTTAGCACCGCTTAACTTTTCAGACCCAACCATCAGGGTAGAAGCCTCTAATAAGATGCTAGAAGACATGGAACTTAGACTAAAGCCATTCTCCAAGATATCCAAGCCACTCAGGATAGAGAAAAGCATTAGGTAGATAATAATCGATCAGAACACGACTTCAAGGAAGGAGAAAAAGTTTTTCTACGAGTCGGACCAAATAAAATAAACTTATCATTAGGAAGGTATAAGAAACTAAGCCCGAGATATTGTGGACCCTTTGCAGTCACTAAGGTTGTGAGTGACGAGGCCTACAAGCTCAAGTTACCTGCAAACGTAAAGGTTCACGATGTATTTCGCGTTAGCCTACTCAAACCCTACATTCCTAACCCCGATCAACTCTTGGACTGAGATCAGATAGTTATGCTAACACAAGGAGTTCTAGAACTTCAACCTGATTACGTCCTTGAATCAAGAGAAAGAAAGCTACGAAACAAGACATTTACCGAGCACCTTGTGAAGTGGAAATATTATCCTGAAGAAGACGCTACTTGGGAGGATGAACCAACGCTCATAAAGGATTATCCTAATAAATTCTTGATATAAGGACATCTCAAATTTTTCACGTTGGGACGGATGTAAGATCTCTGACCCCGAGTTAAAGAGCACCCCTGTACTACAAAATAATCATACTGCAAAAAGTAACTATTTTTGGTAGTTTTTCTAAATCTGTCTCATTTAGCTACGTCTTATTTCCTAACAACTGGTATCAGAGCAAGGTTTGCTCGTAGCTAAATTATCTCAAGGAAAGGATTCCTTGAATTAAGTGGGAGTTATGGTGGAGGAAGGGAAGCTCAAGATTGAGAAGTTCAACGGAAAAAACTACCAACATTGGAAGATGCAGATTGAAGACTATCTCTACCAGAAGGACCTCTATTTGCCACTAGGCGGTCTTGCAAAGAAGCCCGCAACGATGGCAGATGAAGCATGGATTGTCCTTGATCGAAAGGCCCTGGGAAAAATCCGGTTAAGCTTGGCATCAACGATGGCCTTCAATGTTTCGGAGATGAAGACCATGGAGGACTTGATGAAGTCACTTGACGACTTCTATGAGAAACCATCGGCATCCAATAAGGTATTTTTATGAAGCGCTTGTTCAATTTAAAGATGCCAGAGAACGGTTCAGTTGCAAAACACCTAAATGACTTTAACACGAACATAAGTCAACTTCGATCGGTGAAAATCAATTTTGATGATGAAGTGCGAGCTCTCCTTATACTATCATCTCTACCGGATAGTTGGGACAGCCTTGTGATGGCTGTAAGTAATTCTATCTCCGGTACAAATACTCTTAAGTTTGATGATGTTGTGGGTGTTCTCCTTAGAGAGGAAATGTGAAGGAGAAGTACAAGAGAATCATCAAGTGCTGCACTATCAGTGGAAACAAGAGGAAGGCCTAAGGAAAGGTTCAAAAACCAAAAGGGTCGTGATTTCTCAAGCCGGAGCAAGTCACACACAAAGTCAGTTCTTGAATGTTGGAACTGTGGCAAGAGAGGCCAAATCAAGAAGGATTGTTGGTCCAAGAAGAAGAAGTAGATAGAGTCTCAAGATAACAAGACAAGATCGGAGGCCAATGTGGCAGGTAAAGTAGAGCAAGATGCTCTAATTCTCTCATTAGACAATGTGTCTAATTCCTGGATAGTAGATTCCGAGGCTTCATTCCATGCGACACCACACAAGCAACATTTCCAAGACTACACCAAAGGTAATTTTGGGTATGTATACTTGGGAGATGATGAAGCTTGTTAGATTGTCGGCAAAGCCTTACAGTTTCTGTCAAAACTGCTAACGGTGTGAGCAGGATAAAAACATACACAATGCCTCTATAACAACCAGACACACACTCTTGGAATGATACACACACACACACACACACACACACACACACACACACACACACTATGGGGCACCACTCGGCTTACACAACACACCTGGCCAAAACAGGGAACACACCTCTAGAGTGAGAGGAGAGAGACTATCCACTTGCCCACTCCACACAAACACACACACACACACACACACCCAAAAAACTCAGCTCAAAAGAGGATAATTTCTTATGTTTAGATACAATTGATCTTGGGCCAACACCAATGGCGCAAATAGCTCACACAATATGGGTAAAAGATACCAGATACAATCACAAATTGGAGAAGAAGCTTCGCTCATAGGAGAAAATTACACAACCAAAAAAACAGAAAAAGAATGTGGAATTTGGCAAAATGGACAGTGCCATCGCGTCTGGAACCACCCAAAACCCTAGTCTACAATGTCAAAGTGCTCAAATCCGACATCGAATGAGCAGTTTACGGCCAAAACAGGCTTCAAAAACCCCAAAAACACACCTACGGCTTTTCCTCCTCTCTTCTCCATGTTTTTTCTGGTATTCTCTCTCTCTTTTCAATTCCCACACTTAGCTTTATTAGTTGGGAACCCTTGGCCTTTTAGATGACCTCAAACAGACCTCGAACAGGCCAAAAACTGACCTCGCAGTGCATAGTTGTCACCTTTTTTCATCATCCGCACACCTGGCACTCATTTCTTTTCAATAATGCTTCTCACAACCACGTGAAGTGGCCCCAAACAGTGGTCCTAACGATGACCTTTCTACATAACTCTCAAAAGAAAATACCCACGTTGTGTCCGTATTCATCCACGTGCAAATATTGACCTCGTTCGGCCTCCTGATGCCACTAGATGCTATCTGATGCACCTCCTTACCTCATGTCGTCGGACCGCGAATAGCTTCCTTGAGAAGTTTTACGTGCTACCAACTCCTCATTATTGTAGAAAAAACACACTGGTACTGGTAATAGTGAAAATCGATGCACTATGTACATGTTGTCCTACCTGTACACATGTGGGCCCCACGTAACCACCTGGCTCTGAAAAATGGAAAATATTTATTTGATGCAACATGCATGTATATGTACATATGCGCAATCCCTTGCTCCAAAAAACTCCTGACATAATTTGCCCACCCCCTAGCCTACTAGATCATTCATGATCAGCAGTAGCAAAAAGAGATATGAGACTCGCAGCGTCACAAGTCTCCTCATCCTTCACCAACACTGCTTGATCCACAGATAGCTCATCTTGCTCCACCATCATTAACCTGGCATGATACAACTTAAGACGCAATCCATTTATCCTTGACTTCTGTAGAACCCCATCCAGGTTAGCCAATTGATATGTATTATTCGGGAAACACTCCACTACCTTGAAAGGGACTTCCCACTTAATTTGAAACTTCTTTTGGAAGGTGTTTTCCAGCTTACTGTTGTAGCGCAAAACCAAGTCATGCTTCTTGATACCTTTACTTTTGACCTTTTCATTTATCTTTGCCAAAGCCATATCTTGCATCTACCCATAATGTTCCAATGCACTCATCCTATCCAACTGAACCTCTTGTAACTGCAAGAGCCTCTCTTCAAATGCATCACTAGGCGGCCCAAGCAACTTCTCTAACATCTTGACCGCAGGAAACTCTACTTACACAGGCAATAGTGCTTCCTTTCCATACACCAAATGAAATGGAGTAAACCCTGTACCTGTCTTCACCGAAGTACGGTAAGCCCATAATGCACTAGGCAATTCCAAATCCCAATTCTTTCCTTGGTATTCTGTCACTTTAGAAAGATTTTGTACCAACTCACCATTGAATCTTTCATTTAAGCCATTACACTGCGGGTAATAAGGAGTGGTATGCTGATGCCTAATCTTCATTTTGCGCATAAGAAGTCTAGCAGTTTAGCTCTAAATCCTAGCCCCTTATCTGAAAGTAGCTCTAATGGCACCCCAAACTTGCAACATATTTCATCATACACAAATTTTGCCACATCCTTTGCAGTGATCTGTTTTACTGCTATAGCCTCTACCCATCTAGAGAGATAGTCCACCGCAATCAAAATATAGCTTTTGCCCCTGCTTGTGATAGGTAATGGGCCTATTGCATCAATCCCCCACTTTTCAAACACATCAAACGCCATAATGGTTTTTCGTAGCTCTGGCTTCAACACTCTCTTCCCAAATGCTTGACACCTATTGCAAGACCTACACCAATGGTGAACATCCTTGTGCAAACTAGGCCATACATACCCCTCTTGCAAAATCTTATGTAAGGTGATCTTTAGAGCAAAATGGCCACCACATGCGCCTTCGTGATTCTCTTCCAACACTCTATAAAGCTCCTCTCGCCAAGGTACACGTCTCAACACGAGATCAGCCCCTTTCATGTATAATACATCACCAATCAATTTGTACCTATATGCTCTACGCACAAAGCCATACTTCTTAGACTTCTGAATCTCATTTGGAATGATTCCTGTTAGCAAAAACTCCTCTTCTTGAGCCAGACTTTCCCGACCATGGTAAAGAGGTAAGTTGGTCGTCAACAGAAATAGCTCCCCAATCATGCCTTGAGCCGCTTCATGTGCCTCTCCATTTAGAGAACGTTCAATGTGTCTGATGCTCCATGCTTCAAACTTTTTTAACAGGCCTTTAATTCTGAAGCACATTTTCTTCAATAGCATATTCAGCCTCATTGTTACTATGAGCATCCAATTTGAACCCTCTCTTGCATACTAGCTTCCCCTCTGGATCATAAAGTGCTATACCCCCTGAAGCTGCATCATGGCTCTTCCTATATGAGCCATCAAAGAACAACACATGTGCATTGCTGATCTGTGGCACTTCTTCATCTACCTTTCTCACCACCTCTTCCTTAACAATAAGGGGATTCTCCTTGTAGGTCAACATATTAGCTAGGGTAGCCCTTGTACTATCTTCCACTAGAAAAGAGAACTCAAACTCTTGCAGCTCAATTACCCATTTCTTCACCACATTTGAAATGTTAGTACCATTAATTAGCTGTGGCAAAAAGGCATAACTCGTCAAGAAAACAAAAGGTCGTGGTAGCAAGTAATGACGAAATCGTCGACAAGCAAATATTACACTGGCCATCACTTGCTCTACTTCCGAGAACTTTCTCTCCGCTACCAACTTCACTCGGCTTGCACAATACACTGGCCTCATATAATGGCTGCCCTTCCCCTTTTGCAATAGCATGGCTCCAATGGAATAATCCCCTACTGATGGATTTACATAAAACACTTTCTCCCAATCAGGAGCCTGCATGGCTGACAACCCCCCTAACACCTCTTTCACCTCTTGAAACACTTCTTCACACTCGTCATCCCATTGCAATGGATCATGCTTTGCCACTTGCTATAATGGATAAAGAAGCTGCGAAGACAATGGAATAAACCGTGCCATGTACTTTACTTTGTGTATAAAAGTTGCCAATTGCTTCGTACTCGTAGGTGATGGAAGAAGAATAATAGACTTAACCTTATCTGGATCAGCCTCAATGCCATTTTCTGACACCATATGGCCCAATAACTTCACCCTTGGCTGTGCTAGATGACATTTCTTTGGATTTAGTTGTCCTCCACATTCATTATATCAAGCCAATACCATTTGCAGCTTCTCATGATGTTCAACCCTACTGCTGTAGACACAGAAGTCAATCATGAAAGCTTTAACACAACTACCAATGAATGGTTCCAATACCCAATTTGCTCTCTCTTGATAGAAAGATGGTCCATTTGACAACCCAAATGGCAATACTATGTAGCAATAGCAGCCCCATGGTGTAATAAAAGTTGTCTTTGTGCGGTCTTTAAGAGCAATCTTCAATTGAAAATAGCCTGAAAAACCATCACACACACTGTACCTCTCATAACCAGCCACTGAATCCAAGATCTGATCGATGAATGGAAGAGGATATGGGTTCTTATTAGTGTCTGCAATTAAGGGCTTAAAATCTACACAAATCCTCCACTTCCCATCCTTCTTTGGACTGACTACTACTGGACTCACCCATTCTGTGGTCTCCACAGGGACTATGAACCTTGCCTTCAATAACTTGTCCACCTATTCTTGCAAGGCTTCCATTTGCTCTTGACCCATGCTTCTTAGCCTTTGCCGCACTAGTTTAGCACCTTCTTTCAGCTCTATATGCATCTCTTCACCCTTGAACCCTCTGATCTCTTCATATGAAGTAATGAACAAATCAGGAAAGCTAGCCAGCATGTGCAAATATATCTCCTTCTCCATAGCTGAGAGGTCTCTACTGATCATTTGTGTCATCAATTCCTGCTTCTTTGAAAACTCAACTTTGGTTTGCATCAACCCTTCAATCACTTCATAAGGCCCTTCACTTTCATCCTCGACTTCATTTGCAAATGCAATTAAACCAAACTCCTGGATTTCTTTATCCATCAAAAGAAATGCAACATCAGCATCCTCATCACTGCTGGTAGTGCTATCACTGTCTTCATCACTAGACTCATCCTCATCTTCAGAAATCTCCTCTAATCGTTTCCTTGTGTCCATATTGTATAGCTTCTTGGTACCTGTCTTTCTATAGAGGCTAATCGTACCATGTCGCCAATCTTGAACAACTCCCACTGCATATAACCATGGTCTGCCCAGTATAATAGGATATGCTCCCAACCCTGCTGGCATCACATGAAAACCAACCACTGCCTTTGCATCATATGCCTCCACTTCTAAGCTCTTTACAACACCCAAGCATTTTACTTTTTGATGGTTTTCCTATGTGATCTGAAACCCTGACACCCCAGTCACTGTAAGACTCATCTTCTCAACGCATGAGTGTGTTACCACACATATTTGGGCCCCGCCATCAACATAGCCTTGTCCTAAATTTTTCCTTTTGTGCCACACATCTACTATTGGACATATATCTGGTAGCTCGTCCATTTCCAACACCTTTACTGAACCTCTCTCTGGCTCTTTCTCCATTGGGTTAACCATCCTCTTCCACTGTTGCTTTAGCTTAGGCACCATCTCTATAAGCTGCCCAAAAGTAACATCTGCCTTCCTGCTTGTCAGATCCTCCTTCAAGTCATAGCTTAATTGCCCATCCCCTAGTGGAAAATCTGAAACATGAAACTTTCGACGAGATCTCCTTTTCCTCTTGGCCTTGACATCCTCGCCTTCATGGCTCTTTCCTTTCTTCTTACTAGGACATAGGGCACTTCTTCCTTCCTTATCCTCTGTGGTCCTCTTCCCAATGGGCATCACTAATGTATCCTCTAGCTTTGATGCCTTCTCCAAGGTGACTACACTTAGCACTTTTGTCTTTCCCTTTTCCTCTTGGGTTAATCCACTGGTTCCTTCATCTCCCTTAATTTCAATGCCATAATCATTTGAACTAGTTAACACCTGTCTTGGAAATGGATACATGTCTCCCCCCATCCTTGGTGGCTTATCATATTGCGGGCTGATGTGACCCAACTCTCCACAATTGTAACATGTCGGCGTCTGCCTCCAAAACCTACCATTGCTTTGTCCAACACCATTCCTAGGCCTTTCTTCACCTCCTGGCTGATTTGCAAACCTCCCTCGACCTCGATTGTTTCCCACTTGACCTAGCATGTTTAGGCTAAGATTCTTCATCAAATCTACCACTTGCCTCATGTCTTGCCTTAGCCCATCATCTTGCACCGATGTAGTGTCCGCTGCTGGCATAACCTGAGTAGTAACAGGAACCACTGGTTCATGATGAACCCCTGACATGCGACCTTGTAAAGACTCTATAGGCTGAAATTCAGACCTCATGGGCAAAGACTCCACCCCTAACTGGCTCATTTTCCTCAACTTCCACTCTTTGTTCCTTGCTACCTCCAATGCATCTTCATATGTCCTAGGATTCTTTAGCTCCACTCTCCAACGTATATTCTCCCAAAGACTAGCCAAGAACCTGTCCTTCTTCATCATGTCAGGAGGGGGTACCTGTGGTGCTAAGGCCTTGCACATTCACTCCCATGCCAATGAAAACTTATGTATGTACGCATCTACTGGCTCACCTTCCTTCTACAAAAAACCTTGTACTTCTTGCCACACTTTGTCAGGATCTTCTATCTTCACAAACTCCAGTTCCAATTCATGCCTTAGATTGTCCCAACCTAATCTTACGGGTGGATCAGCCACACGCAACTCCTCTTCAAATGCTTTGGACCGAACTCGTGCATCACTCTTCAAACAGATTTGGAGAAGACGTAGCATCTGCATAGGGTCATGAATCTGGTTGCTAATGCAGGCAACCTCCATCTTTTCCAGAAAGTCTTCCACATCTTTATCACTTCTTCCATGAAATTCTGGATAAGAGAAAGCCATGGCTACCCAAGTTTCAATGCTTTGAAAACCCCTTTGAACACACGTGCAAGAACCCAAAACTTTTACTGGCTCAATTCCCAGAAACTTCAATGGAGCTCAACTATAGATAAGGACAAACATATGCACATGAAATGAGTTTTCATAGCTGATCATCGGAATTACAACAGGCAAAGGACATTCCAAGATCTCTCTTAATCTTCTTGGCCCGAACATAAAGACTATGCGCTGCTGGACAAAAATCTTCCTGGACACATGAACATTTATCTGGATTCTTTGAGTTAAATGAAATGGAGTGAATTGAGGGCCATTTTGATAATCCATTAAAGCCAACCATGCAGCTCTCAAGAAAGCACATCTGACTTATCCTCTGATTTTGCCAGAATTTTAGCAGCATAACAGCATAAATGCCTTAAAAGACCAAAAGACCAGCCATCATAACTTGGAAAAATTTTGACAGAGTTTCCCCAGAAGTAGAGCAGTGTGAACCCAAAATATAGACTGTATATGTATGCATAAAATGTCAACAATAGAAATCGAGCATCAAATAGGACTCACTTGTACATAGCCTATGGCGAGGTCACAAAAAGGGTGCTCAGCTACCTATATCACCGAAAGGATCTCCACATTTGAGAATCCCCCAGCTCAATAAAAACTCACGCTATCGACCCTCATACGAAGGCTAATGCAAATCGCGTATAGTCAAGTCTCAGAAATTACTATCTTCCAGACGAAGTCTCAGAAATGGGTGGGACTGCCAAATAAAACCATATATGGCTCCACAAAGGCATACCATGGTAGTTTCCACAAGTAACGTACAATCCAACAGACAATGCGCTCAAACAGGCGCCAAGTGATGCATACCCACAACAACTGCAAGTGACACCAATGCTAGTATATCACTGTACTCCAGCTACCTGTACCTGTGTGAATCACCTGTACCTCTACCTGTCCCTGTAACCTGTAACCTGTAACCTGTAATCTGCAACCTGCAACCTGTAATCCCGAATCTCGAATCTCGAATCTCGAAGCTTGAAGCAGAAGGTACTCGAAGAAGATCCTTCGTGGGGGCACCAAAAGAATGTGAGCGGGATGAAAACAGACACAGCGCCTCTATAACGACCCGACACACACTCTTGGAATGATACACACACACACACACACACACCCAAAAAAATCAGCTCAAATTAGGAGAATTTCTGATGTTTAGATACATTTGAGCTTGGTCCAACACCAATGGCGCAAATAGCTCACACAATATGGGTAAAAGATACCAAATACAATCACGAATTGGAGCAGAAGCTTCGCTCATAGGAGAAACTTACACAGCCAAAACAGCAAAAAAATAATGAAGAATTTGGCAAAATGGACAGTGCCACCGCGTCTGGAACGGCCCAAAACCCCAGTCTACAATGTCAAAGTGCTCAAATCCGACATCGGATGAGCAGTTTACGGCCAAAACAGGCTTCAAAAACCCCAAAAACACACCTGCGGCTGTTCCTCCTCTCTTCTCCATATTTTTTCTGGTCTTCTCTCTCTTTTTTCAATTCCCACACTTAGCTTTATTAGTTGGGCACCCTTGGCCTTTTAGATGACCTCAAACGGACCCCGAACAGGCCAAAAACTGACCTCGCAGTGCATAGTTGTCACCTTTTTTCATCATGCACACACCTGACACTCATTTCTTTTCAATAATGCGTCTCACAACCACGTGAAGTGGCCCCAAAAAGTGGTCCTAATGATGAACTTTCTGCATAACTCTCAAAAGAAAACACCCACGTTGTGTCCATATTCATCTACGTGCAAATATTGACCCCGTTCGGCCTCTTGACCCCACTAGATGCCATCTGACGCACCTGCTTACCTCATGTCGTCGGCCCGCGGATAGCTTCCTCGAGAAGTTTTACGTGCTACCAACTCCTCATTATTGTAGAAAAAACACACTGGTACTGGTAATAGTGAAAATCGATGCACTATGTACATGCTGTCCTACCTGTACACATGTGGGCCCCATGTAACCACCTGGCTCTGAAAAATGGGCAATTCTTTATTTGATGCACTATGCATGTATATGTACATATGCGCAATCCCTTGCTCCAAAAAACTCCTGATAACGGAAATGAATGGAAGCTTAAAGATGTTTGGCATGGTCCTTCTCTTAGCAAAAAAATGATCTCTACAGGACAATTGGACGATGAAGGTCACAACACTGCATTCAGAAACAAACGGTGGAAGATCTCAAAGGGATCTTTGGTGGTTTCCAAGGGAGAAAAAGTCGGAACACTTTACTTGTGTACTGTTAGCACGCAACTTTCATCTTGTGCAGCAACTATACAAGTTGGCAGTGCGGTGTGGCACTACCGACTTGGGCATATGAGTGCCAAAGGATTGAAAATCCTTCAAACAAAGAAGCTTCTACCAGGTTTGAAAGAAGTGGACTTAGAGTTCTATGAAGATTGTGTTTATGGTAAACAAAAGAGGGTAAAATTTCAAAAATCAAGAAATGAAAGAAAAAATAAAAAACTTGAGTTGGTGCATTCTGATGTTTGGGGTCCTACAAGTACACCATCACTTGGTGGCTCATTGTACTATGTAACATTCATAGACGATGCGACTAGAAAAACATGGTTTTATGTCATGAAGAATAAATCCGATGTATTTTTCATATTTCAAAGGTGGAATGCCTTTGTGGAGAATGAAACAAGTACCAAGGTTAAATGCCTCACATCCGACAGTGGAGGCGAATATTGCAGCCAAGCTTTTGAAAGCTTTTGTGCTAGCAATGGCATTCAGAGGCAAAGAACAACCCCAAGGACACCTCAACAAAATGGGATTTTGGAAAGGATGAAAAGGACAATCATGGAGCGAGCACGAAGCATGCGGCTACATGTTGGCCTACCGCTTGAGCTTTGGGCGGAAGCTGTAAGTACGTCTGTGTACTTAATCAATCGGTCACCCTCAACGGCATTGGATGGGGGAGTTCCAGAAGAGGCATGGACAGGTAAACCGGTGAATTATGCATTTCTCAAAGTGTTTGGGTGTGAGGCTTTCATGCCCATAGATAGAAGCCTAAGATCAAAGCTAAATGCAAAGTCCAAAAAGTGTTTCTTCATTGGCTATGGAGAAGGTGACTTTGGGTATCGCCTATGGAATCCTGAAGATGGTAAAATCTTAAGGAGTAGGGATGTAATTTTTAACGAACAAAATATGTACAAAGATTACTTGGAAAGAAAACAAACAAAAGAAACAGGTGATGAGTACATGGAGCTTGAGGACGGTGAAGACTCAAGGACTGCAAACGGTGACAATGTGCAACAACGTCAACCAAATGAGGAGCCTCAACCTATTCCCCGAAGATCTACAAGAGCAAGTAGACCTCTAGAAAGGTTTGTTCCTTCCTTCAACCATCTCTTGATCTCAGATTTTGGAGAGCCGGAATCATACGAAGAAGCTATGCAACCTGAATCCAAAGAAGAATGGGCGAAGAGCATGCAAGTGGAGATGGACTCACTACATCGCAACCAAACATGGGAGTTGGTTGAGTTGCCTAAAGGTAAGCGGGCACTTCAAAACAAATGGGTGTACAAGCTGAAGGAAGAAGAAGGTAGGAAGAAAAGGTACAAGTCTAGGCTTGTGGTAAAAGGGTTTTCTCAAAAGAAAGGTATTGACTTCAATGAAATTTTTTCTCCTGTTGTAAAAATAAACTCAATTAGGCTTGTCTTAAGCCTTGTGGCTGCTCATGATCTAAATCTCGAGCAAATGGATGTAAATACGGCATTCCCTCACGGTGACTTAGAGGAGGAAATCTACATGCTTCAACCAAAGGGGTATGAAGTAAAAGGTAAGGAGAAAATGGTTTGCAGATTAAAGAAGAGATTGTATGGTTTAAAGCAAGCATCAAGACAATGGTACTTGAAGTTTGATCGATGGATGTTGGATCATGGATTCACAAGATGCAACTCGGATCACTGCGTCTACACGGAGAATTTGGGAGATGGGAAATTCATCATCCTAATTTTGTATGTTGATGACATGTTGATTGAAAGTGCTAACATGCAGGACATCAAAGACCTAAAAGAGGAGCTGTCTAAATCTTTTTCAATGAAAGATTTAGGTGCTGCAAAGAGGATACTTGGTATGAAAATATCAAGGGACAGGACGAAGAAGACAATAAAGCTATCTCAAGAAGATTACATCAAGAAGGTACTAGAAAGGTTTGCAATGCAAAATGTAAAACCAGTTTCTACACCTTTGGCTCGTCATGTTAAACTAAAGAAGAATATGTGTCCAAAGAAACAATAGGAGATAGCTTATATGTCTAAAGTGTTGATAGCCGTTTTTTCGGCTCTCTGTAATTGCCATAGTGAGTTATCTCACCCTATCAAATCACTCAAACACTGTGGTTACCCTCACCCTTTCACTGTATATAGGTGCGTGTGAGTTAGGGGACTTTTCCCATATCTCCTTACTGAAATAAAAAACCCTCAATTAGCTAGTCATTGGGCTAGTTGAGCCAAAAAAATAAAAAATATAAGTATATTATGGCCCATGTGTATGTAAATATTTCTTTGTATATAGGGCCTAAATAAAAGATTTTTTCATAATTATTTTGGTATTTATTTAAATATTTCTACCTAGGTGTGTGTTATTTATGCTCTGTACATTGCCTCACCATTACCACAATTTTTCTTACCATTTTTCATACTCTTTATTCCATATAGAAATATTTTCATGTAAGCTTCTCTTATATTTGGTGTAACTCCACCCCAACAAAAATCCAAAAAAACTAGTTTTATTTATGTGTATATTTTTTCACTATTGTGATTTTTCCCTTCCTACATCTATTTTGTTTTTTTTTTGAAAAATTAGAACACCAAAAATATTTATCTTTTTATGGTAGCCTCATAATGAGAGAGATTTCTTTTGACCGCTTTATATTTTTCCACTTATATTATTTATATTTGACATGTACATATTTTTTAGACCCCTCAATATTTGATTTTCTTAGTTGTACTATTCACTTATATCATGATCTCAACAATATCTTCAATTATATACATACCAAATAAGGTCAAGGGTAGGTGGCATGCATACATGCACTATGGAGGGCTCACTCTTGGAGGTATTCAAAAGAATCATCCAAAGAAGGCCCACAAGGACCTTGTGCAGTGGAAAAAAACGGTCGGTTTTGCTGAATTTTTAAAGTTCACTTGCTCTCTGAATTTGAAAAGGTGGAACAAACAAAAGTTGTAGCTCGTGGGATGAACTTTTGCCTCAAATGTTTTCATATTTTTTTGAGCTACGAGCTGTGAGCTATGATTTTATTAGTGGACCCCAGTTTTCCCATGCTATGCAGCCACACTCTCTCTTCCACTTTATCATTTTCCTCTTTCACACACACTTCTCCACTCATCATCCCCACCTCTCTCACCACTCCTCTCTGCACCCTACTCACCTTCTCCTCAACCTTGAAGAATAAGAGAAACCATGGTGAAATCATACCTCCCACACACAATTCCATTCCAAAATTGACCACCTAGTCTCATTTTTCCTCCTCCAAATTACCCATATCTATCAAAAAAACCACAAAATTCAGCCTCTTCTCTTAAAAGACAGCATCATGGTGGTTGATTACTCAACTTCAATTACCTTGTCTTTCAAGGAAGGTCAAGAGTGGAGAAAAAATGTACCGTCAAAGCTAGTGGACCGTCAACAAGCGTCAAAATTGGCCCTACTCAAGACACTTGGAGCATCAACCTTGTAAGAAATCCACCTTTTCTTACCTCTTAAGAATTTTTCTTCCTTATTTGTATCCTACATGGATACTCCCATTGTAAATACCCAATTCCATTTGTAAATTAATACTAACTCTACTAACATTAACCCACTATGAAAAGTCCTATCACCTCCATTTCTCTCCTCTCTCTTTCCCCACCAACTTCTTGATAATTCCAAGCAAAAGAAATTAGATAAATTGCTGAAAATCTAACCCAACCATGGTTAGAGGAGTAACCCTAGCCTTCAAAATTGCTATAAAAGGAGGGTGTAGCTAGCACAAAAATGGGGGAGAAGAAAGAGCACTATGCTATAGCTTGAGAAGCCAAGCTCAACCTCTTGAGTGGAATCTCATTGGCATTAGGCATATGTATGTGTTGTATTAGGGGTGATTAGAAAGGGAACTCTATGCCATTGTAAGAGAGAGTGATCATTAAATTGAGAGTAAGAAATCTATCATTTCTCCTACTAGAGTAAGCCCAACATTTGCTGAATCAAGGAGGGTGAATTTGGATTAAGCATGGATACCTTGTCTCCCTTCCAACGTGAAGTCATGGACAATAATGATGTGTAAGTGTCTTGGTGTTTTATTTAAGTTCTTGATAGCTTGTCTCCGGGTATTGTTATCAATTTAGCCATAAATCCCACATGCTGTAAGAGGGCGACAGGGTGGAGAGGACTCCCCTGGCCTTAAGACAGTGATTGGGGTGGCTTTTTTCTTGTGATGTGTTGTGGTGTGATTTACTGAGGCTATGTTGAACAAATACTAATCTCACTTTGATTGTTCATTACAGATTTGTAAGAAGGCATTAGTGCAACAAGCACCCCCTTCCCCCCTCTCTCTCTTTCTTACATATATATATATTTATGTTTGCTTGATCATTAACGATACACTTCAAAGCAGCCCGAGCACCATCTCTCTCTCTGTCTCTCTGTCTCTCTCTCTCTCTCTCTGTCTCTCTCTCTCCCTCTCTCTCTCTCTCTCTCTCTCTCTCGTGTTGTAGTTTGTGAGAGTGTTCCATTGGTGTTAGGGTTAGTGTAAATTCCTTGCTTGTTTGTGGGTTGCTCTAGCGATTCTCCTCTTTTGCGTCCTAGTTCGCTCTTAAACTTGGTGGTGCCCCTTGTGTAGTTGGGATTTGGCTGGGGGTTTGTTGTTTTGGTTTGTGTTGTGTTGTGCCCCAGCCCCATTGAGCAGCACGGGAGCCTTGAAGGGTGTCTAGAGGTTGCTCTTCTTGTTGCCCGCCCCGGACCGCTTCAAATTGGTGCCCCCATGGAGGAAAACAACTCGTGTATGTTTTTGTGTAGGATCAACTTTTAGCATAGTCAAGTAGTTTGCATGAATCACGAGAGTTTGTATGATCCTTTCATTCCCATTGCAAGGCAAAAGATACACATAATTGTTAGTACTAAGTTGCAATTTCAACGGGTAATTCGTAGGATTTTAGGTCCTCTTAGGTTAGCCGAGAGAAACACTTCGGTAAATACTTTTATTTTGCCTCTCATTAGGTACGATATTAGCTTGGACATCTATATTTTTGTGTTATTTTAAGAATTAGGACATGCATAGGCCATGGATAATGGCCCAGGAATAGAGGTTTTTCCCTTTCATTTTACTCCACACATTAGAATAAACGTTGCAATTAGTAGAAAGATCCATTTTCAACAACGAATGATGTTCATGTTTGGTGCCCAAAGAGTAGGAGAAATTCTTGCATCACCAAACCCTGTCATTCTACCTCTCATCAACTACCACACTTCTTTTGATGTACATGTGTTCATTTTATTTTAAAATGAAGTGCAGCCCGGAAAAATAGTGTGTATGTTTGTTTTTTCTTTGTCCAAGTTGTTACAAGAAACAAAAAAGATCATTTGTTCTAACAGGGAATGTGTGTGCAGTGAAAGTTCAATCCTTAGAGATCTAGCTCTATTACCAATTGAGTTGCAGGAGCAAGTAGTAAGGCGTCTCCCTCATAACAAGAGGGTGGTGAAGTTAAGACGAAAGGTCCTACGCGTGGATTCCATTTTCCTCTTGTTGTTGGGCACTAAGGAAGACCGCGCATTCATCCAACTAGTGTGTGCCCTAAGATTGGTAAATAGAGTGAAATTTGGCGTTTGGCGAGTGCATTTCACCATTGAGGAAGACTCTTCAGGAAACTTGCGGCCAGAGTTCATGCTTCATAGACTCACATTTGGTGAATTTTTCCCTCATTTGCGTCTTATTAATAGTCTTCCTTTCGCTTTCAACAAAGGAGATATGGAGCTATTCAGAGCTTGTCTTAATAAAGAGAGCATAGAGAAGATTGCAAATTTGTATAAATTCTCATCCTTCTCTACTTTCTATGACACTTTGTTCATAGAGACATTGTAAATCTCTTTATGCTTTTGAATGATTTAACCATAATCCTAAGGAGTTTTTGTCGAGGAATTTTGTAGCACAAGTGGAGTCTTTAAATCTTGCAAACTTGATTGGACTTGATGAGGATGTTCTTTATAAAATTGTGAGAAGGTTGCCTCACTCCGACTGTGTGGAACTCGAAGGAAAGGAGCTCCTAGTCAATTGCTACTTTCTCACGGCCTTCGACGAGCATGAAGATCTAGTTTTTATACAAACCGCTTGTGCGTTGGGAATTGTAGAGCAAGTGCAATTTATCACTTGGGATGTGGTTGCTCTTTTGGATCCAAAAAATGAAGTTCTAGAGATTTCTGTTTATCCCCTTAGCTTTGAAGAATTTCAACCCTTCTTAGATCTCATCAATAGTCTACCTTTTTATTTTGATCAAACAAATCGAGACCTCATTGAAGCTTGGATAGCTGAAGAAGAAAACCTAGAGTGGTATTTTCTTACTTCTTCATTTGCAGGCGAGTGGTTCTAAATCTCTATTGTATCCCTTATTGTAACTCGTGTTGTAATATTTCATAATAATGGAGAGCCAACGCCAAATGTCTGGATATCCTCTTTTCTTTGGAGAGCCTGGAGAGGATGCAGAATTATTTTTAGCAAATTTCAAGATGTCTTGCCGTATCAAGAGGATAGTAACCGATCAAGAACGTGTAGAAATGTTTGAGGTGGTCCTTAGGAAAGATGTTAGTACTTGGTTTGACTCTTTGCCTGAGGAAATTAAGGGGAATTACACAGAAGTTTTGAATCGTTTTAAGAGATACTTCTTTGATCCCCAAAACACTCAAAAACTATGGCAAGACATTGTTTCTCATAAGCAAAAAGACTTAGATGACTACTACTTGTACAAGCAAGAGTTTCTACGTCTTTGGGCTCTATGGATACGAAATGTTGCTAACCCTGGTGATGGTGCAGAACTTTTAAAGAAGGAGAGGTTCATAGCCGGACTCTTTCCTGACCTTAAGGTAAAAGTTGAGGCGGGTGCACCTGCTACTTTTGATGCAGTTGAAACTAGGGCTGCTGAGAAGTATAGGAAACTCAAGTGCTTAAAGGGAGAGGTTCCAATAGAAGGTCTTAGACCCAAAGGTAATTCACAAGCATCAACATCTAGGGAGCTTCCTGAGGTAACGGCTGAAGTGATTGAGAAGTTAAATGAATCTTTAAGCAGCCTGTCAATTCACCTTGCACAAGCTGTAGGTCCAAAGGGACAAGCAAAGAAGTCAGAGAGAGAGCCACGAACTAGGAGAGTCTTGCAATGTTGGAATTGCGGAGAGTCTGGACATGGGATGTATAATTGTCCTTGGCCCCGTGGAGAGCCAGGGAGACCTAACTTGAATTACCCAGTGATGAATGAAGGAGAAGGAGCTGGTCAACAACCAAGGCTTCTACAAAGGCCAAATGGACCAAGACCACCTCCACAAGGGGTAGAAGGAGTTCCATCTTTGCCAGATCCAAATGTGCATGTGGTAGAGGTGACAAATTCAAATGAGGTTGACATGGAAGCCAATGGCATTAAGCGTGGCCGAGGAAAAGGTAAAGAGAAAGAAGGAGTCACATCACAGAGTGACCATGGACAAGGCAAGAAGGCAAAGCAAACCAAGGAAACCAAGAGGACTCGACGTCGTATCAACCTCCAAGACTTCCCTCTTGGACATGGTATGGCTCCGTACAACTTGTTGGAAGACATGAGAGGTAAGGGTCCTGATATTTCATGGCCTCAATTTCTTGCATTATGTCCACAAGTTAGGAGGGATTTAACAAGGGCAGTTAGCACTAGGAGAAAGGTAAAAGAGAGTGTGCCTGTTGTAAAAATGGCACAAGCTGAAATGAATGAGGACATTACACCGGTGCTAGACTATTACATCAAAGGAAGATTGGTTAGGAAAGGTCTAGTGGATGGGGGTGCACAAATTTGCATCATGACAGAGGGACTCATGCAAAGACTAGGCATGCACATCCATGAGACACCTGAAATCAATGTCAAGATGGAAAACAATAGCAAGGCTAGGTGTGTAGGCATTTGTAAAAATGTCTTTGTAGAGGCCTTTGGCATTGAGAAAGCGGTGGATTTTTATGTTATGTCGACCAAGGGAAGTGGTTATCCATTTATCCTAGGAAGACCATGGCTAATGAAAATGCGAGCTTTGCAGGATTGGGAGAGTGGAAAATTAATTTGCAGGAGTGACAATCATAAGAAGGTTTTCTTTGACATGAAGGAGCAACGCCAAGAGGAGCTCCATGAAGAATCATCTCAAAGTGAGACGGAAGAAGGTTGGACCGATAACACTTCAGAAGAAGAAAGTAGCGGCAACATTACTGAAGAGGAGTCTTCCATCGAAGTCAGGGGGATAAGGTTTAAGCCAAGCAACCAAGAGACCTCTTGTCAAGGCTTGGAGGAGGTAGGTCCTCAAGAGAACGAAGGTGTTCAAGATGAAAGGATGCTGAAAGGTATGCTATCAACAACACTTACAAAGGATGAAAGAGAGGAGTTCAAATGTGTGCTAAGGAAGTTTCCTAGGCTTTTTGCTAAAGACTACACCGACGTGCGTGGGGTAGATGTTGTTCAACACAAGATTGAGTTAAATCCTGAAGCCACACCTAAGGCTCAGAAGCTACGAAGGCTTGGAGTTATAAAGGAGCAGGCTCTACTCAAGGAGGTAAGAAAGCTTCTAGCAGCAGGTTTCATTTATCTAGTGGAGAATTCAGAGTGGGTCTCTCCTGTTGTTGTCACTCCTAAGAAAAATGGCAAGTGGAGGGTGTGTGTGGATTACCGTCCCCTCAATGAGGCAACAAAAAGAGATCACTTTCCCCTCCCATTCCAAGATGAGATACTAAATGAGGTAGCTGGTCATGAGAAGTACACTGTGTGCGATGGTTACTTAGGTTACTTTCAAATAGGGATTGCATTGGAGGATCAATTGAAAACAACCTTTATCACTCCTTGGGGTTGTTATGCTTTTAGAGTCATGCCATTTGGTCTGACAAATGCTCCTGCAACATTCCAACATTTCATGAATATGGTGTTTCAAGCATTCTTTGGAAAGTCAATTAGGGTGTTCATTGATGATTTCTGTATTTATAGCTCAAAATCATTGCATCTACAAAGGGTAGAAGAAGGTTTAAAGAAGCTCTATGACATGGGAGGTCAACTCAACCCCGACAAGTGCCATATAGGTGAGGATGAAGTAATCTTGCTTGGTCATAAAGTTTCTTACAAAGGCATTGAAGTGGATCCTTCAAAGGCAAAGGCTCTTATTGAGCTACCATCACCCAAGAGTCTTAAGGAGGTCATCTCATTCATTCAAAAGGTGAAGTATATGTCACGCTTCATTCACTTAGCCTCGGAGTTACTTCACCCTTTGCAAAAGCTGACACAACAAGTAGAATTTGCATGGTCTGATGAGCTTGAAGAGTACTTTTGTAACATTAAAGCCATTTTGTCAGAGCTACCAACACTCATGCCTCCTTGTTGGGAGTACACATTCTTTGTTAGCTCTAGTGCTGTGAAAGAAACAATTGGTGCAGTTTTGCTACAACAAGATCCCTATAGTACCAGGATGCGGCCCATCTACTTTGCTAGTAGGGTCCTGAATGCTTTAGAGAGAGGCTACACGGAGGCAGAACTCATGGTGCTTTCTCTCATGTTTGCAATAAGGAAGTTTAGATCCTACTTGCTCCTGAAACCTTTTGTAATCCTCACCGCAGAGAATTTGTTCCCTTGGGTGTCATCTCAAATGAATCTTAGTACTAGGATCTCAAAGTGGATTATGGAGTTGCAAGAGTTTCAATACTCTTTCAAGGTAGAAGATAGTGTGCCTGCACAATTGGTAGGGATTCTCACTTATAGGGTGCATGAAAAGGAGATTAAGGTGCCTGAAGTAAAGACCCTACCATTTCCACCACCAAAAAGTATTCCTAATGCTTTTACCTTGTTCTTTGATGGAGCTTTTCGTCGAGCCACAAGAAAATCAGGGGGAGGGCTAGTGTTGCTCAACCCAAGTGGAGAGGTGGTCATGAAAGAGAAGTTCAATCTACCAAGTTCAGCTAGCAACAATGAAGCAGAATATGACACACTACTTCATGGTTTAAAAATATGCATTGTCCATGGTATACAACGTCTCATGGTAAAAGGGGATGCACTTCTCATTGTGAAGAAGATTTTAGGCATTTGGGCATGCAAAAATGAAAGACTAAGGGCCAAAGTTCATACCATCCGTAGGCTATTTAATCAATTTGAGGAGGTGCAATTATATCATATTCCTAGGAAACAAAATGAAGATGCTGATTTACTTGCACAACAAGCCGTTGCATGTGTAAAGAAAGAAGTGCAGGTCATCATGGTGGCAGCTGCTGTGAAGCAACCGAGGTACCAGGGATTGGAGTCATTGGCTCCCATCATTGGCTACATTTTGGAGGGTGAATTTCCACGAGACTTCACAAAAGCTCAGAAGAGGAGACTCATGAAGAAGGCAAGCATGTATCTCTTCCTAGAAGGCTCCCTCTATCAAAGAGGGAAGGATAAAGTGTGCAGAAGAGTACCAACTATCGTGGAAATTCCAGCCATTCTAAAAGGTTTGCATGAAGAGGCATGTGGTGGTCATTTTTCCCAAGAATTAACTGTGAAGAAGATTTTGCTTGCGGGGTATGTTTGGCCAAGTATGCATGTGGATGTCCAACATTGGTGTAAAAGTTGTCACAATTGTCAGGTAAATGGGAATAGAAGATTGATTTATGGTCCAAGGCAAATTGTGCTTGCAAATGGACCCTTTGAAAAGTGGGGCATTGATGCTATGGGTCCTCTGCCTAGGACAAAAAATGGTAAACTCTACATTCTAGTGGCTGTAGACTATATGACTAGGTGGGTGGAAGCACAAAGTGTGGCAAAGGTAAATGAGAGGACAGTGAGAAAATTCGTCTACACTCACATTTGTTGTAGATTTGGCACACCTTTGGAGATTGTTTCTGATAATGGTCCAGGGTTTAGAAAGGGATTGCTCACAGAAGTCTGTGAAGAACTTCACATTCTACATCGTCACAGTACACCCTACTATCCCCAATCAAATGGTTTGGTAGAAAAAGCTAATGGTGTCATTGCAGGCATCATTAGAAAGATGGTGAAAAACAACACAAAGTTGTGGGATGACTTCTTGGATGGTGCCTTGTGGGCGTATCGAACCACACCATTTCACTTGGTCTATGGTCAAGAGGCTTTACAGCCAATTGAACTAAACATTCCAACAATGCGACTTCATGGAAAATCAGCACAAGATGATCAAGAAGCATGGATGGATCGACTTCTTACCTTAGCTGAGCTTGAGTGGAAAAGAGAAGCAGCATACGAGTGCTATAAGAGGAAAGCCACACAGACAAAGGAGAAGCTTGACAAGAAACTGAAGGACAAAGGCATCAATGAAGGAGATCTTGTGCTAAGGTATGACAATCGACTCGATAATCGTTTTGATGCCAAATTTGAAACAAGATGGCAAGGGCCATACATAGTCAAGAATGCTTTCAATTCAAGTTACTATCAACTTATGGACTTGAATGGGAAAGAGCACTCCAGGAAGGTAAACGGCTATCGCTTGAAGCCTTACTTGAGTCGCCTTCTACCAAAGGATCTACCAGAGCAAAAGGCAACTATCCCATGTAAGTATTGTTCCATGAAGCATGAGTGTAACACAAACCAAAATTCCAAGGGGCCAAACAATGAAGATCTTGTCAAGGACTCTGAAGCACTCTCTTTGAAAAAGATTCTTTATGATGGTACATGAATATACCATCATCCTGGGGGAGGGCTAATGATAGCCGTTTTTTCGGCTCTCTGTAATTGCCATAGTGAGCTATCTCACCCTATCAAATCACTCAAACACTGTGGTTACCCTCACCCTTTCACTGTATATAGGTGCGTGTGAGTTAGGGGACTTTTCCCATATCTCCTTACTGAAATAAAAAACCCTCAATTAGCTACTCATTGGGCTAGTTGAGCCAAAAAATAAAAAATATAAGTATATTATGGCCCATACGTATGTATATATTTCTTTGTATATAGGGACTAAATAAAAGATTTTTTCATAATTATTTTGGTAGTTATTTAAATATTTCTACCTAGGTGTGTGTTATTTATGCTCTGTACATTGCCTCACCATTACCACAATTTTTCTTACCATTTTTCATACTCTTTATTCCATATAGAAATATTTTCATGTAAGCTTCTCTTATATTTGGTGTAACTCCACCCCAACAAAAATCCAAAAAAACTAGTTTTATTTATGTGTATATTTTTTCACTATTGTGATTTTTCCCTTCCTACATCTATTTTGTTTTTTTTCTGAAAAATTAGAACACCAAAAATATTTATCTTTTTATGGTAGCCTCATAATGAGAGAGATTTTTTTTTACCCCTTTATATTTTTCCACTTATATTATTTATATTTGACATGTACATATTTTTTAGACCCCTCAATATTTGATTTTCTTAGTTGTACTATTCACTTATATCATGATCTCAACAATATCTTCAATTATAGACCTACCAAATAAGGTCAAGGGTAGGTGGCATGCATACATGCACTATGGAGGGCTCACTCTTGGAGGTATTCAAAAGAATCATCCAAAGAAGCACCCCACAAGGACCTTGTGCAGTGGAAAAAAACGATCGATTTTGCTGAATTTTTAAAGTTCACTTGCTCTCCGAATTTGAAAAGGTGATACAAACAAACGTTGTAGCTCGTGGGCTGAACTTTTGCCTCAAATGTTTTCATATTTTTTTGAGCTACGAGCTGTGAGCTATGATTTTATTAGTGGACCCCGGCCCAATTTTCCCATGCTATGCAGCCACACTCTCTCTTCCACTTTATCATTTTCCTCTTTCACACACACTTCTCCACTCATCATCCCCACCTCTCTCACCACTCCTCTCTGCACCCTACTCACCTTCTCCTCAACCTTGAAGAATAAGAGAAACCATGGTGAACTCATACCTCCCACACACAATTCCATTCCAAAATTGACCACCTAGTCTCATTTTTCCTCCTCCAAATTACCCATATCTATCAAAAAAACCACAAAATTCAGCCTCTTCTCTTAAAAGACAGCATCATGGTGGTTGATTACGCAGCTTCAATTACCTTGTCTCTCAAGGAAGGTCAAGAGTGGAGAAAAAATGTACCGTCAAAGCTAGTGGACCGTCAACAAGCGTCAAAATTGGCCCTACTCAAGACACTTGGAGCATCAATCTTGTAAGAAATCCACCTTTTCTTACCTCTTAAGAGTTTTTCTTCCTTATTTGTATCCTACATGGATACTCCCATTGTAAATACCCAATTCCATTTGTAAATTAATACTAACTCTACTAACACTAACCCACTATGAAAAGTCCTATCACCTCCATTTCTCTCCTCTCTCTTTCCCCACCAACTTCTTGATAATTCCAAGCAAAAGAAATTAGATAAATTGCTGAAAATCTAACCCAACCATGATTAGAGGAGTAACCCTAGCCTTCAAAATTTCTATAAAAGAAGGGTGTAGCTAGCACAAAAAGGGGGGAGAAGAAAGAGCACTATGCTATAGCTTGAGAAGCCAAGCTTAACCTCTTGAGAAGGAGCTCTTGAGTGGAATCGCATTGGCATTAGGCATATGTATGTGTTGTATTAGCGGTGATTAGCAAGGGAACTCTATGCCGTTGTAAGAGAGAGTGATCATTAAATTGAGAGTAGGAAATCTATCATTTCTCCTACTAGAGTAAGCCCAACATTTGCTGAATCAAGGAGGGTGAATTTGGACTAAGCATACCGTCAGAATACGTGTCAAAAGAGGCTTCAAAAATTTGAAAATCAAATTTTAAAGAAAACCTTAGCTCCCTTCGTAAATACACACACATATACCGACGCCCACCAGTGACGCCGGTAATGTGGCGCCAGAATTCAAGTGACCTCTTGTAGTGTTGGTGGGATTGCAGTTCATTGGGTTCAGCTCCTCTACTTAGAGACTGCAGCCATCCTGCCATGCAAGCTTTTCATCTTTTGCCTCTGTCAGATCAAAACGTCTCTTGATTCGGAGCGCATGTGCGTAAAAAGTCATTCAATCACAGGAGTTCACGAAGGGTGATAAACTGATCGGAAACACTACATGTGCGCGCTACTTGTCTCTTTCTCTTTTTTTACTTTTGTTCAACTAGTGAGAGAGAGAGAGAGAGAGAGAGAGAGAGAGAGAGAGAGAGAGAGAGAGAGAGAAAAGCCTTACGTGCTATAGGGAGAGAGAAGAAATCTTCTAAGATTCTTCATTTCTTTTGTTTTCCAAAAGAGGCAGAGATATTCATTTGTTTCCCAGATTCCTTCCAAGTTGGAAACCTAACATTTTCCTTTGTTGATAGAATAACCTGGACATTTGGGTTTGAGGCCACGAATCTATCCCATCGCTATTTACTCTTGGTGAAGGGATCTTAGCTACTTTGCAATTCAAGAACAGTTGGTTGTTGTTAACCACCAAGCATTCACTTCTACGTAGCCATGGAGCGGCGGGCTTGTCGCACCCGCTAGTAGTTTATGTAATCAATCATTGGTTGGGATTGACCTATAGGAATAAGATAAGGGTGATCGCCGATGAGACGTGCACCATGAATTGCAATGGATAACAATTTGTAAAATACGATAACATCCTCTGAGCGATATGCTCATTTTGAGCTACCACACACCTTAATCCCTTATTCGACCACGCAAGAAACTATTAAAAAACTCAAAACACCAAGTAAAAACGGGGTGTAAAACACCCACAAAATCAATTGAGTAGCCTTTGAGAATACCTGCCGATGTTTGTAGGGTGCCAAAGGCACATGTATCCATGCTCCGATCCTGTGCTAGAGTCCAAAAAACTAGCAAGTGCTTCGAGTTATGTGGGCACCCACTATCACACACCCTTATCTCTAATTTGGCCCCTAGAAAATATTAAAAAAACACAAAAAAATGTAAAAAAGGGGTGCAAAACACCCACAAAATCAATCGAGTAGCCTTTGAGGATACTCGCTGACGTTTGTAGGGTGTCAAAGGCACACATACCTATGCTCTGATTGTGTGCTAGAGTCCGAACAACTAGCGAGTACTTCGAGTTACGTGAGCACCCACTATCCTTCCATGTTAAGGTCTGGACCCTCGACGAGGACCCAAGGTAGTGCATCCCAAGACCCAAATATAGCGCCTACTCTTCCTCTAATTATGACGTGATAGAAGAGCATCCTACAAAAAACCCTAAGAGAGACAATTAAAACGTGCATATCTAGGTCCCACAGCCTGGATCTAGCATGTTTAGCCGTTTGATGGAAACTTTTAGTAGAGAGACTCGCTTTGAACCTGCGGCTAGTGAAGTAAAGGAAGGGGGTGGGGAAGTAGATTCACCCTTCACATCTCATGTAGACCCCACCCTCCCAAAGAGTGTCCATGTGGACATCTTATCCACCTCATTTAACGAGGGCTCTATTGAGCTACCACCTTTCGAGGTTTTCTCCAAAGTAGTAGGCCGCCATAGGAGAAACCACGGAAAGCAACATTGCATGCACTTCGAGGAAACCCTCTAGTACATCAAGTCTAGATGGGGAATTTCTCAATGAAAATTGGAAATATAACCTACACACGGAGACTTTGACCGACCTATACACAAGCTACACTTACCATGTGGGTTGGTTAGAGATTGTTCTATCTACATCTAGTGCCACGAGTCTAAAGGAACAACAACACATGATCTGCAACATCATCCATAGGATTATCGAGTCTGAGAGGAAGAATAGAAGGATGCACATACCTTCAATGCATCCTATGTGATTCTTAAATACAGGGAAGGACAAACAACCGACTTTATTACAAATGGAGACTCCCTCGGTGAGTCCCATAGATCCTCCCTATGTTGTTTCACCTGGAGTGTCAATGCAATGTGAGGCCATGAGTGGTGCCTTTAGCTTTCCTAACTTGGATCAACTCTCTCTTAGATAGAACACAATGCCTACTCTAGTGATGAGCCTGACGGAGAGTGCACCCATGACCTCTATAGTTAGTGTGGTGCTGCCTCGGGGGGTGCACTATGTAATCATATTAATGTATAATGTGAGTTCGAAAGGAGGGGTTTTAAAATGAAAATTTTTTAGGCAGCTGAACAGAGATACATTAAAACAAGGGATTTTTATATTCAATTTTGAAAAAATAATCCTAAAATAAGGGGACATTTTATTCACTCATACATGTTAAAAGAAGGGTTTTGTTAATATCCTGAGAATGCACATCATATAGAGGAGTACTCAAAGGTGTGGACCCCGAAGGGTGTTGCTACCTTGTGGCATAGTACCTTCTGTAGTGCCTACGAGTGCGTATTGACCATACAACTATGGCCACTAATGCTCATGTGGCTCTTGCACCTCGGGTTATACCAATGGTGTATGCTCCACAAGAGTATTATCCAAGTTCATATTCAAGTGGGGCTATGCCAAGTCACACGTCCTAGCCTACATCATCTACATATATGACAGGGCCAATGCCAACCCCCATCCACTTGTGATTCCAAGAGTGCCTCTACCGGCAATACCTACTCATAGGGGATCTTGCAGCATTTGCTCAAACCATCACTCTCTCTATTGAGGAGAATATGTGCAACACACCTGAGAGAGAGCCTAGGATCAAAGCGGTGCAAGTAGCTAAGCTCACATAGAAATTAAATGGTGATGAAGATGCCAGAAAGGCATATTGAAGTGTTTTGAGCATATATACGATTCCTTGGAAGAGCATAATGAACTAGATAAGTGCAATGCCTTGAGTTTGACCCTGAGCAGAAAAGCTGGAGATTGGTATAGGACCTTGACCCTGTACTGCTAGGACCACAACCTCCACATCCAAGAATTACCCCTATGAACTAGGTAGATTGTGAGTCATCTAGCACATATGACTATAATGAGGATTTAGAACCTCTCATTCCATATGGTGTTGATGTATTTGAAATGGGTCGCTAGTACTATATGGAGGATCAATTTGGACAAGTCAATCACGTCTATCAAGCGTCTGCTCTTGCCACAAGAGGCCAAAGTATCAATACCTTTTCCCGGAGACCACCTCTATAATTGTGGTGGACCACATCGCGTAGCAAAATTTCCTAATAGACTACAAAAGACTGCTACCCAAATGCAAGCGACTCAAGAGAGCACATTCGAGATGCCGGTACTCACCTACAATCAGTGTGGTATACATCATCTGATTGCACAATTTCCTCACAATCCAAATGCACCAAAGATAACTCAATTAAATTTAGTTGAGGCTACTAGTGGGATACAAGAAACGTCACTTGTTATACTTGCAAATGGAGTCAGACGGTCGATGCTCCAAAACTCAAACTATATTCTTGAAGAGAGAGATATTGCATTGATTGCTTGAGCGAAGAAAGAAAAAAGGCGTAGAAAGAGATTGCTAAATGCTTTAAGTTCAAAACTCGACTTCAAAGACTAATATAAGTGTTAGGCACACATTGCCATAACAAATAACCAATGCAGTAAACATACAATTCATATCAAACAGGAAGCAGGAAACTGCATACTTCAAACACCATACTACAAAGGAAAGAGGTACATAACATCATAAATAGAGGGAAAATAGTGTGCCATTCATCATCATTGTCATAATAATCAATATCTAATTCTCCTAAATGATTTTCTCATATTAAACTGATCATTTAATGTGGGGAAGTGCCAAGGGAGAAAAAGCTAGAATATTGGTTAAGTTAGCAGACCGGCCACAGTAGGGATCCAAAGGAGGGAAAATAGGGATCGAAAGGGGGGGCCATCTGCAAAAGAGCCATGTGAAACAACGGGCTAAAAAGACCCTAAGGTTCAGCCCATTAAGACTTTCAAAATGCTAAGGTTCCAAAATTCAAAGGTTGTGTCCAAAGGTCAACCTTAGGGAAAATTGGATGCTTAGTGTGTGCCCAAAAAGTCTTTCTACATCCCTACATGGGAGGGGGCGAGCCCCAAAGCTAGGGGATGAGAGAGAAAGCCACACACACACACACAGGCTCCCTTTACACAAAGGGAATGAGGGACACATGTCAGCTCCCTAGGCCAGATGCCCACAAGGTATGCCCAATTCCTATTGGAAGACCCTTGAAGTGGACCAATGAGAATTAGGCTAGAGTAAATCTAGTTTAATTAATTTAAAAACATTTAATAAAAGAAACCAATAAGAATTAAGTGTCCTAGAAGACTATTGGGCAGTCTCCCAAGGGGTCCAATGAGCATTCAGGAGCCCCATGGCTTGCCTGATTCCTATTGGCCAGGAGGCAAAGGGGTCCAATGAGAGTTTAGTTTAATTATTTAATTATCTAAAGCTCTCACAAAAGGGGAAAGGGGGACACATGTCAGAAGGCTATCACTTATGCTGCTTAATCCCTATTGGCTTGACCTGGGGAGGTCCAATGAGGCAAAAGCTAGACTAACTTAGCAGCTAGGGCTCGCCCAAGAGAGAGAGGGGGCTGATTTTTGCTTGGCATTGACACACACACTCTCACACTTGACCATGTGTGAAGGGAAAATACTCTATCTCCTCCCAAGCTTTAATGGAGAGCTCATCACCTACTCCAAGCTTGTGAGATAGAAGCCTACATCAACACTCTCTTGGCATGTGGATGCAAATCCAACCAAGAGCCAAGCTTCAATGCATGCTCATCTTCTCTACCAAGCTAATTACTAAGCTAAGCTATGCTAATATGAGTGATTATGTGAGGAGATGTACTTCTTTCTCGTAAGATACTTCTTTTTCCTCTCAATCTACTCTCATACCCTGCTAGCTCTCACCATCTTCGAAGGTGTGTGAGGTCTTGGGTCTGAGAACGGGGATAATTCAAGTTGTGTTTGATTAAGTGTTTTGCTTGGTGTATGAAGCTTCCATCTTCATTGCACTAGCTCGTCTTGAAGGAACACAAAGAATTGTATTGTACAATGTCTCTCTTGATGGGAGAAACCATAATACAAAGCCTTTTGGAGGGGGGACCGGCTCCATGCAAATCCGGTCCTCAATTGTTGTCAATAGCTTAATTGCTCTCTCTTTTGAAAGTATTGTTGATGCTATCTAACTAGGTGTTATGCTTTTTGTTGCTCTCTCCACCCAAGCACTCTTGTAATTCTCATTAGGAATCAACTCTAATGAAATGCTCACTATGTTCATGCTAATTTCCGCTACACATAAGATTTTAGGCCATTAAATGTTACATTGGTATCAGAGCTCAAGGTTTCTCTTTTCTTGCTCAAGAAGGGAGGTCCTCAAGCTAGCTACAAATGGTTGGTATTATTAATTTCCTGTGAGTAAGTAGAATAGGGATTTTTCAGCCTTGCAGTGCGCCTGCCTTTGTGCAGTTAACGGGGCATCACCGTCGAGAGCTATGGTCTTAATAGTGGAGTCCTACGGGGCTTGCCTACGGCTTAACCACTATTGAGCTATTAGAAGCTTGACAGGAGCCGGTGCTGTTTTGGTGTCGAAAGACCCTCTCTTCTATTCCTTGCAATTAATGGTATTCGAGCCGCGGGTACAGTAGCTTGAGTGCTTTTTCTAAAGGGGTAAAGAGGAGTAGCAACTAGGGCTTGAAGTGCCAAAGTACACCTAAAAAGTTTACACCTAAAAGTTGTTAGAATGGCTGACAATATTAAAGAGAGTGAAATTAATGTTGATAACTTTGATTTTGCTCATGAGCAAGCTACTAATGATGCTTCAATGCTTGTTAATTATCTTGTTTCTAGGCTTCAACAAGCCATGGGCAATCCATCTCTCCAAAGTGAAGTGCAACGGCAGCTCCGTGCTCACGGGATTCTCCAAGCTCATCACCATGACGAGAGAACACCTAGGAAGCCTCCTTGTGAGACTACCAAAAGAGGTCTCTCTCCGATTTGGGAAGAAGAAGAGAATCCATATGAAGGGCTCAAGAACTTACTTCTTGATGATGCATCTCCTTCCCAAAGGAGAACTCAAGAGCCTCCACCGAAGGAACGAGAAAGAAGCGAGTCTCCCGCCACCTCGGCGGAGATGGCTCCACGAAGACGGCGGGCTAAACGCTCTCCATCACCACCAAAGCGGAGAAGACCATCACACTCTTCTCCACGCCATAATTCAAAGAGGGATGATAAAAAGCAAGAGAAGAAAAAGGCGAGAAAGAGGACACCCTCTTCTCCATCTTCTTTATCCTCTTCCTCTTATGAAAGCTATGGTGAAGACGACAAAGATCAAGACAAGAAAAAGGCGAGAAAGAGGTCACCCTCTTCTCCACCTTCTTCAAATTCTTCATCTTCTGAAGAAAGTGATGGTGGAACTTTTGAACCATCAAAAAGAAGAGGCCATAGGAAATCCTATGCCGCATGGAAGAGGTCGTCCAAGCTGAAGAAATTCAAAGAGGGAGGGAAGAGCATCTCTTTCCTTACCTATGATGGCACCTTCGGTGCTACAGACAAAGTTTTGGCCTTTATCCAGCAATTCGATGCGGCGTTTGGAGATGAGGGCTTCACGGAGTCCTCTAAGCTACGCCATGTAGCTATGCACTTTC
Source organism: Adiantum capillus-veneris (assembly GCF_014529385.1). Lineage (NCBI taxonomy): Eukaryota > Viridiplantae > Streptophyta > Polypodiopsida > Polypodiales > Pteridaceae > Adiantum > Adiantum capillus-veneris. The sequence continues at coordinate 68,423,324 of NC_140936.1, forward strand.
AAAAGTCCGCCAGACAATGGTGGTCTAGCCTACGAGCCAACGGTGAAGCTCCACGAACATGGAAGGCTTTAAGAGCTTCCATTATGAAGCAGTTTTTGGCCACCGATGCCAAAGACAAAGTACTCACCGAATGGCGAAGCTTAAAGCTCTCTCCCAATGAATCCATCCACAAATATGTAGACAAGTTTTGGGACCTACAACTCAAAGCCACTGTCTTCAAAAAGTTGGATTTTGGAGAGCAAAAGCAACAATTTTGTGCGGGCTTAACCGAAGAAATGGCGGAGTATGTCAACTCCCAAAGGCCAGGTACCATATCGGCGGTAATACACCATACTATGGTGGCCTCGCGAATCAATTTCCAAACGGGGGGTAAAAGAAATAATAAGCCCCCGGAAAACAAAGGTTCCAATGAGCCTAAGGGGAAGGACAATGTCCAAAAGTCTCCTAAGGGCAATTCCAACAAAGCTAAAGAGAAGGGAGTTTACAAAGGCAAGAATAAACTCTCTCCTGAAGAGCTTGAGCGTTATCGTAAAGATAACCGGTGTTTCAAGTGCGGCGAACAAGGGCATGCGTACCGCGCTTGTCCTCAAAAGAACAACCGCCAAGATCCTCCTAGAGCTTCTTTGGTTGAAATCCAAGAGGAGGAGATTCACCAAACTCACCACAAAGGATCTCCTCTATGCCATGCTTGGGGAAAGGTAAGAGAACATGATGCTTTTATTCTCTTTGACCCTGGTTCTACTCACAATCTCATATCTATGGAGTTAGCCACCAAGCTAGGCATACAATCCTACGAGATGGGAGATATCCTACCCGCAGACAGTGCCTTCAAGGGGCAAGAAGCTTCAGTCACTCCCTTAATCGGGAAATTGAGGCTTCATGTCCAAGGCTATGTGGACAAAGAGGATTTCTTTATCTCTCCTCTCAAGCATGAGGATGTAATCCTAGGGGCACCATGGTTTGACCGTCTGGCTGCCCATGTTAAATTTCCTGAAAGGAGAATCTCCTTTAAGTTCAGGGAAAAGGACATGTATATAGATGCTAGGGAGATGGGTAACACCATCCCCATTGTACATACACCAGCTTTCAACAAGTCAATAAAGAGCTCTATTTCCGTGTACATGATTTTTGTTAAAGATTCTCAAAATGAACCTAATGCTTTAGCAAAAGAAAATAAAAGCAACCAAAAGGAATTAGAGTTATCCAATTTTCTCAAGGGGTTTCAAGATGTCTTTATTGACGACATCCCTTCTGAGCTACCTCCTAAACGAGGTAATGACGACCATGCAATTGAACTTCTTCCAGGAAGTTCACCGCCTAACAAACCTCCTTATAGAGTTTCTCAAGCTCAACAAGAGGAGATTATGCGGCAAGTGCATGAGTTAATTGAGAAGGGCATGGTTAGGCCTAGCTCATCTCCATTTTGCTCACCTGTGCTATTAGTGCAAAAGAAAGACGGCACATATCGTATGTGTGTCGACTATAGAGCACTAAATAGGATCACTATCAAGAATAGGTTTCCCGTTCCACGGGTAGAAGACCTATTTGATAAGCTACAAGGATCGACCTACTTCAGTAGGATTGACCTAAAAAGTGGCTATCATCAAATAAGGATAGTTGATCAAGACATTGTAAAGACCGCATTTCGTACTACATTTGGTCTTTACGAATACATTGTCATGCCTTTTGGCTTGACTAATGCACCAGCCACATTTAATCGCTTGATGGAGAAGCTGTTCAGACCTCATCGAACCTTCACTGGAGTGTTCTTTGATGATATTATCATCTACTCTAATTCATTAGAGGAACATAAGCAACACCTCCAGGTAATATTTCAAGTTTTAAGAGAGAATAAACTTTATGTTAATCGAAAGAAAAGTGAATTTTTCTTGCAAGAGATTCAATATTTAGGTCACATTATCTCTCAAGATGGAATCCAAATGGATCCATCCAAGTTAGAGGTAATAAAAGGATTGCCTAAACCAAGGAATCTTCATGAACTAAGAAGCTTTATAGGTATGTGTGCATACTATAGACGCTTCATAGAAAAGTTCTCACAAATTGCGGGACCATTACATGACCTAACAAAGAAAAATGTTAGGTATACGTGGTCTGCTAAGGAGAACAATGCTTTCGAAAAGCTAAAAGAAAAGCTTATCTCTCAACCTGTGCTTACACTACCGGATCTCTCAAAACCATTTGAGGTCCAATGTGATGCTTGTGGTGATTGCCTTGGGGCTGTTTTGCTCCAAGAAGGACACGCCATAGGCTATGAGAGTCGAAGGCTCGACCCTGTTGAGCAAGCTCTAGGCATATACGAAAAAGAACTCCTTGCAGTTCTACATGCCTTAGACTCATGGAAGCACTATTTATTGGGGACTCCTTTCATTCTGCGAACGGATCACCAAAGTCTTAAGTACTTCATGACGCAGACCAAGCTCTCCGACAAACAAATGAGGTGGGCAAATTTCCTTTCGCAATTTCATTTTAATATTGCTCACATTGCTGGCAAGCATAATCAAGTAGCCGATGCACTCTCAAGACGACCGAGAGTGAATGCGGTTTCCATAGCAACTCACAATGATCTATCTTTAATGATAGATGAGTATGCTATTGATCCCGATTTTAGAGATGTGATTTCAACCCTTGCCTTAGGGAAGAAAGAAGAACCATTTACTTTACAAGATGGCTATCTTCTCTATGGCAATAGACTATGCGTTACTAACTCACTACGTGAGAAAGTAATGTATGAATCTCATGCTCCCCCATATGCGGGGCATAGAGGGATTCAGTCTACCCTAAAGGGAATTGAAACATATTTCTATTGGCCTACCATGAAAGTGAACATACATGAGTATGTTTCCAAATGTGTGGTATGTCAAAAGACAAAATTTGATAGAGGGAAGCAACTTGGATTGCTTCAACCCTTGCCAATCCCTAATTCACCATGGGAGAGCATATCCATGGATTTTATCTTTGGATTGCCTAAGTCTATCCATGGGAATACGGGAATATGGACGATAGTAGACAGGTTCAGTAAACAAGCTCATTTTATACCTGTCAAAAAGACTATCAAAGCCCATCAAATGGCAACCCTCTTCATTTCGCAAATTTTCAAGTACCATGGCTTGCCAATGTCCATAGTGTCGGATAGAGATCCTAGAATGACCAGTAATTTCTGGAAGGGTCTCTTTCAGAATTTAGGAACAAGGCTAAACTTCTCTTCGGCCTATCATCCACAAACTGATGGCCAAAGTGAAATAGCTAACCTAACTATTCTCGATCTACTAAAAGCCTATGTAACGGAAGTAGATCAAAGATCCCAATGGGAGAAGTACTTACCCTTAGTAGAGTATGCTTACAATAACACTGTACATACTTCTACAGGAAAAGCACCTTTCGAGGTAATTGAGGGAAGATCAAAAAGTCCCTTGCTACTTAAGGTACATGGGAAGATCTTCGCTGCAGATGAGTATAGCCGAGACCTACAAGAATCTTTCCAAAAGATTAAGGATGCTATCTCTATCTCACAGCAAAGGCAAAAGGCTGCTGCTGACAAGCACAGAAGAGCCCAAGCCTTTAAAGAAAACGATTGGGTCTTGTTAAAGTTTCCCAAGGCTCGATTAAGGCACACGACGGGCAAGAATCCTACGGGCCACCAAAAGTACTATGCTAAACTAGCAAAAAGGTACTATGGTCCCTTCCAGATTCTTAGGCCAATCAATGAGATGGCCTATCAACTTAAGTTGCCCAATCATTGGCTCATACACAATGCTTTTCATGTGAGCCTCTTAAAGACTTACAAAGGAGAGCCACCTCAAGAACCAACTATTGAAGACCCACCGGAGATCGAGGACCACGAGGAGGTGCTGCAGCCCGAGTCCATTCTCCGACATGAAGACAAGGTATTAAGAGGCGGTAAGACTATCCGACGATATCTTATTAAGTTTAAGAATTATCCTTTTGAAGATGCTAGATGGATGCAAGGCATACAATTAAAGGATAACCTAAACCTTGTCAATGCTTACAATGCTTCCCAAGAGTAAGCAAATGTACAAAATGTTAAAAATGAACAAAAATTTTTGTCTTATAAGACTCTCTTTTTCTTTATTTGTGCACAAAAATGAAGTAGTATGCATGCTTAGATCAAGTTTGCGGAGACGACGTCTCCCGAACACCACGTAGAGCTTGTCACTCTACTATGGAAGATTGATAGGACTAATGTGCAGACATGCTTGCGGCAGCCTCAGGCTCTCAAGCGCCAAATGGACTAGTCATCCATTATGGAATGATGTCGTAGGGTAACATAGGGATCCTCTACCCGCTAAGAAAAGGACTCATGCATATGCTTTATCTTCTCTACACCATAGTCGAGGACGACTATGATTTCAAGAGAGAGGTAATGTCATAATAATCAATATCTAATTCTCCTAAATGATTTTCTCATATTAAACTGATCATTTAATGTGGGGAAGTGCCAAGGGAGAAAAAGCTAGAATATTGGTTAAGTTAGCAGACCGGCCACAGTAGGGATCCAAAGGAGGGAAAATAGGGATCCAAAGGGGGGGCCATCTGCAAAAGAGCCATGTGAAACAACGGGCTAAAAAGACCCTAAGGTTCAGCCCATTAAGACTTCCAAAATGCTAAGGTTCCAAAATTCAAAGGTTGTGTCCAAAGGTCAACCTTAGGGAAAATTGGATGCTTAGTGTGTGCCCAAAAAGTCTTTCTACATCCCTACATGGGAGGGGGCGAGCCCCAAAGCTAGGGGATGAGAGAGAAAGCCACACACACACACACAGGCTCCCTTTACACAAAGGGAATGAGGGACACATGTCAGCTCCCTAGGCCAGATGCCCACAAGGTATGCCCAATTCCTATTGGAAGACCCTTGAAGTGGACCAATGAGAATTAGGCTAGAGTAAATCTAGTTTAATTAATTTAAAAACATTTAATAAAAGAAACCAATAAGAATTAAGTGTCCTAGAAGACTATTGGGCAGTCTCCCAAGGGGTCCAATGAGCATTCAGGAGCCCCATGGCTTGCCTGATTCCTATTGGCCAGGAGGCAAAGGGGTCCAATGAGAGTTTAGTTTAATTATTTAATTATCTAAAGCTCTCACAAAAGGGGAAAGGGGGACACATGTCAGAAGGCTATCACTTATGCTGCTTAATCCCTATTGGCTTGACCTGGGGAGGTCCAATGAGGCAAAAGCCAGACTAACTTAGCAGCTAGGGCTCGCCCAAGAGAGAGAGGGAGCTGATTTTTGCTTGGCATTGACACACACACTCTCACACTTGACCATGTGTGAAGGGAAAATACTCTATCTCCTCCCAAGCTTTAATGGAGAGCTCATCACCTACTCCAAGCTTGTGAGATAGAAGCCTACATCAACACTCTCTTGGCATGTGGATGCAAATCCAACCAAGAGCCAAGCTTCAATGCATGCTCATCTTCTCTACCAAGCTAATTACTAAGCTAAGCTATGCTAATATGAGTGATTATGTGAGGAGATGTACTTCTTTCTCGTAAGATACTTCTTTTTCCTCTCAATCTACTCTCATACCCTGCTAGCTCTCACCATCTTCGAAGGTGTGTGAGGTCTTGGGTCTGAGAACGGGGATAATTCAAGTTGTGTTTGATTAAGTGTTTTGCTTGGTGTATGAAGCTTCCATCTTCATTGCACTAGCTCGTCTTGAAGGAACACAAAGAATTGTATTGTACAATGTCTCTCTTGATGGGAGAAACCATAATACAAAGCCTTTTGGAGGGGGGACCGGCTCCATGCAAATCCGGTCCTCAATTGTTGTCAATAGCTTAATTGCTCTCTCTTTTGAAAGTATTGTTGATGCTATCTAACTAGGTGGTATGCTTTTTGTTGCTCTCTCCACCCAAGCACTCTTGTAATTCTCATTAGGAATCAACTCTAATGAAATGCTCACTATGTTCATGCTAATTTCCGCTACACATAAGATTTTAGGCCATTAAATGTTACAATCATTATTCAGTAATACAGCAAAAAACACAGAACTAATGCAGGAGAGAGCCAACTGCATCAACAGGCATAGACATAACTGCTTCTCGTCCTGAGAATTTACGAGACACACAACTAACTTCCCCAAAATATAAAATACCCATGTTCACTTATCCCTAAGGTTCAAAGATAAAGGTTTTAGTTACAGTTCAAAAAATAATAGCCTGACTTCCCTGAAAGCCCTGATAAATCAGGCACGAACATCTGGCACACCTGGTGGGCAAGGTTTCTCAAACCTTGTGAGAACCCATCCCTTGATTAGTCAAATCCTCCTTAAGGTTATCTTTAGCTTCAACTGTTGCTGCAGTCACAGCTTCTTTGTCAGGCTCTTCAAAATCTTCCTCCACTTGAACTGTAACTGCTTCCTTAGCACTCTCTGTCTCCTGAGAAAGTATCTCAGCCACAATGTTCTGAACTGAGTCCTTTAAGCTATTCTCCTCTCTAGCAACCTCCAGATCCTTCACTTCAACAACTTTATCTTTTCCTGCAATTACTACTCCCCCTGAATCTTCAGGAACATGCTCCTGAATGGTAGATGCATCCTTAATCCCTGCAAACATGTCAGAATCTTTAGTAATAATCACCTGGTCAGGTTGATTTGCTCTTTGCTGCTGCAACTTTGTCTTCAAAGTCTCCAACTGCTGTGTCAGTTCAACATTCTACTTCTCCATAAACAATTTTTCATTCTTCATCTCCTCCTTTGCAAACATCTGATATGGTTTACTCACCACATCATACACCATTACTTTCATTTTCTCCCAAACTCTCTTCATGTAGTCCATCATTTCAGTCTTCAATTTCTCCACAACTGTTGAATTGAGATACCTTCTACAAAGTAGAAAAATATCCTCTTCTTCAAGTGATTTGAGGTCTTTAGGCCCATTTTCATATTCAAATACATATCCAAATTCAGTAGTAGCAGGTTTAGGTCTAGGTTCAGGGTCAGGTTCAGGTTCAGGTTCAGGGTCAGTTTTCCCTTCAAGAAGAATGAAGAAAGATTCAAGGTAGGATGTAAACTTTGCAACCATTAGACACTGTCTCTTGAACACATCCAATATCTCTGCATGTAGATGCAACACTCGAAGACCTGATTTAGACTCCACATGCCAAAACAATTGATTTCCTTGAAAATCTTGATTCAAGAAAAACCAAAATTGATCTGCTTCTTCATCAAACTGGTTTGATTCAAGGCTTGAAAATAACAAAGTGAACTCTTCTTTACACATAGAAAACACCACCAAGATGGCTTCCTCACATTTCTCCTTGAAAATAGAAAGAAATCCACTTTGTAGTAGCTGCAAAATTGTCCAATCAGTGATATCTCCCTGAAACTGAAAACTTTTGACTTCTGCTCCTTGAAAAACTTCCCTTATTTTATCAAGCATGAAGATATAAAACCAATGAGATATAAGAATATCAACATCGTCTCCTTCATCAACAACATTACATAGAAATGTAGAACCATCTTCAGGAAAACCCACTTCACCATCATCAGGAACTTGCAAAATACTTGCATAATCATTAGTCAAAACCATCTCCTCAGCATCAACAAAACCATTGACATCAGAAATTTGGTATAAATCATCAAGACTATCATCAGTAAAATGAACTTAATTGAAAAAAAATGGACTTCCAATATCCATGACTGAATTTGTAAAAGCGCCAACATCATAAAGATCATTGATAACAACATCATCATTCAAGAAACCTTCTGTAACATCAAGATTTGAAGAAAACTCCACATACTTGATTTGAGTAAGTTGAAGCTTCAAATCCTCAATTTGATTATCCTTATCCAAAACAGCTTTCTGAAGAGCATTATGAACTTCATAACAATAAGAAATATGCAAGTCGGCTTCAGTTTGAACCTGAGAAGTCTCCATCGTCAATGATGTCTTTTCTTCTTGAAGTTGACTAATTTTGAAAAGTGCTTCATTTGCTGCAACCATACTTGAATGTCTCTCATTCTCTAGCTCTAATGAGAGATTATTGATCATCTTCACTTGAGAAAAAAAAAGACTTTGAAATTCAGCAAGTTCAGGTACATAACTTCTTTGCAAATCAGTAATCTACAGATCAGGGACCTGAATTCTGAAACTTTGCAAATCAGGGACCTTTGGTATCAAAACTGGTAATTCAGGGATCTGAAATTGAAGATCCTTGTCTTCACAACCTGAATAATTCATATCCGCTTTCGGAAATTGGCTTTCACTCTTCAAAACTCCAAAAAACTCTTCTCCATCAACACAAACACCTTCCAGACTGTCACCTGTCAAATAATCCTCATCAAGATTCATCAAAAACTGATTCAACACATCAGCTTCATCAGTAGCACACATTATGTATCTATGTATCTTCGGATCTTCCACTTCATTACACTGAAATTTGATGTCTCCCTGAATTTCAACATCTTCAAGATTGATGTCAGATGTTGGTATATGGGTTTGTATGGGATATTGGTGGCTTCTCTCACTCACTCCCAATTGTATTCCCTTCTTCTCAATCAGTAATTCTTCTTTTGGGAAACTTTCCTTCTCTTCCTGCAAAGAGGCGAGTCTCTTCGATGTGAGGTTTGGGGATAGCTGGCAATCCTCTTGGCTCCTTTGGCTCATGAGTTGCTCCTGGCTTCCTCCTTCTTCCTTCATCATCTTTTGGACTATATCTCCCTTGCATTGAACAAACTCTCCTTCCTGAATCAACTTCTTCTCTTCAATAATCTGAGTATCTACAACTTTAATCCCATATTCAAGAACATCAAAATCAGGTTGAAAAACTTCAGGTACTGAAAAATCAGATTCAGGCTTTGAAACTTCACGTTTTGAAACAACAGGTGCCTGAAAAAGTGTTGGTACTTCAACATTGTGCAAACCCTTGAGTTTATTTGGAGTGTGGTTTTGGGATACTAAGTGCTCCTTTTGGCTTCTTTGGCTCTTTGGATGCTCCTTTTCTTCTGCCCTTTCCAACATCACCTTCTTGACTTCTTCAGGTTGGCTTTGTGCTTGAACTTCTTTCATTGATTTGGGACTTGCAACAAGTGCATTTGGAGAAGTTAAACATGATTGTACCTGATTGTTCCCAACCAAGGGGAACATTGGTGTTGTAACTCCCCAGTCATCATCACTTTCGTCTTCCTCCTGAAATTGATCTTCATACTTCTCTGTCAAGCCTTCAATTGCTTCTTGTAACACCTGTATCCTACGCATACTAGAGCCCGACTTTCTTCTTTTCCCTTCACGACCTTCATGCCAGTCTTCCGCCTTGTCAAGAAGATTAGAAAAATCATCCAAGTCCTCTTGTGAATCACATAGTTCCTCATGATCTGATGCATCTCGAAAAGATCTGACAGTCCAATACAACTTCTTGCACAGTTTATGCATACAGTATTTGACACATACATCTTCCTTTTGACATGGCTTGCACATGTAAGGACATTGCTTTGCAGAGTGCCCATCGTTTTGACAAATAGTACACTTTTTCTTCTTCTTCTTTGCCATTAATCACACATCAAAAGAATAGAGAGAATTTGTACCTCTTTAAAACCTGAAACTGATTAAACTGCATTGCAAACTGAAATACCTGAAACTGTAGTCTGTAAACTGAAAGACTGAAAGTGCATTCTGCAAACTGAAAAATTGAAATTGCATTCTGCAACAAACTGCACATAATTTGCACAGAAACTGCACAGAGACTTCAAAACTGTTTGGGCTAGCAATACATTGACCAATGGTCCCAAAAGTGGGTCTGATGTGGGATAAGTTGTTTGTTGGCCTTCTTGGTTTGCAGGTAGGGTTTCCAGTAGCCTGTTTTCACGTTCATGTAGTTCAGTTCCCTCCCCAACAATTTCTGCCCCTGTAGCAAGTTCCCCTACTGGTTCTTCTTGGTCATCATTACCTAACTCTTCTCCTTGTCTTCCTCTTGCAGAGAACTCCCTTCTTAATATAAGCCTTGTTCCATAATGTTGTGGTACATTGGACCCGTGCCCTGATCTACTCATGCATTGCTGCTTCTCCCTTGTCTAGAATACTGTACTAGCATTCTTTGATTATGCACATTGTAGTTTGAAGGTAAATTACAGGCTCCAAAGGGTAACAGTTTTGTAACTACCTTTTCGAGAATGAGAATTCTGACTTCGCTGGGCAGTTGTGGGTAGAATTCTTTCAAGAATTGTGATGCATACTCCTCAGGCTCTTCCCCCGGTGTTCTCCATTTCGCAAAATCCCGCAAATGGTCACTATCAGGGAACAGGTCGCCGCTGTGATTCATTCCTTAGCACCCATATGGTTTTAGGCAAAATTCGAACCAATTGCAGGATCGCCAAATGTTAGGCACACATTGCCATAACAAATAACCACTGTAGTAAACATACAATTCATATCAAACAGGAAGCAAGAAACTGCATACTTCAAACACCATACTACAAAGGAAACAGGTACATAACATCATAAATAGAGGGAAAATAGTGTGCCATTCATCATCATTATTTAGTAATACAGCAGAAAACACAGAAGTAATGCAGGAGAGAGCCAACTGCATCAACAGGCATAGACATAACTGCTTCTCGTCCTGAGAATTTACGAGACACACAACTAACTTCCCCAAAATATAGAATACCCATGTTCACTTATCCCTAAGGTTCAAAGATAAAGGTTTTAGTTACAGTTCAAAAAGTAATAGCCTGACTGCCCTGAAAGCCCTGCTAAATCAGACACTAACAATAAGGATCGGAGATGATCCCATGTATATGAATGACCGTTAGGATGACTCAGATTCAATAGAGGCAAACAAAACTAAAACTATTATCATGATAGAAAAATCAAACGATGACAATCATGAGAGGGAATCAAGCAAAGAAATGATGAGAGGGGGCTTTAGGGAACCTATTACCCCATCTCAAAAAAAATCAAGAAGTTCTTCCAAAGCTAACCAATCCAATCAAAAAATACCAAAAGGAACCACGTGGGCCAAAAATTACAAACCTCAAGAAGACGATTAGGACTTGCCCAAACCCAGAAGAGGAAATTGAGCAAGTCTAGCATTTCGGGGTTTGGTAGAGGAGAATCAAAGAGAACTAGAGCCATAACGTAGACAATGACCACTAATACAATGGGTGCAGAGGAGGCCAAAATCAATCTATGAGACAAATGCTACACTAGGGTGCATGAATGTGTGTGTGTGTGTGTAAGAGAGAGAGAGAGAGAGAGAGAGAGAGAGAGAGAGAGAAAGTTAAGAAATAGAAAAAGGAAGAGAGAGAAATAAAGATATATCATGAGACCTTAGTCAAGACATGTAGGAATCTCATGATATATCTTTATTTCTCTCTCTTCATTTTTCTATTTCTTACCTTTCTCTCTCTCTCTCTCCAAAAAATGCAACCGTTTTCTAACCTAGTAGACATCAGTTTACTCTTTTGATCATAACTTCTTCATCCAAAATCCGATTTTTGTGATCTATAGCTTCAATCAAAGAAAATGTCACCCTCTACACGTTGATGTAAAGACATAAATTTTAGAGTTTTGAAAGGCGTTTTTGTAACAGCATTTCTGAAGTGAACAGGTTCAAGAAAGTTGACTCTCATCTCTTATTTTACATACAATGTCTTCCGGAACTTGCAAGGGTTCTTCTTCTTCAACAAGGTCCACAACCATTGTGGAAAATGATCCAAAATCTCATAAGTGTGGAGATAGCAACACAACCACCCAACCAACAACATCAAAAATCATGATCATGGCATACTTGGTATCATTGCAAGAGACCGTAAACAAATAAGGCAAAGACTTACGAGCACTTACAATGGGGAATGTCACACTAAGAGTACTTGTGGTTGAGAATGAGAATCTCAAGAGGACACTTGAGATGCAAACAACACGTTTGATGCAACTTGAAGAGGACGTCAAGGAATGTAAATGCTCTCTTGTGGACTTGAATGCTTTGAAGGAGCACATGAGCAAAGTAGAGCATGACCATGTATTAAAAGAGGAGAAATTTGACACCATGAGGCGCGATGTATGAAACATGAAAAATGTATGCACAAACAAGTAGCAATGTAGTTCCTAATTCCTCACTTATGCAAGCTATGGCTCAAACAACGAATGTTGAGGATGTGGGTGTGGAGGAGTTGAAGGAACGGCAGTGACATTCCAAGAACATTGTTATTCGTGGAATTCACGAAGAGAAGTTAGAGACAACCTCCTTCTCTTGCCATTGTTATCGAAGCTTTCTTCAAAACCCATTGTGGCATGCCTAGAGTTATGGTCTATGGAGCACATAGCGTGGGGAAGCAAGGAGCTCCTTGCTCGGGAGAACAACCAATTGTATGCGCCATACTGGATGAGATCAAACAAAAGATTATCCTTGATAAAATTTGGATCTATCTAAGGGATACAAAGTGTTTTGTATATGAAGATTGCACTATTAAGCAACAAAATATGTGTCGCAAGGCATATGAGGAAAAGAATAAGAAAACAAGGAGACATCTCATGAAGAAAATGTAGCCAAAGAGGAGGCAAGTCCCTCGAGCAAATAGGGATGTGTGAGCTATGAGACTGAGTTATAATCAAAAATATACTTTTGGAATTGTAATGGATACCCATGGAATCTGGGGGTTGGCATTGATGAACTAACAAGCAAAGATGATGTTGTACTTCTCGTTGAAACTTGGGAGCATGATACACAAAGGATTAACGGCTTGGAGTATTACAATGTACAGTCATTGATGTGGTCAAAGAATCTCAAGTAACAAAGAGATCAAGGAGAGGTAGCATGTATGATTAAGAAAGGATTTGAAGATTATGTATTAATTGTGAAATATGACAAGTACAAACGTTATGTATGACTAAAAATTATGACACCAAAAAGAGAACCCTTTTCTGTAGCCGTTTGCTATATTCCTCATCACGATTCCCCCTTTTATGCTTGCATGGATAGAGATCATCCATTGTTTGATTTAGAACAGGGCATTGCTTATTTCAAAGGCGAAGGTGATGTTATTGTATTTGGGAATATGAATGCTCGCACAAAAACATTACAACATGATACTCAACAATTTGATATGCCATACATTTCAAGGGAGTTGGAGGAAGTTCACTTGTATGATCGTACTTCAATGGATGAGAATGAGCCGGATCACTATGGAAAGTTATGTTTACACATGTGTAATAGCACGGGTATTCTCATTGCCAATGGTATATCTTTGTGGAGTAGAACCAATGGATTTACATGTAGGAAACATAATGGGGGTACTGTGATTGACTATATGCTACTCTCCAAATCCATCATGTATCACATAAAGAATTTTATGTTTGGATAATGGACCCCAAAATCTGACCATCGGACCTTATGTATTGACCTTTCATGTGGAAGAAGCACAACTAAGCATGATAATCACAGCCAAAGGAAAGAGAAATTATCACTATGTATGGAGTTCAAACGGGCACCAATGTACATTGAAATGGTTGAGCAAAAGTTATGGATGACAAAGCTTCAATATGACGCACCATTGGAAACTAATGTACATTGAAATGGTTGAGCAAAAGTTATGGATGACAAAGCTTCAATATGACGCACCATTGGAAACTAAATGGGAAGCTTTCAAGAAAGTTATTTGTTCTTGTACCGAAGAAAGATTTGCCATAAAGCATATCCATGGCATCAACAAAGATAGATCACGCAAAAGGTGGTTTGATAAAGAATGTCAAGATGCTCAAAAGTCCTTGATAAAGCTTGATGCAACTAAAAACAAAGACAGCTATCAAAATCATTTGCATACATATAAGGCATTGATTCAAAAGAAGAGAAGAAGATGGAAAGTAAAGCAACAATTTTTTCAAGTCCAAGAAAAGGCACATGCATGTGAAATATTTTGGAGAAACTTACGGGGCAAGCGGGTTGAGAATTTTGATAACTTGAGTCTTGTGGATATGTACACAAATTGTAGGAAATTATACGAGCAAGCAATTTCTAAAAAAGTATCATTTTATGGTTCACTCCCATGTATGCCCTCTTTTTTTACTATTGAGGATGTATGCGGTGGGCTTGAAAAGTTGGCCACTTACAAAGCGGGAGATCTTCAAGGTATCAATCTGGAGATGATCAAATGGACGGGAGATTATATCCATGAGTGGATGTGTCATATGTTCAACCTTGCACTTCAACATAGTATGCCTTATGATTGGAGTACTAATTGTGTTAAGCCTTTGCATAAACGAGGGTATGTAAAGAATGTAAACAACTACCGGACTATAATGATTGGGTCTCTTATGGAAAATTTGTTTGGGTGCATAATGGAGATGAAATTGAGTGATTGGGATGAAGAGAATGACAAACGTGGAAAAGGATAAGCGGGTTTTCATCGATGCCATAGCACCATTGATCATCTTGTCACTCTTCATGTTCTCATGGAGGAAAGTCGGTTGAAAGGCAAGTGATTGTATTGTTGTTTTGTAGATTTCAAGAAAATTCTTTGATATGATTCCACGTAACAATTTGTGGAGAAGAATTGAAGAATTGCAGTTTCTCAAAACTATGATAAGGTTATTTGTCAATTGCACATGGGAAGAGAAATTTAATAAAAAACTGTAAGCACTATTGGGATTAAACAAGGATGTCGTTGTCACCAACTCTCTTTGGTCTATGCATCGATCAATTGGAACAAATGGTACTTGACTCTATGCAAGAAGAAGGCATTGAAGAGGTCACTATTTGCAATGCAATAATCATGCTTTTGTTGTATGTGGATGATGTAGTGCTTCTAGCACACACTTTAGAAGATGCACAAAAGCTTATGGTTGCCCTTGAGAACTTCTGCTTGCATAGTGGACTGATTGTGAATGAATCCAAAACAAAGGTTATGCTTGTGAAAACCAACCATAAGGAGAAGCCATGCATTGTGCACAACAATGAGACACTTGAAGTTGTTGAGAGATTTAAGTACCTTGGCCTTGAGGTTCCGTCCAATCACAAGTGGCATGAACGTGCTATGCGCCGTTTGGAAGCGAGAAAGAGAGCATATTGTGCATTTGAGAACATGTGTAATGAGGAAAACATCAAGTGTTGGGTTCTCAAGAAGTATCTTTTTGATGCATTGGTGACATCGGTTCTTCTTTATGGAGTTGAAGTCTAGGGCAAGAGAATATCAAAAAAGAGTTTTCTTACAAACTTCTCCAAGTTAAGACACAAACACCATATCCTACTTCTTGAGTCGGATCTCTTCCAATGGAGGTTATGGACATGGAAAGGGTTGTGGAGTACATGATAAAGATGCGTCAAAACCCCTCACATCAACTTTCTAGAGTTGCATGGGAAGCAAGCAAAAAAACAAAGGACGCATAAAAGCAAGATCTTGAGCACGGGATAGATGCAAGACATAAAGAAGTGGTTTGGGAGATGGGATGCATTACACTTGCCACATGATGCTTCACTTGATCCCAAGTGAATGAATCTTTTCTACAACACCAATGTATTACGGCTTGGGAGAGATTCGGTGTGTCACGCTTCATACATTACACCACCCATATTGCCCCCAACTACAAAACCATGTTCACTGAAAGAGGAAATTGTACTCACACTTACATGTTTGGGCATATCCCCTTGTCGGTGATACGCACTATTGCATCCATTCAGCTTAGCTCCCATTTCGTTCAATGCAAGACAAGGCATTAGGGCAATGGAGAACAGTCAAATCGATCGTGCACATTATGCTCACTGCAAGGTCGAGAGTTTGAGTACCACACAGTACTAGTGTGCTTGGTTGTTGGTCACATCCGAACTTGCTTCTCTCACATTTTTAGCCATGACTTAGACCTATAGACTTTCCTCTCCCAGCCACAGTGTAGGCTCTCCATTGCGACTCTCATCACCACAATTTTGGAGCATCAAGAGTCACTCATCATCCATATACATACTACATCACATGTAACTTTGGTCCCATAGGTCATATTTTACCTTCAAGGACGATAATAAATTTTATCTCTCTCTTCATCTCTCTCTCTCTCTCTCTCTCTCTCTCTCTCTCTCTCTCTCTCTCTCTCTCTCTCTCTCTCTCTCTCTCTCTCTCTCCCTCTCTCTCTCTCTCTCTCTCTCTCTCTGTCTCTCTCTCTCCCCCTCCATGCCATCATTTTATGGACATAATTAATTCCCTTCTACTACAGATCGTCTTCTTCTTTTTCTTGCACATTGGACCAAGGAGAGATCTTGGATCTCTCTCTCTCTCTCTCTCTCTCTCTCTCTCTCTCTCTCTCTCTCTCTCTCTCTCTCTCTCTCTCTCTCTCTCTCTCTCTCTCTCCATGCCATCACTTTACGGGCATAATTAATTCCCTTCTACAGATCGTCTTCTTCTTTTTGTTGCACATTGGACCAAGGACAGATCTTGGATCTCTCTCTCTCTCTCTCTCTCTCTCTCTCTCTCTCTCTCTGTGGATACATTTTCCCTAACCGAAGAAAATAAAGGCAAACTTGAAATTTCCAGTGTAGATCAAAGAGTCAGAGCCCTTTGACCACCATCAATTAGAGGCTATCGAGTAGCTTTTAGGACAAGTGCCTAGGTTGTCTCCCTCAATGTCTCGCAAACGGCTGCCAACGTATGGTAGAGGGTACGACGCTATGCTCCTACTCTCTACCGTCTCTCATTACTAATGTTCTTTATTAGGTTACTCTAGCCAACTGCACATGCAGATCTGTAACCTCCTCTGAAGTCTGTTGTGATGCTTGCTCATCTGAATGCCACATATGTAGTCTAAAGAAGTCAGTGCTCCCCCTTTGTGAGTGTCTTCTACTTTCTGGTCTCGTCGAGAGGCTATCCCTACATCTTTGTAGCTTCAATAAAAATATCCCAATGCATCTTTGATCCTATTATATCCTCATAACTTTGGCCAGTGGTCCAAAACCCTCTCTGAATAGGCATTGGAAGCAAGGGGTAAGAGGGTAAGAGAGGCCATGCCGCCATCGAAGGCAGCTCCATTTCACTAATTAATGTAGAATGTGGTGTGAGAAAGAGAACAAAGAGGTAATGACCTCAAAGAGTATTAACAAAAATGACTTTTAGGCATGAGACACATATCCACGTGATGGATATGATAGCAGTGTGACTCGTAGTCAAAAGTGTGTTAAGAACTAGTGTGCTACCCATCGTGGTTAATTTGGGAATCAAAATGTTGTTAAGATAAGCAAATTCCATTCATAAACACCCATAAAAATTCATAATTTCTAAATGGTAATTATGTCAAAATAAGAAAACAAAATAAAGCACTCTGCGATAATACGAAGGATGTCAAAGAGTAGGACAATCCTTTTTATGATGGGATCCTAAACAACTAAAACAGATTTTTTCCACTTTCGCACGTTGGAAATCTATAGAAAGTGGTTTAGATGTCACCTTGGCATGATGCTCTTGTGCCACATTCGCATGATCCCCTTGACAAGATGCCACTTTGCAATGAACCGTTTGGACATGAAGATTCTTTGTGGCATGCGTTAGGAGTTCTTGTGTAGTTTGAGAAATTGGTTCCCATGTTTGCACTTACCACAATGTGGAGAACCACCACGAACAGCATGAGGAACCGTTGCTAGTCTGCAAAATTGAAAGGAAAAGGCATTTTGGTGAGGCAAAAAAAAGACCATAAATCTGAAATAATGGCTCAACTTTGAACACGGATGGCTGCTTCAACAAAACTTTAAGTTTGCGGCTGCAACAAGATTGGATGTTTTGCTTGTGTGGTTCAAATAAATTAAAGGCCAAAAGCTTTTAGGCCAAAGCTAATGTGAAACAAAGTGAAGAACTCATGGTGAATTAGAACTTGAACTCTTTGACTCATCCTTGTCACTTCCAAAATTTTGAATATCTGTCTGAATTCAAATTTTCCTTGCTACTCTTTTTAGTTCTTTCCAACCTTTTCTCTACCCGAATTAATTGCCATTAAGTCATTCAACCCCCCTGTAATATGCCCACTCGCCACAAATGCTTTTACGGTTGGGTTCAAACTGAGCGGTGGCAGTGCTATCGTCAACAGCTAGCGAATAGCACACTTCCAAGTCAACACTCACATTCATAGTGGGCAGCGGTAGAGTTTTGCTTTTAATGCCACCGCACACAACAATCTTGCGCTTGCTCTTCCCCCCCCCCCCCCTTCCCCTTATAAAATGGATCAAAGTTTTCTATTGTGAGCCTATCACATCAACACATGGATCAAAGCTATACTATTTTCCATTTGAGGTATTCTACAAGCACATGACCCCCCTCCCCCTCTCTCCCCTCCCCCCTTTATTCTTTATAAAATGTATCATTATCTTCTATTATGACCCTGTCATATCAACATATAGAACAAGGCCATGCTCTTTTGCATTTGAGCAACTCTACAAGCAGCACAATGGGTAATATCAAATTTTAATCTTATTTGAAATGCTCTTTTTTAACATTAAGCTTGTTTGATATGCTCTATGGTGTACCAACATTTTATTTTATGGCATTCTTGTAAGGTTGAAGCGTCAAGCGGCCAACAGTGGTGCAAATCAGCTCATTAAGGTCGCAATGACTTTTACAATTCACACTTTTATGCATTGATCTCAACTTTGTGTGCACATCTCTAACATTATTCTTTTTATGCGGTGTAGCTACCATAGACTCCAACATAGATCAATTTTTCAACTCCCAACGGAAAGATGACGACCCTATTCTCTTGCAACCTCTGTTTTCTCAATCCACTTTCTATCCATATCCCCACCCTTCATTCCATTTTCCACATCATGGCTACCGAGCCATGATGAGATCTCCCTCCATCTCTCCTAATTTTCCCTTTATGTTTAGACCCCTGAATTATGGTTCTTAAATCCCACCACCTCATCCCTCTCCTTCTCTAAATTCTCATAGCCCACATTCTCCTTTGGCTACACACCCTTCTGATCCCTCACCGCCTTTGAGTGCCACTAGTCCTAACTCCAATATGGATGCCGCCCCCGATCATGTGGCGTCCACTCCATCACCTAAACCTACCCCCAATCCCATGCGAGCTTCTCAACCCAAGGCAAGCCGTGCCAAATTGTCAAAGAGGAAAGAAGCCACCAACGAGGATGCTGTGCTACAAAACCAAACCACAAAAAAGAAGCCCAAGGCCTCAAAGAAGAAGAGCACCATCGACATGGGAGACGATGACAAAGGTGTCAACAAGAAAAGAAAGTGTATTGGTGGGTGGACCAACTCATTCATATCTGGGTGGGCATGAATGAGGAGTTCAATAATCCGGGGAAGCAAGGGATTAATTTATGGGCAAAGGTGGCTTCTAAACTAGATACCACTTACCCTGACTTTGATAAAGATAGTGAAAGTTGCCGCAAAAAGTGGCAAGTAGTATTGCAACAATACCGTCAGGACAAAGCCCATAACTCAATTTCTGGTAATGATAGGAGGCATATATGCAAATGGTTTGACATAGTGGATGAATACTACCACGCCAGAGCCACTGTTACTCCTGTTAGCCACACTTCTTCATCAACAATGGAGGATGTTACCCCAACAACTGGTGACACCTTAGAAGAAAACCCATCCCCACACCTTGATATGGAGTGGGTGCAGGAGCCTAGAAGCAGAATTGACGGGTCATGGTGGGTGTGCGGCAGAGGATCGAAGAGCAGGTGCTACATCCATGATGGAGCTTATGGCAACACTGGAGGTCAGAATAGAGGAGGCTATGAAGCGTGCTCAAGGCGGTGATGAAGGAGGTTCCAATGACCTTGGAGTAGCCTGTGAGAGGCGAGAAAGTATTGCAAAGGCAATGTACAAAGAGCAGGCACGGATCAATTCCAATAAGTTTTTGGAAATGAGGCTTTAGAGGAAGTAGAGTCATCATCATCTTCAAGTTACAGCTTTTGTAACAAATGCAATCAATTTAATAATTTTTATGCTATGGTTTGTACTATGCTTTATTGATGCAAATTCTAAATGCTTCTTCCTTTCAATCTTTGTTCCACCATCGCCCAATGTTCACACAAGACAGCGGAAGAAATTCGAGTTACTTTTCTTCCACCCTCTATGTGAACAAATGGGTGGCAAAAGTGTGCATTATGTTACTCTACCACCCGAAAAAGAAACTTTTGGAGCCTCCCTTCCACCTCCTCAATGTGAACCCAGCCTAAGTTCTTTTGCAACCCTCTTAGAAAGTAACCTGCCATCATCTCATCTATGGGCTGATCATTCACAACCATCATTTTACCCAGGTTCTTAAATTTATGCGCGTAATCTTCTACTAACATTTCCTTCTGCTTTATCTTTTTAATTTGTGTTAGAACATAGTTAGGAGTTTTATCCTTTTAAAATCTTCCCAAAAAGGCCTTTTTTAATGCATTGCAATCCACAAAGTGATCAGGGAGCAAAATGATAAACTACTCCATAGCCTTACCTTCCAAAGTGGCCTCAAATTGTTATAGCTTTTCTTCATTGCCCTACATTGTTGCATATTTGCATGCTATCCATTCGATTCCAAATTGTCAAACGTGACAATTAGGGTCCTACTTTTTGCCACCCTTAAATGTCTCAAATTTGACTTTTAGGCTAGTGATACGATATAGCTGTGCCATATTGAGTACCTAACTTGGTTGATTTCTTGGCCTAGCTGGTGGTGGATTAAAGAAGAAATGTCTCTTTGCCATAATTTTTTCTGCCTTTACACATATAGCTTCTGCCAATCCCGTTACAGCATTATCCTCTACCATTTCTAACTATTTTTTCCACTTCTAATCATGTGCATGTCTCCTTTCTACCACTTCCTCTTGCTCTAGTTCCTAGAAAGGTGCTTCTTGTTCATCCTCTAGCCTTTTTGTGATTGGTGAGACAGGTTCTTCATACTCAAGTGGGCCAGTCTCCTCCAAATTGCTCTCTTTCGTAGTCTATGACACCTTTGATATGGTGACATAAACCCTTCCTAATCTCTTGTACACCTCCTTGCTCAAGTGCTAATCGCTCAAGATACACTCAAAAAGACATGACAAAACTTGAAACTACACAACATCCTCGAGTGAGAAGACGCTTATCACATATTAAATAACAAAAACTCCACAACTTTTCGAACCAAAGAAACACAATTTCCCAAATAAACTAATTAACCATCATTTGCATATCAAGGAGTAAAAAACATGCCTATTTATAGATTTTATGTCACAATACTTACATCCACAACTCCTCCAGTCCCCATGAGCTTCCAAGGAATAACTATCTACTGATAATATGTAATTATGCTATTTAAGGCCAGTCAGTAACATGCAGGTGATTGTGCAAGGAATTGAATTTATGAATACATAGACCGTGTGTGCGCCTTGTGATCAACACAATTTCATGAGATTCCATGAATGCATTATCAAATTGCAAAATTTGAAAGGTACCACAATCTATAATGACTAGCAAATTGTCATCATACCCTTTTGTGAATCATTTCAAAATGCTAACAAAAAGGGCCGGTCAACTTTTGTGCATGAATCACTCTTGAGAATCCTAAACCTATGTTGGACCAAAACAACAATTCTAAGACAGCAACAAAGTAGCTATACAATATGTTTAAACAAATAAGAATCACAAGAAATTAGCCAAAGTGACTATGTCTTCTTATAAAGATCTTGGTTATAATCAAGGGCACGTATATGGCCCTTATGAATGCAAGAGTCAAGATTTAGGGGAAACGCAATTGAGTGTAGGAATGACGATAGTGAGCCTATTGGACAGATACGCCACAACGGACGTTAACACAGCGAGAAGTCACCTAACAAGATTTGTCAACTAAGGACGAAGCTCGACCCACAGGCACGTGGAAGCAATTATAGGGTGTCAACCTACACTCGACCGACTCCTAACTAATTCCTACAGAGGTCACTACCCAATGTCTAAGTCACAGCCTTCAAGAGTGCATAAGAGGAAACTTCCTACAACGTTTTCTAGAGCCAAACACCCATCAAACAATCTCGAAACACCAGAGAACTCGAAGGAGACCCTACTAACACCAATAGGTCGCTCTCCCTAAGGTCTATGAACACAAACCCCAACCCAAAACACCCTGTGCAAAATCACGTAGGATGTCTGGCCGAAATTTGCAAGTCTTCGTTTCCGAAATCTAAAGTGCCTAATGTGTAGCTCTACTCAATGAAAACGCGTGGATATGTTGCAATGCAAAATTAGACAATGTATGCTCACCGAATCACCAGATGAAGCTCGTAGATGGAGCTTGCAAAACCAGACCGTACGCGTGCAATGTAGGTATCGGCGCGTAGCTCTTGTCGAGGGCAACACTCTGCACTTTTCCGCACTCGATTTCGACCATCGGTGCACACGTAGCGTCAAGATGAAGTTCACACTCTCTCGCGTACACAGTATGCTCACTCACAGACTTCAAAACTTTTTCTAAAATGACAAAAGTTCTTTCATTAAGGTCAAAAAGTGGTATAAATACCTTACAATTTTCAAACCCTAATGTTCCAAATTAACCATCTACTCAATCTAAATGTCAAAACTAGGATACAATCTGGAAACTTCTGTAAGCCCCAATATTTACAAGGTGAAATGTCGGGTTTTTCTCATTAAATGAATAATTACAAAAAATAATAATCTGCCGAGCTATCATTTTTCGTAGGGTGTGTCCAGCTTCTAACACTCCCCCCCTCCTTGCTCATGTCGTCCCTGACATGGCTATTGAGTTGTTCTTCATCTGATGGTTTCTCGCATCTTGAGCAGCAACTCGTATCTTGCATGCAAATCCAATGGTGTTGGGCCGAATATATTTGTGTTGATGGTGAAGAAGCCGATGTAGAAAGCTTCTTCAAAGGCCAAGAGGGGATAGGATGTCAAGAACATGATCCTTTGATACAATGCATGTATCACCTCCTTGGAAGGTTGACCAGACAGATCATATGCACATCTGTAAGTATCTTGAAAGAAGAAGATACTGTTTGTCACCTGGCCCGGTTTGAACGTCTCGAAGACTGCCAAAAGGGTTTTTTAGATCTTTCTCATCATAATGCAAGAAAGGTCGGGCAAGCCAGTGAACATTTTGATGGCGCCCGTTAGGGGTTTCACCACGTATTGAACACTTAATGTCTCGCCTGTCCTCAAGCCTGGCAGCTTTGGATAGTTTAGCCAAGTGGGTTGGCTTCTTTGCAATAGCTCCTGGGCCTTCCACGTGCGCATCCTTGGTAGAGGACAGAAGCTTAGGTTATCTCTGATGATTTTGAGTGTCTCTACCAAATGGATTAAGTACTATGGATACTTTGTTAGCCATGCATTTCTCCACCTGGGCTGGGAATCAACTATCAACTTTACCCCTTCAAGCTTGGAGATATCTGTTGTGTACAGTGGCACTTTTGGCTCTTCTCTAATTCTCTTGTTGATGGTGGCGGCTTCCTACTTTAGAAAAGGATATGGGAGAGAGGGCTGTAGCCATTCATGCCAAAGGTTGCTGGCGTCTATCTTCTGAATAGTCATGGATTTAAAAACCCTCTACTCCCATTCCAAAGCTTCTTTGGCCATTTCTTTGATTTCTGTTTCCATGGCCTTGTGCAGCTTCTCTTCCTCTTCTTGTGTCAAATCTTGTGGCTCTTGAGAGGTTCCTATAAGGATTTCCTCTTGCATGGGTGTGTCCACAGGATCTGCCACATTTTCTAGGTCTATACCTTCCATGGCTGCTGGCCCTGTGCTTGCCTGCTCTTCTACCTAGCTGGCCTCTCAGCTCTTCTATTTGCTTTTGGAATGTTTGTCTGTCTGCTTCAGCTTGTTCTCCCATGTTCACGAGGAGGTCGTTCAAATCAGCGTTTATCTTCTCTGCCTCCTCGAGCTTTCTCTTGATATTTTCTAGCTCATCTTGCATTGCTTTCTGCTCTTCTTCCATGAGGGTTTGCATGACTACTGATCCTTCTGCCATCATCAGCCTTTGCTTCTTCTCTAAAGTCAACTCTTTCTGGAGATCTTTCATTTGTTCTTCATAGATCTCGCTCTCTGAAGTGGTGTGAGTCGAGCAAGTAGCTCTAACTCTGGCAAGAGATGCCCGTAGCCGCCGCTGGATGGTTTGATCTTTAACTTTAAGATGGTCCTTGAGCTCAAGGACCTCATCCTGGCTAGCCTTCTACTCTATTTCTGCCTTCTCCTTGGCATTTCTCATTGCTTCAACCTCCTTGGCCTCCTCATCAAGTTGTAGGGTTAGGTTATCCCTTTCCCTCTCTGCATCTGTCAATGACTTGCTGATTTGTCTATATTCCTCTTCGGCTCCTTGAAGTCTTTGAGATGCTTCCTAATTTTCTCTTTCCATTTTCTGGACTCTTTGCAATGCCTTTGCCAGACTGGCTTGCAGCTCTGCTTCTCTCTCTATCTGCCTTTGGCTTTGTTTTTGTAACGTGTTGACTTCAAGCTTTATCTGCACTTCAGTGGCTTTGAGAGTTGCTATTTCACTTTCTGAGGCCATTGATTGTGCTCTTAGCCCGGTTAGCTTGGTCATCACCACATCCCAGTCATTGGTGGGTGGGTGGATGTCCACTGTATCAGTGGCCATCTCCTTTAGCTCCACTACCGCAGGCTTTGCATTTGCTCTTTGGGCCCCGTGCTTGCCAAGTCAAATACGATTGTGGCAGCCTCTTCTTTTGAATATCCGGAAGCCAGTAGGTCTACAAATGTGTTATACCTTGCTTCATTTGGCTCTGGCTGCTCACTTTTAGGCTAAGCTTCTTCTTTTGGTCCTTGATCTTTGCTTTGCTCTTGCTTTGACTCTTCTTGATCTTCAGGTTTGTCTTGCTCCCCTTTCTCTTGAGTCTGTGGAGGGCTACGAGGAGGTGGTGAGGGCAGTGGGCTTGAATCAGGGCTGGACGGTGGAGTTGTCATCTTTTTCTTGAAATCCATGTCCGCCTTTGTCTTCCTTTCTCTCTCTTGGCCTTCCTGCTCCTCTAGTAGTTGCCGTTGGACTTTCTCTACTTCCGCTTTTGTGAATGGTACATGGGAATATTTTTCGTTGTGGCATCCAGAATCTCAAAATGCTTAATATAGTCATAGAATCTGTCTCTGTGCACCCTTCGGGATGATCCCGACATTGCTTCCATAGCTCATTTGAATCTCCTTTGAGGGCTCTTTCGGCCCTGAAACTTTCCATCAGCCGCTCTAGCCGTGCCGCCTTCTGTGATTTCGTCTCTTTGATGGGCACTTGGACAGATTCTTTCTTCCCTTTCTTCAATTCTGGTTGCTCTTCTTGCACGGTTTCTAACCGGCGTTTCAAACGGGTTTCCACCCTTGGTGCTTTGGGTTGTTCCTCTTCCTTATCTTCCTTGAGCCTCAGCTAGTCGTTCTGTGGTGGAGGGTCAAGCCATCTCCCCTTGGCGTGTAATGCTCCATAAATCACCTTCGTGATTAGCTCACCAGGAACGATGTATGTGGGGTTCTTGTTTCCCATCTTCACCAGATTATCATGTATATAAGCTGCATAATTGATTACTTTTGGTGCACTTTTCTGCATTGCCTAGGTAAAGGTTGTGGCAATTGCTGCAGGCGACATTCTGTACTTTTGAGGCTGCTTGGTACACATATGGAAGTACTGATTGTACAACTGACTCATGATTGCCACTTTGGGGTTGGCAATGTCTTCAAAGGTGTAGTTGCCTTTCTTTTTTGTGTACACTTTTACTTCATCTCTTCTTTTGGTTACACTATCCCCTTTGTTGGAGAGGTCTAGTGCCACTGCCACTACTCTCTGTGTGATTATAATCTTGGTGCCTGGCTTGCCCTACAGATCCGTAACTCGTGCCACTCCGTCTTCCTTGATTGTTGTCACAAATTCCCATACTCTTTTTATGTTGATACCTGTCGGCGCAGCTTCAAAATAATTGTGGAGATCAATCTTCTCCAAATACTCTACCATCTTGCTTCTGACGAACATGCCTTGGTAGATCTTTAGATCATTTGACTCTAGCACGTCCTCTTGGATCCATGTGTTGGTCGGCTTCAGAGTTCCTTCTGGATGACAAAGGACTCTACTTCTTCCAAATAATCCTTTATGGTCATCCTCTTCTTCTTTGTCGGTGACATCTGCCATAGATCCTATTGCACTCAGTAGTCCGAAGTTAGCGTTTTTCCATATCAGCTGAGAAACTGAGTTTTAACTATCCAAATGACTTGAAAATTGAAAATAAAACTTAAAAGGAACTTGGGAAACTATGCATGTGCTTACAGTGCAATTCTGGCAAAAAAATTTCAGTTAGACATCCTACGTGTAGGATGTCTTTTTCATCAGATTTGGATGATACTTGACATGCTGGTGGTCCTTGGCCTGTACAACATGGCTATGTGCTTGGATTTGGATTTGGGCATCAAAAAGTGGATTTTTGGGCGGATTTGGGCTTTAGGTCACAAATTGGGTAGAAAGTCCACAATAGGTAGTAAATGATATCCAAATGGGTTGAAATATGGGCTCCTTGCACCATGGTAATGGCTCCCATGATGTCATTGTTTGCACAAAAGTTCAAAAAAAATCTTGAGACATCTTACGCGTAGGATGTCTATTTCATCAAAATGGCTTGGGATTTGTTCTGCATGTAGTCCTAGGCATGTGGAACATAGCCATGCTCTTGGATTTTGATTTTGACAAGAATTGATGTTGGTAAGACCTTCTGTAGTGTCTTTTGGGCTCAAAAAGTGTATCTTAAAGGTGTTGGGGGTCAAAAATGATTAGAATGGCTTCAAACTTGATATATGAGATCTTGAAGATGATAGGAAAAGATCTGGAATGTAAAAATACCCTCTGTAGGCCAACAATGTCAAATAGACATCCCACGCGTAGGATGTCTACTTCATCATTTTTGGCAAGTAACCACACAGATTGGTTGGCTATGTGCTCATGACTGTATTGTGCAAGTTTCATGTGATTTGGACAAGTTTTGGTAGGTCTATGGCCCATTATTGCCTCTATGCCGTGACTTTGCGTTTTTTCATGCATATGAGGTCAATTTTGGTCAAAATGTGATGAAACTTGGTGGCTAGCATGTAAAGGCTATTCAGAAAATGTGTGTGATAAGAGATGTTGGGTTTTGTGCCCAGAATTGGCTTTGAGACATCCTACACGTAGGATGTCTCTTGATGAGTTTTTCATGGAAATTGTCACTGGTGCCTGCCCTTAGTCTCCCTAAGTTCCTTTTAAGCCTAATTTCAACAAAAATGTCAAATGGATAGAAAGTAACTCCCTGTGTGGATTTCAGAACCTTTGAAACGTTTTCTGACTTTTGGAGTGCTTTTCGGCGATGAAATTTCTTGATGTTGGTCTCCATAGCTTCCAGATCCCTTGGGGATCCTTGCCATATGGTTTTTGTCGCCTTTGGTTTCACCGGAGCTCCATTTGGCAATTTGTCGCTCTAGAAGCACCCGTGGTTGCATTTACATGTCTTCGATGACTTGTGGTGGTCTACCACCATTGGACTTGGTTGTGGATGGTCTAGGAAAGCCGCTTGTGAAGTTTGGTGGCAAACAGACATGTTGTTTGGCCGCGAGAGCTTTTTGACGCTTTGTGTGTCTGATGCCGTTTCTGAAGTTTAGTGCCGCTTCGGGTCATTTTTTGGTCATGTGGGCTATATAGACTTGTCGAGCATGTCGAGATGCTCCTACCCATGAGTTTTGGTAGCTTTTGGGCGCCTCTCCGCCGATTTCCCATTTGGTGGTCTCTTGCGGGATTCTAGGAATTAGGGTTTTTCCCGATGGTTTTATACTGTCTTTGGACATCCAAGACTGGTCTCCTATGCTAGGGTAAGTTGCCGATGAAGTCTCATTGCTTTTGGGTTAGCCGTTAATAGGTGGCCACTTCTACTTGTACGTCTCTACTGCTCGCTTTCTGTGTGAACCCTATGCTAGTTTTCGCGACAAAACGACAAACATGCGCGAAAAGCTCAAGGTGGTGAGCCTACCTCTCATGTCTGAAGCCCGTCGGGTAGTTGTGCGCATCGTAGAAGCTGCTGGAAGTTCCGTTCGCTCTAGGTGGCAGAAGCTCTCTCTCAAAGGTCAATAGTGGAAATGAGCTTAAAATGAAGTGAAAAATTCTTATAATGGGGGTCCCCGTGCCACTTTTCATGAAATTTGACATGTGCTCCCAACTTCTTGCGAGATGCGGTTTAGGCTCAAAAATTTCTTGATTTGGACTTCATTTGCCCTGTTTACCAAAAATTTGGCATTTCGGTCAAAATCTGGCCAAAACACGCTTTCCGCTTCAGTCTCATAATTGCACCCCCAATGTACCATAGGTTTTCCTATAGTCACTGATCATCCCCATATTTTTGTTTTTCATTACGACCGTTTTTCACCAGCTTTTTGTATTTTTGAAGTTTTTCTGCCGAAAATTAGCAAAATTAAAAGAAAAATAGCAAATCAAACCCAGAAAATTCCCAAAAATAGTAATAAATCAAAAACATCACCTCAAAACATTATATACACTCATATGAAATTTTTATTGCCGGATTTCTCTGTTTTACCAATATTTTGCTCGAAAAATGGGTATTTTTACTTATATACACAAACCTAGGGGCTTGATTTGGCGTTTGGCCCCATATACCTGTAGATTCATGTTGTATAAGGGCATATGAACTTGGGTTAGTCCAGACAACTTCACAATGAAACAACAACCCTTAAAAATAGTCGAAAAACGTGCCCTTTCTTGCTCTTTCTGCCATTGGGTCCGCATTTGAGAATGCTTCCCCCCCGCCCCTAGCCAGAGTCCTCCCGAATGACAAGATATCACCTCGGAGTATGTGTTATGCATGGGTTGAAAAAATTGTGCTAATGATTGGCCGTGTAATGTGGCACTATTTTATGCATACTCGATCAATGCATGGAAAAATTTATGCTGTGCAAGAGAAGGGTATAAGCAAAATGCTTATTGGCATTCGTCGTCAAGGTTTCCATTTTTCTTTTCAAGTAAAATCTATAACTCTACTACTCTTTGTTTGATTGTTTTACTTGCAAAAGGCGGTCGCTTTGCCGCTACTCTTGTTATGGCCATAGTCATCTTCTTTGAGAGAATTGGCTTGGCCGGAATGGCAGTAGACCTTATCTCTTTTGCTTTCCATTGGCAGCTTGTCTTTACTGGTTTTTGTATAATTTTTACTGCCTTGGTTGCCATTGTTTTGCTGCTCATGGGCATCCACATAAATCGGTGTGTTGGTTTCTTATGCAGTTGGCTACCTTCCGATGTTGCTTGTACTAAAGGAAGTTCCTTTTGCTTCGGTTTCGGGATCCAAATGCGAGTCGCATTTGAGTTATTGCTAAGCATTTTCTTTGGGATCTAGATATGTGTTATTCCCTTGGTTTTGGGTTGCACTATATGCTTATTTTGACTTCCTCCGTTGTCTTGTTTTTTGTCTGCCATGTCATTTCTATCCTTCCGCACCCATATTTTTTTTTCTCTTGTTGGTAACTTTGATCTGTTCATTGCGGTCGGGGACTTGTCATACTTGTATAGTGAACTATGTTGGCAGTTCCCTGTTTGTTAGCCTTGGGTATCATTTTGTTCTTTAGTGTCACCCTTTTCTTTGGCTTTTTATCCAATGAGTGCATTGTTGGCAGCGGATTATTCCAGGGTTGCTGAGCAAAGTCTACCACCTATTGTTCTTGTGCATGCTGAATTTTGACTCCATTCGCATTCCAATCTATCTGCACATTGTACTCTTTTTTCCAAGGTTGTCCCAACAACATGCGGTGTTGTGTGCTTTCATCCTTGACCACATAAAATTTGTGTGGGTAAATATATTGATGTATTTCTACATGCAATATCGTCCAGCCCAATGTTTTCAACGAATGTGATGTACTACTTTCCAGCACTTGTGGAGTAGGATGAAGTTGACATGTGGACTTGAGTTGTTTGTATAATCCGTAAGAGATTAAATTTTCTTGAGCTCCAGAATCAAGAAATGCCCTCGATTCAACTTGATTGCTACCCACTTTGACTGCAATTATTGGCTCCACTGTGTCTTTATCAAACCTCGTTAGTCAAATGGCATTGATTCAAAATGGTTCTCCACATTGTTGTTGTTGTCGAAGAAGTCTTCTTTTTGCAATGCGTTCTTGTGCTTCTGCTTGAGCTTCTTCTCGTATCCTCTGCTTCTTCTTCATTCATTGTTTTCCTTAATGGATTTGTTGAAGGGTGTAAGCATGTTAACTTCTCATGATTTTTGTGCTAGTTATCATGTGGCAACAAGCATATCTTGTAAGCATAATGAGAGTGTAACTTTTTAAACGTGTGGGAATCCATCAAATATTTCAAAATAGGGAGACCACCCTGAATCCACTTTCCTGACCATTTACGCAGTGTTACTCTGAGGGGAGTGGGGCAGTCAAAATGTGTGGAGAGAATCGGAGTGGGGCAGTCAACATGCATGGAGAGAAGCGGGATGCAGGGGCCCTATGCATGCGGTAACTCTGCATCTTTCTTATTACACTAGTAAAGTGATTGAGCTTGTTTAATCCATCTCTCTTGTAAATTAATTAGTAAAATTCTGAAATTCCTTAATCATTTAAGCCAAGTAGTTAACTTTAGAGCATGTTCCCATAGGATAAGTAAAGAATTACCCATAAAATTGCTAGGTCTCGAAGGAAAAATCTAAAACCTTGCATAAGAAGGACCCTTCAATGATTCTAATATGCCATTTGGTTTGTTATGATGTTCTCGGACCTTAGCTCTTTTTCTTCAAGTTTATCATTTAAAGTAGTGAGTATAAAATGGCTTTGGTTAAGAGAACTCGCTTCGGTGGTGTCCACGACCGCGAGGCGGGAACGAGTAATGTGAATGGAAAGGGAAAAGCTCCCATGGACGAACAAGCACCGGCCATCTCACGAGCCATTGACGAAGAAATGGAAGAGGCAGGTCACAATTTTATTCAGTTGTTTAATTAACATTGCACATGTTTAGCTAGGAAAGAACATATCCCCATACATGTTGGAGAAATCCGACGGAAATCTCGGCATTTGAATTCATTGTACATTTAAGTCTAAGGTAGGAAAGAAATGATTGACGGATATATTGTTTGCAATAGGAAAGAATGTATGCTAGGGAAAATTTAGCTCGACATGTTCATTCTATATCCAATGTTGAATTTGTCCTGATCCCCCTATTGATCATCGGGGGCAGAGTTATTCGTTAAGGGCTCTTGAATCCACGGCTTGCTTTCTATGCTGTGGATACCCACGACTTGCTTTCTATGTGGTGTGAACCCACCTCTTTCTTTCTATGCGGTGGGAGTGTCCATGTCGTGCTTTCTATGTGGTGGACATACCTAGTTGTATGGGCAGCTAGGCAACAACGGGAGGAGTAAACTTTGCTGGAGGGGGGATGTTGTACCTCCAGAACATTGGAATTTTAATGAATAAGTTTGAGTAGAATTTTTACTAGAATACTGTCTTGGTGCCGCTATGTAATACTGATTGAAGGGCTGTCTTAATGCACATTGTGATTCGGAATTTAATCAAGGAATGTTTATGTTGAACAATCATTGTGGTAGTAATCAAGACACACAAGGAAGTGTGAGTGTGGGGGTGGAAAGTGGGGGCTTGGCTCAGGTTGCCAACGCCTATGAGAAGGGTGGTCCCGATTGGTCGACAACTCTCTGTCCCCATAGTGTTTAAATCGATACTAGTAATACTCATTGCCCCTAGATCAGCGAAGTATCAAGTGTAAGTGCCTCTGAAACATGGGGAAAAAGGCACTCGGGATTTCTCTCCTCTTGGAAGGTGGGTCTTAGGATCGCTAGATGGGTTAAGTACGCTTCCCCTACGAGGTGGAGCTAGATCTCATTGCTAGTAGGCTCGAACTTGACTCACTTTGTGATGAGAGATCGTCCGCTAGTTGAACCCTGAACCACTTTGTTTGCTTCCGCTATAGATCTAGTGGCCACTAGGTTCACCATCAGATCCTTCGTTTGATACGGTGGGGTGGGGACCTCACATGATCCAACGGACTTGCAAGGTCTCTCTCTCATTGGTATCGTACATAAAATTTATGGGGTCCAGAAGGATCTTTTATTCATTGCACTTCATTCAAGTTTTACGACAATATGGATTGTGGGTACGACTCACTCATCAGCTTGAGAATCCGATAAGTGTTTCTCTATGTCGTATGTTGGATTTGCATTTTTGCTAGGACATGGTTCCTAGGAAAAGTTTTACAACGGTTGCGTCACTCGCGACAAAGGTAGATGGTCAAGGACAACCGTAATCAAGCCAAGCATAGATCGGATTAAACCAAGCCAAGAAGGAATGTGCGGAACATACAACAGCTCTCAAACTAGTTGCATATATGGATTTGCATCAGATTTGAGCGCACTACCAAAAATATGCCCACACGTGGGCGACAAGGTTAGTCGATTTCAATTTATGATTGTTTAAGTTTTACTTTTCATTTTGAGGAAAATCTCTCTGTTGTGCAAAGGAAAGTGCTTGGCAGACTCCATAAGAAGCCATTGTACAAAACACAGTGCCTTGCTGGTCTTCATGTGAAGCAGAGATTCTCTTATGTGCCCGATTGACTCTAGATCACTACTACTCGCACACATCTTTGGCCCTATATGAACATAAGCTCACAGTCTACGCAACGACACACTGTGATGTATCCATGCTAGCATAGATCGTGCACGGCACGTATACCAGGGGCTCACATGGTTGAGACTATCATTTCAACCAAGGGATTATTATTCTATTTTCAATTTGCTATGCATGCCATACTAGTAAGATGGCCATACAACACCCATCATTGAATACGCTTCCGCTATAGCACTAGCTACTCTGGCACGAACGAGCTCAGCTATTGATGTTTGAAAATATTTTTAAAAGAAGTTTATTCACAGGCAACGTACCATACATATGCACCCCACGATCACATATAAGGTAAGTACGTCAAGGTGTGATCTATAGAACTTCTCTCTACGAGGGCATGGTACAAGTACACAATTGACCGCTTATAGGATAAGCTAAGCCTTTCTCTACAAGGGCATGTAGTTGTATGCTTATAGGATACAATAAGACACAAACATGGTCTACATGGTATCATATGCACAAGGCATACACCACATTCAAATAAGGAATTTTCTTCATCCCAACATTCTCTCTCTCTCTCTCTTTTCCCAAATTCCATGCGGGAAAGGTGAACATAGACATGATTTTATTGAAATATTTCTATGACAACACGGTAACAGGAAGGGCTAAGAGCCAACAAGAAGGGCTACAAGCCATCTATTGCCACCTATTTTGGAATGGCTAAGAGCTATCTGTTTGTAAATGGACAAGCAAGGGTCTTGTCATTAGTGATTTTTTGGACCTTATTTTCGTATTCCACAATTTAAGTGTGCACGTCACATCGAGTTTTTGCACGTCTTAAACTTGTATAGGCTTATCTCTACCATGGTGTAAGGATGATGCCAGCATTTTAGAAAGTATGACTACATACAAAAACCCCACGTTATGGATTTTTGGGTGTGACAAAGATCTAGTTGTGCATACGACTCCAATTTTAGTAGATCTCCTATTAGCACTAAGCGTGGTTATATGAGTACAATTTGGGGTAAGACCCAACACATGATTACTAAATCACTTAGTAAGCATTGATGGTCCATTCTTCGATCCTTCACACTTGCAATTTCAAGGAAAGAAGTCCGCAAACTGCCAAGAGGTAGTGGAAATATTTCAACTTCAAAATTAAGAAAATGCCAGGGGCAAACCCAATGGGGGTCACGAACAAGGCCAAGGGCCGCTGCTTGTTGAGCAATTTTCATGCAAAATTTAACCAAGGGGTTTGACAATGTTGTTCTAACCAAGGGGTCTGGATTGCAAAGGCAACACCCAAGGTTACATGTGCAATACTAGCTGCATTTCACTAATTTCAATTAGTGTTCGTAGGCCTTTGCAAGCAAGAATTTTGTCTAGCTGCCTTTCACTACGAAGACGTGAACACAATGTTCACCCTCCAAGTATGCATTTGATTTGGTTTTATGTTTATTTTTCTACTTTTCCAAGTAGGATGCATAAACTTCTATGTTTTCATCCTTTTTTGCTCTTCAACAAGATGACAAGGTCACGTAAGAGCCAAGACTTTTGGACCGTTGTGTCCAAAATACATTTTTTGCATTATGCAGTTTTGAACCTACTTGTAAGGTTTTACATGGCACATGTTGTCCCATGGGATGCAACATGGTCTAGGAACTCAAGGATTTTGGTTTAGCTAGTGTGGAGCAAGGCTAATGAGGGTCCCTCTCACTCTCGTCGTAGAGTGTTTGCAATTACCTCCACGCACAAACTTACATTTTGTACTATGTTCTTTTCTCAAAACATTCTTACATGAGAAATATTCCACATATGGAGAATATGAGTCTTTGGGATTGGCATTGGTGCCCCTTACTTTAAGTATGTGTCACGACATTCCCTAGGTGCTGGTCAAATCTGTTCTCTAGACCATTTTCAGCACAACACATCAGGAGAAATTTTGGTGGCCAAAAATTGTCGGATACTTAGAATGACTTGTTTAGGTACAAGTACTACTAAACACCATTACAGATGGTTGTTTATACATATAGCAAGGCTCTGAGTTGTTAATGAAAATTTTCATTGTTTGTCACTAGAATTGATTAATGTTTCACCTTCTATTATGGTTCAAACATTTCAACAAGGCTTGAAATTGCTTGCAACTGAAAGTATTTAGTTTCTTTTCAGAACTATTTACATTCCTGTTTACTAGGTGCTAGCTAGTCACATCACATTCGCCATAAGTATTTGGCAAGGAGGATCATGGATATCCAGGTTCGGATCTATTTTTTGCTAAATGCATGCACACTAGGTGTTATGGGCCCTAGTGTTTAGCAAAACCTGATTTGAAATGGCATGCATTTTCATCAAGTTGTTGCTTATGAAGCATTTGGCACTCTATCTGCAGTATCTCTATGAGATTACTTTTGGGTCTACCAATCACCAACAGAGGTCATGGCTCGATTTTGTGGATTTTTCAAGTTAACTACGATGGTTATTCCGGACATTGTTGATTCCCGTTTACCAGTCAATCATCAGGGAAGACTTCCTATAAACCGTGGGGGAAACACACCTCAATACTGTCAATTATCCAAGGGAATAGGCAAATTACAAAGTGTAGTCTTGTGATAAAGGATATGCAAAGTGCGTACATTAGCACTAGGCAATCCAATTAATAAGCATCTATTGCTCTACTTGGAGTTTGCTTACCATCAGATAAAGCATGTTTGCGATTAGGTTTAGTCTCTTCATGTTTAAGTCAGGTTCTCAACCTTGAACACTAGTTATGGTGGAGTTGTTTACTGATGAAATTTGAGAACAAGTCAAGGACCTACACTGGGCTGATGAGTTATGTCAGCAAGTTACTTTCATGGAAAGTGCAAAGCGGTACTCTACACACTATGATTGGATTGGAACCGGTAACACAAGATGGTTGCAAATGGACAACAATGTGCAAAATCAAGATGTTATTCTTGATTATATTGGACCTCCTACTGCACCATGTTTCGATCAAACAAACAGCTGGATCCATGAGGGATACCACTGTGTAAAAATTTAGTGTTCTTATGAAGATCCTATCACTTTTGTTTTTGAGGACAAAAACGCTTCTCCAAGGGGGGAGTAATGTCAAGCGAAGGGCTAGAGGGGAGGGCCGGACCTAGGGGAGTCAGGGACTTAGGCCAAGAGCCGTACTGAAGGTGTGGACATGGGATCCAATTAGGGCAAAGGTCCATGGGCCCTCCTATAATAGGTTGGCTTGGAGGAGGATCCAACATTCAGTCTCCCGATGGTCTTTCAATCGACTATGACATGGGGATCGGCAAGCAAAAACAAATGGACCTAGAGACATCAATAGATGAGACCACTAGTGAGTCTTCCACTTTTGAGGAGGAGACCACTTACACCGATGAAAGGGACAGTTCCACTGATCTGATGGGTATCATCATGAAGGATCTACAAAGGGTAAGCACAACTGGTGACCCATCACCAGAAGGGCAAAGCAATGAAGAGGAAAGTAAATCATTTGGCCTAGGAGAAAGTAGGTTGAAGAGCATGCTGTCTATGGAGTTAACAGTTGAACAGAAATAATTTTTTGTGTGAATGTTGATGGGGTTTCCTAACCTTTTCTTTTACAATAATGAAAGAATCACAGGTATTACAGTAGTGGAGCAACATATTAAGTTGAAGGAAGGGGTAAAACCAATTGTGCAGAAGCTACGACGGCTGGGGGTTATACAAGAAAAGGCACTCCTTACCAAGGTAAGGAAGCTACTGAAAGCATGGTTCATCTATCTTGTGGAAAACTCAGAGTGGGTGTCACCCGTAGTAGTGATGCCTAAGAAGAACAGTAAGTGGAGGGTTTGCATCGACTATAAATCACTAAATGCAGCCACAAAGAGAGACCACTTCCCTCTCCCTTTCTTGGATGAAATTCTGAATGAATTAGCTGGTTTTGAATGCTACACCGTGTATGATGGGTATTTTGAGTATTTTCAAATATGCATAGCCTTGGAAGATCAGCTAAAAACCACTTTCATTACGCCATGGGCTTGCTTTGCATATAGAGTTATGCCATTTGGTCTCACAAATGCACCTGCCACATTCCAAAGGTATGCCATATATGTCTTTCAATCGTTCTTTGGAGAATCTATAAGAGTGTTCATGGATTATTTTTGTATATATAGCCATCGCATTTCACACTTAGAAAAGGTAACTGAGGGTTTGGCAAGGCTGCAAAGCCTAGGTGGGCAATTAAATGTAGACAAGTGCCATATTGGGGAAAGTACAATCATTATTTTAGGTCATGAAATTTAAGAGAAAGGTATCAATGCTGATCCAATTAAGGTGTCCGCACTCATAGCACTATCTTAACCAACAACCGCACGTCAATTGGTCTCGTTTCTACAAAAGGTGAAGTACTTGAGTAGATTCATACATCTACTATCACAACTTGTTATAACACTACAACAGCTCACTGAACGATACTTTGACATGGGACGAAGAGAGAAAACGTCCCTTCAACAAGGTAAAGCCTAGGTATTAGCCACCCTATCAACTATCTCACCAAATAACTGGGACAAAAAATTCTATGTCACTTCAAGCATGGGTGATGACTCCTTGGGGGCTGTGCTACTCCAGAAGGATGCAACGACATCTTTTATGAGGCCAATCTACTTCTCTAGTTAAATGATGACAGCAGTAGCAGAGAAAGGTTTCACCCATGTGGAACACCTAGTCCTAGCTCTTAAATTTGCAACTATAAAGTTCCGGTCATATTTGCTGCATAGGCAATTTGTGATCTTAACCATGGATGAGATTTTTCCCTATGTTGTACAACACATGGATGTTTCTACTAAGATTACTAAATGGCTAGTTCGTCTGCAAGAGTTTGACTACACGGTGCAAGTGGAAAGCAAAACAAGGGCAAGCTTGGGGGGGCTCACGACCCACCAAAACTTTGAGGAGAAGGTAAATCAATCGAAAGGGGACCAAATACTCAAGAAGTTCCCTCTCTCTAATGAAACTACGGGGTAATTTCCAGTTGTCATGATGGTGTTTGTGGCGGTCACTTTGCCCTAGATATAACACGTAGAAAAAACTTGCAGGTTGGTTTTGTATGGCCTAGTCTCAATCTGATGTACACCACTATTGTAAGACATGTAAGCTGTGTCAAAAGGTCGTCACTAGTTCACTCATGCCTGAACCATAGACACCTATCCATTCATATGGACCATTTGAAAAATGGGGTATAGATGCCATAGGACCATTGCCTAGGGTTAATCAGGGAAGTTCTACATCATCATGGGATTTGACTATATGACTAGATGGGCGGAAGCCACAACCACAACTAGGATCACAACGGTGGAGCTAGCTAAGTTTGTCTATGAGCACATATGTTATAGGTTTGGCACACCATTAAAAATCATCTATGATAGAGGGCCAGGTTTCAGAGCAGACTTAGTAGGAGAGTTAATGCAAAAACTAGGCACTACAAGGAGGCACTCCTTACCATATTACCCTCAATGTAATGGCCTAGTTGAAAAAGTGAATGGAATGGTTTGTAAAATTATCACCAAGCAGGTTAACAATCATCCTGGGGATTGGGATAAGTACCTACTCCCAGCTTTGTGGGCCTACCGAACCTCATTCCACACACCTTTGGGGTTCACCCCATATCATTTGGTAATTGGCAAGGAGGCAATCTTACCTATTGAGTTGCAACTAGCAAGTCTCAGAGTAATGGAAATCCAGTTTCAACGACCCAAAATGCATTTAAAAGATCACATCCTTGACTTGGAACGACTACAGTTGGATAGAGAAGAAGCAATTAATTATTATGCGGCACCTGCAGAACACAGACGGCTTCAGTGCAAAGATTTAAAGAAGGGCATGTTGGTGCTCAGCTATGACAATCACTGTGACACACTCAAAGATCAGAAGCTCCTACTTTGATGGGAAGGCCCTTTCATCATCAGAAAGAAGTATGCCAATGGGAGTTACTAGCTCATGGAAGTTGATGGTAAGCTTCATAAGACGAGTCAATGGCTGGCGGCTTAAACCTTATTTTCTATGATTTCATCAAACTCCACCTATCAAAATTCATAATTAGGATACCCCATCAACCACCACCTCTGATGACTACGACCAAACAAATGAGTTACAGGCAAAAATGCCCTAACGTAGGGGGAGGGCTAATGACGGTGGGTTTCCGGAGCCCGCGGGCCGCGTGAACAAACCCCAAAGGGGGAACTTCATAGTGACGGAAGGAAATAAAAAAATGTTTTTTTCTTTCGTCTGTAGGTTCCCACCACCACTCACCCCCCTTGGCACCACCTCCCCCCCCCCCCCCCCCTTCCTCTATTATCCACCCTCTCTCTCTCTCTCTCTCTCTCTCTCTCTCTCTCTCTCTCTCTCTCTCTCTCTCTCTCTCTCTCTCTCTCTCTCTCTCTCTCAGTGCGCATGCAACCAACCTCTCTCTCTCCCTCGGTAGCCCATAGGGGGCAAGCTATTCCCCTCTTTCCTCATTCTTGTATGATGGGCCCGCCCGCATGGCATTATTACTCTCCCTCTCACCCCTCACTCCCTCCCTAAGCCTCACACTCTCTCTCTCACTAGCCTGCAACACGCCTTCTCTCTCCCTCCCGTTGACCCTCCCCTCTTCGAGTCGGCCCAGCTAGCCCAAATGGCATGATTATTTCTCTCTCTCTCTCTCTCTCTCTCTCTCTCTCTCTCTCTCTCTCTCTCTCTCTCTCTCTTAACCCACACCACACCCACAAGCCCCTTCAACCTCACCCTCTCCCCATCTCTCACTCTACCTCTCTCCATCCCTCTCACTCTCCCTCTTGTTCTTTGCGTACATAGCTAGGCCGTATGGCGCAAGAATGAGGTTTTTTGTCTCTCTGTCTCTCGCCACCCACACACACACACCTGCTACCTACACACACACACAACACACACATACCCCCCCCTCTCACCCCCACTTCACTCACATTATATCTCTCCCCCTTGCTTCTCTGTAGTCGGTCATCTAGAGCTCGTTAAAAAAATATATTTCTCTCTTTCTCTCGTTCCCACACACCTACCTCGACCTACACACACACACACACAAACACATACACATACACACACACACATACACATACACATACACACACCCACTAATCCCTAAGTCTCTCTCAACCATCTCTCGCTCTCTATCCAAATACAAATGCACATACACACTCACATACACACATGCACATAGACACACAATACACAACATGCCATACGCACACATAAAAATTAAAAAAAGGCAAAGGAAACGAGCACCACGCCATCAACAAAAGAAGAAGACGACCAAAAGAAGGCGGAACCGACACTGAATTAAGAAGTGACACTAGAGGCATGCCCCGGCCAGACCCGAAAGGAAGTGATGTGTAGCATCTCGACATCATGCAACAAAACACCAATCTTGCAAGCATTAACCTCACACCGGCCACCCGAACCATCAGCAAGACCCATTGTAAATACCTCGACCTCCAATCTTCTCTAAAAACCTAGCCAATGGCTAGTGGATTGTAAAAAAAACTCCCCACCCCACTCTTACCTCCCTTCTCTCTATCTCTACCTTCTCTCCCTCTATATCTCTCTCACTAGAGAGGCATCTAGACTCTCTACATCGACGGCTAGTGGATATTTGCAAGGACCACCTCTATGGCCTATATAAAGAGGCCTCCACTAAGCACAAAAAAATAAAGCAAGAGAAGAACACTCTAGAGACACCACCCAGGCTCCATGCACTCTACATACCATGCACCACTAAGCACAGAATTCACCTCCCAAGCTAGGGAGCTCATGGTATTATGTTTTGTTGCAAGCATGGGCATTCTAGCATTGGCCACATCACCACCCACCACCAATCTCTACCCACACCATGGTTGCATTACTAGTCATGACCACCCCATGCACATAAGGCACTCACTATCACCCTGCAAGGTAGCATGAGCATGCTAAGATTGAATGCACCGACACCATGCTACCCCGAGCCACTCTCGATGCTTATGATTGATGTCGTCGATGGCTGCATCCTTTGATGTTTCCCTCAACTTACCTCCCGCGAACATGCTAACCCCGCTAACTCCAAATTCTCACCATGCACCATATGGTGCTCGCATTCCATCATGCATCCCCACTGCTAAGAGCAAGGTTTGTAACAACGAAGACCACCATTTGTAAGTATCATCATCATCAATAAAAGTGGGCAATGATGTCATGATCTTTGAGTCCATTCTCTCTTCTCCTTAACTTTGTTTTCCCATATCCATGGGATGATTCATCTCTTGTATATCACTCTGCTTGTGCTTCATCACGTGCGCCATCACCAATCAGTCATGCTCCACTCCAACCTTGTCACATACCTCTCTCGTACACACTCTCCTAAC
The DNA here is from genome assembly GCF_014529385.1 of Adiantum capillus-veneris. Classification (NCBI taxonomy): domain Eukaryota; kingdom Viridiplantae; phylum Streptophyta; class Polypodiopsida; order Polypodiales; family Pteridaceae; genus Adiantum; species Adiantum capillus-veneris. Next base: position 68,464,263 of record NC_140936.1, read on the forward strand.
TATTGACTAGGCATTTTCTAAATTCCAGACGTTTGCTACATCATCATTTGATGTTTGTTACCTAGATGGCATCTCACTTTTGCTACCCTAGGTCATCTATGCCTACGTCCTAGACGCACTTATGCTAGTAGGTGGTGCCCCTCTATAGTTATAGAATAACTCCTAGCTCAAGATGATGCTTGGGGATGTTCACGCTATGTATGTTGTAGAGGTCACCCCATATGGCATGTCATTTCCGGCTATCACCTCCTACGTATGTTCCTTCTCCCTATCTCTCACTCACCAAAGAGAGAGAGAGAGAGAGAGAGAGAGAGAGAGAGAGAGAGAGAGAGAGAAGGCAGAGGAGAAGAAGGTGGAAAGTGCTCTTGAGGAAGGGAGCTCGGGGCAGGGGAGCAGTGAAAGGATGTGGGTGCTACCTAATTAAAATCAATTGGTAGCCCCTACTTGTGTGACATGGACATTGAAGGACTCTTCAAAAGATAACATACAACATCTTAATAAATGTGACAACCAATACAAGCGCTACAAACAAACAAAGACATGTATCACTAGATCATATTATGGTGATGGTGATGCTCTAATAGGTGTATATGTGAAATGTGTGTGTTGTTTTGTAGGTGCATGCAACCTCCTTGCTTGCCTATTTGAAGAAATATTAAAGTTTGACAAATCTTGTCAAATTGTTGCAATTAACATGTGGATCACTAGTGTCTCTCTTGTAGGTATGTACTAAGATTGTTGTGCTCTTTCCTAGGCTTACTCAATAGGTCAGTAGCGTGCAAAAATCTTGAGCCACTACTTTTACAACCCACAGTCAACTTTATTGCATCTGTTGTGTCCTTACCACGAACTTACTCCTTGTTTATTTCATTGAATAAACCCTCACTATCCCAAAGCAAAGGAACTTGAAAAAACTCCAAGAGAGCTAAAAACAAGGCTGTTGCAAAACAATGACTACACAATAATTGCAAAGCAACCACTGAAATCAACTTCAAAATGGGAAAAGAAAAATAAACAAGAAGCTGTGTAATGTGTACACCAACCTTCCTGCATACAAAGACAAACAGTGTATCTAGATACTCTTAAACACACTTATTGGCATAGGTACAATCGACATTGAGCGCTTTTTTGATCCGATGCATCAATCTCGGCATCAAGTTGTGCTGTGTGGATTGAATGGAGTAGTTAAAAACTTGAAAGATAATTTTGTCGAGCAGTAGCAGAACCAAGCAATTAAGACAAGACATTGGACTTATCTATAATGTACAAAGTAACACACCAATTGAAATTTTTGGCATTCAGAAGTGGAAATCTGCATTGACGATTCTTGGTATTAATCTGCACAAGATACCACGCTTGGAAATATCCTCACTAAGCTACAGAATCAACACAAAATGGAAAAGATCTTATGTGAGTTTGTACCTGAAAAACAAAAAAAATGAGAAAATAATGCTAGAATGCACAGGTCTTTATGGGTCACAATGCCTCAGAGGCTCTACTGCAATCTGCTGCTTGTTGAGTTTTTGACATTCTAATAGGCTGAAGACTTGTACATCCTTATCCATGGAGAGTCTGTATTCACACACACACACACAATCAATTGAAATAAAAATCTTGGAGTGCATGCAGTAAGGCCTTCATATGATCTGAAGTGATGTCGTATGATGGCTTTACGTAGCATTACCAGCGTGCGTGCTTTTAATGCCTTTTGTCCAAGATTAGCAGGTGCCACGTGAGGTCCTTTTTTTCAAAGAAATAAGAATATCAGCTCATGATTGGTAGCCAAATATACTATGAAATCTGCTAGCTATAAAATATATTAGCCTTAGCCTCGACAAGCAACAATGTTTCAGTTCTAAAAAATTTAATGTTTTAGCTTTCTTTTCTTAAATTAAATGTCTCCGATTTTATAGGTATCACGTATCCCTACACGCCCCAATAGCTACAAAACATTAGCAGTTGATATACTTCAGTCTTGCAAGATCATTGCTTTGATTGTGAGAGTCCTTCTGTTAAACCTTTTGCTAAGATAAATGAAGAGTCCTTGATGGCGGTGTCAGGAGTTTTTTGGAGCAAGGGATTGCGCATATGTACATATATATACATGGTGCATCAAATAAAGAATTGCCCATTTTTCAGAGCCAGGTGGTTACGTGGGGCCCACATGTGTACAGGTAGGACAGCATGTACATAGTGCATCGATTTTCACTATTACCAGTACCAATGTGTTTTTTCTACAATAATGAGGAGTTGGTAGCACGTAAAACTTCTCGAGGAAGCTATCCACGGGCCGGCGACATGAGGTAAGCAGGTGCGTCAGATGGCATCTAGTGGTGTCAGGAGGCCGAACGGGGTCAATATTTGCACGTGGATGAATACGGACACAACGTGGGTGTTTTCTTGTGAGAGTTATGCAGAAAGGTCATCATTAGGATCACTTTTTGGGGCCACTTCACGTGGTTGCGAGACGCATTATTGAAAATAAATGAGTGCCAAGTGTGCGGATGATGAAAAAAGGTGACAACTATGCACTGCGTGGTCAGTTTTTGGCCTATTCGGGGTCCGTTTGAGGTCAAATTTTGGCCTATTCGGAGTCCGTTTGAGGTCATCTAAAAGGTCAAGGGTGCCCAACTAATAAAGCTACGTGTGAAAACTGAAAAAAGAGAGAGAAGACCAGAAAAACGTGGAGAAGAGAGGAGGAACAGCCGTAGGTGTGTTTTTGGGGTTTTTGGAGCCTGTTTTGGCCGTAAACTACTCATCCGATGTCGTATTTGAACACTTTGACATTGTAGACTGGGGTTTTGGGCCGTTCCGGACGTGATGGAACTATCCATTTTGCCAAATTCTTCATTCTTTTTTTGCTATTTTGGTTGTGTAAGTTTCTCCTATGAGGGAAGCTTCTGCTCCAATTTGTGATTGTATCTGGTATCTTTTACCCATATTGTGTGAGCTATTTGCGCCATTGGTGTTGGCCCAAGCTCAATTGTATCTGAACATCAGAAATTATCCTCTTTTGAGCTGAGTTTTTTGGGTGTGTGTGTGTGTGTGTTTGTGTGGAGTGGGCAAGTGGATAGTCTCTCTCCTCTCACTCCAGAGGTGTGTTCCCTGTCTCGGCCAGGTGTGTTGTGTAAGCCGAGTGGTGCCCCATAGAGTGTGTGTGTGTATCATTCTAAGAGTGTGTGTCGGGTCGTTATAGAGGCGCTGTGTGTGTTTTCATCCCTCTCACATTCTTTTGGCGCCCCCACTGAGGATCTTGTTTGAGTACCTTCTGCTTCGAGCTTCAAGCTTTCAGATTCGGGATTACAGGTTGTAGGTTGCAGATTACAGGTTACAGGTTATAGGTTACAGGGACAGGTGCAGGTACAGGTGATTCACACAGGTACAGGTAGCTGGAGTACAGTGATATACTAGCATTGGTGTCACTTGCAGTTGTTGTGGGTATGCATCACTTGGCGCCTGTTTGAGCGCATTGTCTATTGGATTGTACGTTACTTGTGGAAACTGCCATGGTACGCCTTTGTGGAGCCATATATGGCTTTATTTGGCAGTCCCATCCATTTCTGAGACTTGGTCTGGAAGATAGTCATTTCTCAGACTTGACTATACACGATTTGCATTAGCCTTCGTGTGAGGGTCGATAGCGTGAGGTTTTATTGAGCTGGGGGATTCTCAAATGTGGAGATCCTTTCGGTGATACAGGTAGCTGGAGCACCCTTTTTGTGACCTCACCATAGGCTATGTACTAGTGAGTCCTATTTGATGCTCGGGTTCTATTGTTGACAGTTTATGCATACATATACAGTCTATATTTTGGGTTCACACTGCTCTTCTTCTTGGGAAACTCTGTCAAAATGTTTCCAAGTTATGATGGCTGGTCTTTTGGTCTTTTAACACTAGGTTGGTAACCTAACAGGACATAAAAGTGTCCTTTCAGGGTTTTGAAAAAAACCTCCAAAACCATAGCAGATCCACTCATTTTGTAAAATCCTTTCATGAGGTTATAGTTCAAGGCCTACTACACATGGAGAAAATAAGAAACTTGTAAAATTTCTCATCTTTTGATCACACCAAGCCTCCAAAGTTGATGGACCAGTACATTTTCATCAAAACAGTCATTTCTTACGTTTTGTTGTATAAAAATAAGATTAGGGATTTTTGTAGGACTTGAGATAAATTCCCTAGTTAACTTCAATGGGTTGGTGATCAGAAAATATGATTGCTTCTCACTCACTATTTTTTGTTCCGCCAAAAGAAATAGGTACAAAAAAGTTGAATTTTTACCATTCTGCAAACCAATCATCAATGTTTCTATAGGCACCCTCAATACAAATAATATTTGTATGTTTTCTTAGTTCCCTATTGTCCTTTAGATTCATAAGGAGCCATGGAGCATGTCAAAAGAAGAATACATCTCTTACCAAGGGGAATCTTGGGGACAAAGATGAAGTGCTAAATACAACAAACATGAAAAAACTGGGTTCAACATTATGAGTTATAGAATCCCATAGAAACTATTGAATATCTAGACAAATTTGATCCTTATGACTAGATATGGTTACTACCTACAAAATGCATGTAGTTGTCACAAGAAACTAACAATATTGAAAAATCTATACTTGATATACTAGAATGTTTCTCTTTCTTCTATAATTGAAAAAGTCAACCATCGTTGTCTACTATGCAAAATAGGGTATTAGGTGCCCCAAAACTCAAGGAATATTAGCTTTATGTTACAATATGCGACATAGAAAATCAAAACTGCATTTGGATATCATGAAAGCCACCAAAAAAATCATAGAAGAGCTGAAATTGGCGAAAAAACAGGATTTGATAATTTTTGTAATTTGGTCATAACTTACAACTTTGACATTGATTTCTCCCTAGAAGCATCATGACATGTTGAGGACTACTAAAGATAGTTCTCTAGCATTATAGACCTCACAAACATGAATTCTAGAGTGATATAGTTGCAAAAAGCCAAAAACAGGACCCATTTTTTCACACAGTTTAATTAGGTTGTGAAATGTTGTGCAAGGACAAGGTTAAAGATGGAATTGATATTCCAAAAAAATATCGAGTTTTTTTCAGCTCATGAGAGAACATTCTAAACAGATAGCACCTCAAAATCCATTTTGAAACTCTTGACATAATTCAAGGAAAATGGTCACTTAACAGGACATAAAAGTGTCCCATTACCAACCTACTGTTAAGGCATTTATACTATTATGCTGCTGAAATTCTGGCAAAATCAGAGGATAAGTCAGATGTGCTTTCTTGGGAGCTGCATGGTTGGCTTTAATGGATGATCAAAATGGCCCTCAATTCACTCCATTTCATTTAACTCAAAGAATCCAGATAAATGTTCATGTGTCCAGGAAGATTTTTTTCCAGCAGTGCATAGTCTTTATGTTCGGGCCAAGAAGATTAAGAGAGATTCTAGAATGTCCTTTGCCTGTTGTAATTCCGATGTTCAACTATGAAAACTCATTTGAAGTGGATGTGTTTGTCCTTATCTAAAGTTGAGCTCCATTGAAGTTTCTGGAAATTAAGTCAGTAAAAGTTTCGGGTTCTTGCACGTGTGTTCAAAGGGGTTCTCAAAGCATTGAAACTTGGGTAGCCATGGCTTTCTCTTATCCGGAGTTTCATGGAAGAAGTGATGAAGATGTGGAAGACTTTCTGGAAAAGATGGAGGTTGCTTGCATTAGCAACCAAATTCATGACCCTGCGTAGATGCTACGTCTTCTCCAAATCTGTTTGAAGAGTGATGCACGAGTTTGGTCCAAAGCATTTGAAGAGGAGTTGCGTGTGGCTAATCCACCCATAAGATTGAGTTGGGACAATATAAAGCATGGATTGGAAGTGGAGTTTGTGAAGATAGAAGATCCTGACAAAGTGTGGCAAGAAGTACAAGGTTTGGTGCAGAAGGAAGGTGAGCCAGTAGATGCGTATATACATAAGTTTTCATTGGCATGGGAGCGAATGTGCAAGGCCTTAGCACCACAGGTACCCCCGCCTGACATGATGAAGAAGGACAGGTTCTTGGCTGGTCTTGGGAGAATATACGTTGGAGAGTGGAGCTAAAGAAGCCTAGGACATATGAAGATGCATTGGAGGTAGCAAGGAACAAAGAGTGGAAGTTGAGGAAAATGAGCCAGTTAGGGGTGGAGTCATTGCCCATGAGGTCTGAATTTCAGCCTATAGAGTCTTTACAAGGTCGCATGTCAGGGGTTCATCATGAACGAGTGGTTCCTGTTACTACTCAGGTTATACCAGCAGATGTCACTACATCGGTGCAAGATGATGGGCTAAGGCAAGACATGAGGCAAGTGGTAGATTTGATGAAGAATCTCAGCCCAGACATGCTAGGTTAAGTGGAAAATAATCGAGGTCGAGGGAGGTTTGCAAATCAGCCAAGAGGTGAAGAAAGGCCTAGGAATGGTGTTGGACAAAGCAATGGTAGGTTTTGGAGGCAGACGCCCAAATGGTCAAAGTAGAATTTGAAGCCACCAAACAATTGGTAAATGGTCAAAGTAAAGAGTGCAATTACGAATTGATCGAGGTGGAAAAGACAAGCATTGGACCCATTTTCACAGGTATTGAAGATCTAGAGGATTGGGCAGCACATTTTAAATTGTGGATGATGTCAATGCGTAGATTGACAATTTTAAAAAATCTGCAAATGGTAGCGTTATTGCTGCGAGGACAAGAAAAGACATGGTTAAATGGTCTAGGTGATGGCGGTGATCAAAGTTCATGGCGAGAGCTACAAGTGCAGTTTCTGAAGTGACTTTGGCAAACGATCTCTCCTAAAGAAGTGTATCCTACGTTGAAGGCGGTATGTCAGGATGTAAATAAAGACTTTTTCATTTTTATTGAACAATTTGAAGCATGTTGGAAGAAATTGAAGGTTGCTACTAGGGTCAAAAACAACCCGTACCTGAAGTCGCTGAAGTTTCTTGAGTGCTTGTATATTCCAAAAAGCAAGGTCACGGTGGAGTGTGGTGTTGATACCCATGAAGATATGGTCTATTTGGCCAAAGTGAACAGAAAAACAGTAAAGCGGAAGCTAGAGTTGGGCTAGTTGAAACCTATTGATTATGTGCCTGTTGCGACGATTGCAGAGTGTCCTATGCTTCAACCAAAGGAGGTGCCAATTGTTCAAAGTGCGGAGCCTGGTGAGGTAAGAGCTATGGTTGGTTATGTTCCTTGGAGGTTTCCTGTTGATGATGTGCCTGTGCCAGTGGTGGATGAGCTTGTCAACAAGGATAAGCCCCTTTTCGAAGAGAGTCGGTGTGCTAAAGAGCTAGTAGATGTCGGGTTTTTAGAGCAGCATAAAGAGGTAAAGGAGCATGTTCTTACTGAGATTGTGCATGAAAGTAGTATACCAAAAACTCAAAATTGGACAAAGAGTGTATGCGAAGCCAAGCCAATGTCCAACTTTTCATGAAGCAGAAAGTTGATGAAGATGCAAACACAGAGTCAACCTATGGCGAGGATGATGATAATACAAGATTCGAGTTTTAGGAGACTAGCAAAGAGGAAAGCCTATATGAATAGTTCACGTCCTATGGCGAGCAAACTGATTCCGACGAGGTCAAGACAGTAAGAGTAAAGATTTATGACTATGTGTGTGAAGGCATGTTGATTGGCAATGTGAATGAAGAGAAAATTGAGGAGCTGAAGTCTGTGAAACAAGATATGCAATTAAAAGTGGTGTGCGGTACCCTGTTTGTGGTTGTTCTCATGAAGGCAGCCATAGAGTATGCTAAAATGGTGTAACAGGCACAAGGATTTTCCAAGAAGAGTGTTGTTGAGGTGACTAGTCTGCCTTGTGATGAAGATGAAGTGGATCCATGTTCAAGCTTGGTAGAGACTTATGGTGATGAAGTTGAAGAAAGTGGGTATGCCTACTCCTACGAGGAGGAGGAGTCCGTTAATGCTATGCTCCAAGGATGAAATGGTATGGGATGAGCTTCCTTCTTTTGTCTAAAAATATGACAGTAGAGCATGTATTAGAATAATTGGTTCATGAAGAGTTAGTGGAGCCATATGGCTCTACTTTCTTGGATGGTCCTGAAGAGGAGATGCTTGAGACTGCTACATGTATGGAAGAGAAGATGAATCTGATGCAGGTAGAGAAGCCTTTGATTGAAGAGCAGGTGTTGTTGATTGTGCCAACTGAAGAGCCAAGTGTTATGGCTATGGAAAAGCTTTTAAAAGAGTTATGTAGCATGTATTAGAAGAATTGGTTCATGAAGAGTTAGTGGAGCCATATGGCTCTACTTTCTTGGATGGTCCTGAAGAGGAGATGCTTGAGACTGCTACATGTATGGAAGAGAAGATGAATCTGATGCAGGTAGAGAAGCCTTTGATTGAAGAGCAGGTGTTGTTGATTGTGCCAACTGAAGAGCCAAGTGTTATGGCTATGGAAAAGCTTTTAAAAGAGTTACGTGCTTCTCAAGTGATGAGTATGCTTGTGGATACAGCTATGCAGTGGGCTATTCAACAGGTACATGAGCTCTTGGAGGAGATTTTCATCTTCTATGGGTGAGAAGCTATTCTCGATAGGTTTGAGGTGGGTGACAATACATATGATTCATCTGTTGAACAAGATCATGAGCATGATTGTCCTCAATTTGCAGAGGGCTGGATGCTTATGGATGCATGGAGCAGTTAAGGACTAATGTGTGCATTCTATATGCACCATTGGTTATGTGCATGGGTGTAGTTCTATAGGAGGCTACTCCAAATGAATGGTTGCACTCAGGGTTATGTCTTTGATCCAGGAAGAGGCTTTGCTATGATGCAAGGGGTTGGGTAACCCACTTGAGGTTTGACAACAATAAGCAGGAATAAGACTATATATATGGTGTTTCTGGGTTCTCACAGTGTTTTTGAGTATTTACAGTTTGTAGATGAATAAAGATTTCTTTTGGTTGAGCATAAATGTTCAACGAGGGGTTGGGCAATGATGGTGCAACCAAAGCATGTTGACCCTACCAGAGGATGCATGCTATGATGTGTATGCTTACAAGTGTAGGCATGGGTGATAAAGCAAATACGAAGGCCCATTACAAGAAAGGAGACCCAGGAAGTGTATATTTTATGTGGATATGAAGGCCTAAGTGTAGAGATTTCATGCTTGAAGAAAAGGTTTTTACATGTGAAAAGGCTCTTGGGACATGCAAGACAACTTGGATAGAGGAAGACATGTGGTCAGTGGTAAAAAGGAAAGTTTGTGAGACACTTCACACCTCTGCATGAGGGAGTCCGAAAAGTCTCAGTCTGTAATTTTTTTGTAAATTTGGTTTCTTGTAAAAACGGGTCATGGTGGACAAGGAAAACGCTATTTTGAGCATTTTTGTGTCTAATGCATAGAGGCTAATTCTACACTGATAAGGAGATATTTAGGTTTTTGTACTCTGATGTGTTGAAGGGGGCTGCGAGAGATTTGGTTGTTGTATGCTCCACCATAGCCCATCAATTGAAGAAGAAGCAAGCTCTAATTGTGTTGCTTTCGGTGTTGTTGCCCTTTCCCTTTTTTCTCTTCTGCTCTGTTGCGCGGTGTTTCCGGGTGTGTGTAGGCAGGTGTGCCCACCCGAGGGTGTGATGTGCAAAGAGAGAGAGAGAGAGAGAGAGAGAGAGAGAGAGAGAGAGAGAGAGAGAGAGAGAGAGAGAGATAGATAGATAGATAGATTGAATTATCGTCCATGGAGGTCATATATGACCTATAGGACCAGAACAAAACAGTACAAAGGATTTCGTCTCATACATATCAGTTAAGGACTGAGAGTCCATCGAGTGGGGAGAAAAAAGATAAGGTGGGATGAAAAAAAGTCTAAGATGAGGTAGGTGAGGAGGAGGGGGCCGGTTTGGGAGTTCGAAACTCTTGGATGATGGCTTTGCCTCCTCGGTAAACTGCCCATTTCCCTGCTGTGCGCGCTTCTCGCATCTTTTGGAGTTCGGTCTTCTTTTGTTTGAGTTGGGTGGGGGTGAGATCTTCGGCAAACCAAATTTTTGTGTCCTTGAGAAGCTTCGATTGCTCAAGGAGCTTGACTCGATCCGCTTTGGTCTTGAAGGTAAGAATTGCATGATTGGTGCGATGCTCGTGAGCGAGAGTGGTGATTGTCGTTGGATCCCATTGTATCATGGGGGTTGTTGTTCGGATGCGATCGAAAGACTTGTGGAACTTGGGGTCCTCTTTTCCTTGCCAATCGCTCGGGAGTCCGCCAATGCGGACATTGAGAGCAATAGCATCTTGTCGTTGTTGTTCGCGTAGCGTAGACGCCACACGAACTTCGACTTCGCGAAAAATGACATCCTATACTTGAGTTTTGATCTTCTCTGTGAGGGTGACTTCTGTCTTCGTATTGAGCTCGATTTCCTTTTGTTCCGTCTTCCCCTTGTTGGAGTCCTCCACTGTGGTGAGGCGAGACTCGATGGCTGCGAGTCTTTCCTTCAAAGCGTCATTTTCCTTGCGAAGTCTTTCGACTTCATGTTGAAGCCGGGCCATGTTGTCCACCTTTGGGGGTGTTGCCACGACGCCGGCGAATGTGGGCTTCACGCGAGAAGAGGCCCGAGTGGCCATGGTGGGCAGTCTCTCAAGAGAAAAAATCACCTTCAAAGGCTTATAATCAACTTTAATTAATTAAAGGAGCTCTCTCTGTGTAGCAGGTCGAGACTTGGGTGAGCAGAGGCTGAGACTGGCGGGCTTCAACATGGGCAAGGCTGAGACTGAGACTGGCGAGGTTGAGATTGGCCGGGCCTGGGCATGGGCCGAGACTGGCGAGGCTGAGATAGGCTGAGATTGGCTGGGGTGAGCAGGGGCTGAAACCGACGAGCTCTACAGAGAGCGAGAGTGCACGCGAGCAGCGTTGGGTAGGGTTGCTAATAGAGATGGGGAGCAGGGCTCTGTGGCCTCCCCTAGGGCTGCCCCCTCACCCAAGGGAGACCGGAGACACAGTAGGCCACTCAAGGGGAGAGAGAGAGAGAGAGAGAGAGAGAGAGAGAGAGAGAGAGAGAGAGAGGTGATTGTGTGCAAGGGAAACAAGAAATTGATGCATTTATGGTTGTGTGGTAGATTGTTATTTGTGCGACTATGTGCGCATTGATTTGGGTGTAGTTGCGACTTCATTTGAGAAAAGTGTGTGTGTGTGCGTGTGATTACGTGTGCATAGGGGTGCAATGGAGTCCCAGGGCTATAGAGAGCAAACATTGTGTGTGTTGGGTGTGTTCCCCCTTCCCGCTTTCTAATGGGTGTGGCGAGGTCGATGTGGCATCGCAGGTCGTTCTCAAACATTTGATGCAAAAATCAAACGCAACATCCTCCAAAGTATTTACTATGCGCTCGGGAAATATTTGCCTTATCCATTGCTTTGGGTGCATAATTATATCGATGAATCAATGATAGGTACATTCATATTAAAATTAATACTAGAAATTAAAATAGAGAAAAATAGAGACATTCATGCAAAGATAACCATTTCATCTTCACTATCTTTAAACACGTCACTAAATGACACATAAGGAGCATTTCGTATAAACAATCATATATATATATATATATATATATATATATATATATATATATATAGATAGAGAGAGAGAGAGAGAGAGAGAGAGAGAGAGAGAGAGAGAGAATGAGAAAAGATGATAAGCATGAACGTGTGCAGTCAAACCGTGTGAGACAATTGTCTCTAACACAAGTTTGGATGCTGCAATGTAAGTGTTGGCAGATTATCTATCAATCAGACCACTGTTCGAGTGTGAGAATATGTCTCTAACACAAGAAAACAATTAATTAATGTTGAATAAACCATTTAAGCACTAAGATGCAAGTTAAACACGACAAGTACGATGATCTCAAAACCTGACACATATAATACTTCTAATACCTCGTACAATAAGTTATAAGGAAGAGTAGAGAACTTTCAATTCCACGCTGCCAGCATTTACTTGGTGAGCCTAGGAAGTTTTTCTTAAACCAGACCAGTGGGCTAAGCCACTTAGCTCAATCTCCATCCTCCATTAGGAATGTAATCCCAAAGGTTTGTGTTCGGTTGCGTCCTGCCCCAGCACGTTGAAGAGCAAGCCACTGCAGTCATTGAAAATTCACATTGAAAAGCAAGTCGCTGCAGTCCTGCCCCAGCACCAGACTTATTCTCATTTGAGCGCTCACGATCCAGATTGCATGAGTGATCTGTAAGAACGATCTCAATCTCCTGCCTCCAGCCTGAAGCACAGATATCAGATAACATGTATCTCTCTCTCTCTCTCTCTCTCTCTCTCTCTCTCTCTCTCTCGCAATAACATCTCGGCGAGGTTGGCATCTTTATTATGTAATTATCACGTGCTTGTGTTTCATGACTCTGTCGTCGCTACCCTAGCCAATACTGGTGGCTTGCACGTTACCACAGTAGGGATCTTCTTTGTTGGCCATGACAAAATCGACCACTGTCTTAGGGTCGAAGTACACGAAGCCCTGGTTGTAACATTCCTTGCAAGGCAGGCACTGCACCCATGGTACATTACTGCGCGAATTTTATATGGGCAACCGGAGCATCACCTAATTGCGCCTCCAGTACGGACGGTCTCTGTCGTGTTGCCACGCGCGCCAAGGAAGTTTGCAAAGAGCTAGCAAGCTTCTAGTGCTTAGAAGAAGACCTCATCATGAGCAAGGGCACCGTACGTACGGCCCCACAGAAATGCATCAGCAGGCAGTAAACTCGTCGTTAAGTCGAGTGGAACAAGGCGGAAAGCCAACGGGTGATGTTGTAGTAGCGTTTCCATGCGGAGACCCACCACCCTATGTGCGAACGGACGGACGGAGAGAGGGAGAGAGAGAGAGAGAGAGAGACAGAGAGAGAGAGAGAGGAGCTTGGCAGCCCATGCAACTCCAGCAGCCAGTCGGCCATCGTTACTGCGGTTGAGACTTTCTCTTCCGCCACGTCAAATCAATTTTTTTAATTACTTGGTGAGCAGAAGGTCCTGTTTTGGTTCTTTGAACCCATAAGCGACCACATGGCGATTGCTTTAAATTTTAGGGAAAATTACCAAAATACCCCTCTAATTTGTGGAAACTCCCAAAATACCCTTCAAATTTCAAAAATTCCCAATATACCCCTAATTGAGGGTGCAGGTATTGATGATGGTGCTACAAGTGACGACGATGGTATACGGCTCGCGGGCAATGGATAGAAGTAGCACGCTACGGTGCTGCATCGACATGGATAGGAGGCAGTAAGGAAAATAGTGCGTGCAATGATACAGTGCAGGGCCAGTACGAGGGCGCAGAGTTGTTACAAGGTGGAAAGAGGTTTTTTACTTTTACTAGGATTCTAACTCTTAGCTGCGGGCATTTGTAATTGACCTTTGGTTTCTCTTTCTTCTGAGCCTCTGCTTCCTCCTCTCGCTTGAGATGCTCTAATCGTTCCCTCTCCACTCTTTCTCTCTCTAGCCTTTCATTCTCATGTCTCTCAGCTTTCAAGTTGGCCTCCACATTGCTAGTTCGCTTCCCTCCATTGGGCTTCATCATCTCAGCTGCCAATTTTCTCATGGATTGCATCAGAAATGCATCCTCACCAATATCAAACACGTAGTCAGTTGTATACACTCTAATTGCACCCATAGAAATAGTAGTCAGCCAAAGTGTCCGCCAAGAAGTCTTATCAAGATGCTTTTGAATCTTATGCTCCAACTTGGGAGTAAGAAGCCAAGCCTCTCTAATTTTCCACGTCTGGGCCTTCTCCCATGCGATGGCATAGTTCACATCATGCAAGGAAAACAATGTGAATTTCTCCTCCTTGGCACTGGCATGTTCACAACCACCATTCCTTGGCTTGGTGTTTACACATGCATCACGGTATGGAAGATATGAATAGGCACATGATGTACCTATTATGAGCAAACAAAATGCCCAGCTATTTAGAATAATAACGGCTTAACAATTTAATGACACTTGATTCAAACAAAGGAAATGAACAAAAAGTAGTTCTTCTATGCATATTGCTCATGTGCTAATGCACACTATGATTAGAAGGCCTTTGAGTTGGCGTTCTACATACAATCCTATGTAGTGAGATTTCTACAAGCATGCATTTTTATGAGGAAAGATTTTTGCGTGCATGGTAGTCTTGTGATTTGCATTTTCCTTGTTTGTTGTCTGATGAAGAATTCTTAGCCTCCTTTAGTGACTATTTTTGCACTTCTTGCTTCCAAGCATTATCTCTTCTTGTCTGGCTTTGCATGGACTAACAGACAATAGTAAGTACATAGGGCAATTTGTAAATTTTTGGGGTTTAGGAAAGTCAAAGTACTTTAGTTCCAGTATGTTGTAGTCGATTAGTGCGCTTCTTATTGGAAGACAAGAAGCTCTCGAGATTCACATCAATGGGATATTTTTGGACCAATGTTTGTTGTATTGACTTCTCAATGCAGTCGACAACAACATCCAAATATTTCTCACTAACCTCTAGTGATGACTTCTCAGCCATCTACACACTAGCCTCTCTCTTTCGTTCAGATCTCATTCTTTAGTGACTGTAAATTTACATGTCCCATTTGCAAGCATTCTCTTCCTTTTTGGCTTTGCATGGAAAAAAAGACAGCAGTAAGAACATAACACAATTTGTTATTCTCTAGGGTTTAGCACTAGGTTGGTAATGGGACACTTTTATGTCCTGTTAAGTGACCATTTTCCTTGAATTATGTCAAGAGTTTCAAAATGGATTTTGAGGTGCTATCTGTCTAGAAAGTTGTCTCATGAGCTAAAAAAAACTCGACATTTTTTTGAAATATGAATTCCATCTTTAACCTTGTCCTTGCACAACATTTCACAACCTAAACTGTGTGAAAAAACGGGTCCTGTTTTTGGCTTTTTTCAACTTTTTGCAACTATACCAGTCTAGAATTCACCTTTGTGAGGTCTATAATGCTAGAGAACTATCTTTAGTAATCCTTAACATGTCCTGATGCTTCTAGGAGAAATAAATGTTAAAGTTGTAGGTTATGACCAAATTACAAAAATTGTCAAATCCCGTTTTTTAGGCAATTTTAGCTCTTCTATGATTTTTTTGGTGGCTTTCGTGATATCCAAATGTAGTTTTGATTTTCTATGTCGCATATTGTAACATAAAGCTAATATTCCTTGAGTTTTGGGGCACTTAATACCCTATTTTGCATAGTAGACAATGATGGTTGAATTTTTCAATTATAGAAGAAAACGAAACATTCTAGTATATCAAGTATAGCTTTTTCAATATTGTTAGTTTCTTGTGATAACTACATGCATTTTGTAGGTAGTAACCATATCTAGTCATAAGGATCAAATTTGGCTAGATATTCAATAGTTTCTATGGGATTCTACAACTCATAATGTTGAACCCATTTTTTTCATGTTTGTTGTATTTAGCACTTCATCTTTGTCCCCAAGATTCTCCTTGGTAAGAGAAGTATTATTCTTTTGACATGCTCCATGGCTTCTTATGAACCTAAAGGACAATAGGGAACTAAGAAAACATGCATATATTATTTGTATTGAGAGTGGCTATAGAAACTTTGATGATAGGTTTGCAGAATGGTAAAATTCAACTTTTTTGTACCTATTTCTTTTGGCAAAACAAAAAATAGTGAGTGAGAAGCAATCATATGTTCTGATCACCAACCCATTGAAGTTAACTAGGGAATTTATCTCAAGTCCTACAAAAACCCCTAATCTTATTTTTATGCAACAAAACGGAAGAAATGATTGTTTTGATGAGAATGTACTGGTCCATCAACTTTGGAGGCTTGGTGTGACCAAAAGACGAGAAATTTTACAAGTTTCTTATTTTTTCCATGTGTAGTAGGCCTTGAACTATAACCTCATGAAAGGATTTTACAAAATGAGTGGATCTACTATTGTTTTGGAGGTTTTTTTCAAAACCCTGAAAGGACACTTTTATATCCTGTTAGGTTACCAACCTAGTGCTAAATTAGGAAGAGTGGATTATTGGTAATGGGTGAAAGCATAGCCTATGGTGTCTAAATACTTGGTGTCCATGGACACCAAGTATGATGCTATAGATGGCACCATAGCTGGGCTTTTAAGTCAATAGTTTTTAAAAGAATATAGGTAAGATAACTGACTTCACGACTCCACTACTCGGATTGAAAGACATGGAGCGGTTAGCACGCATGGACCTCTCCCTCTCTCTCCCTTTCTCTCTCTCTCTCTCTCTCTCTCTCTCTCTCTCTCTCTCTCTCAGATGGCCTCCAATGCCCATCTCCATCTCTCTCTCTCTCTCTCTCCTACTCTCCTGTTCAGAATATGGATGATGGAGACTCCCTTCCTCTCACTTTGGTCCATCTCATACCTCCTCACAAGCAGCAATGGAGCTTCTTGAACTCAACAATGCAACACAAATGGATTTCAGTTCACTATTACAATCACGAAGTTTTGTACGACTTCATTCATTTCAAACTACTGCAGACTGTTCCAGGATGGTGGACGACGGATTTTATGATGAGGCACATGGAATAGAAACCATTCATACGCAGGTGCACTCCAAGAGAAAGGCTTGTCTAAATGAGGATGAAATTATTGCAGTGAGGAAGTATGAAGCACAGGCTAAACGTGAGTACAGAAAGCGATGTCGTGCAAGAAAGAAAGTACAGCCAAGCGTCAACATTGGAGCGGAAGATTGTCATAGGGAGGACGTCGATGTACACACAAAGGAAGGCAAGAAGCAACATATTATTCAGAATATTGTTCAGCACATTGTGAGACAGTTGCATAGTTACGGGAAAGAAGATAAGAATGCAATTCTTCAAGGTGTTTTCAATGATGATAGAATCTTGCCATTCTGTGAAGATTTGTATCTTCTTGCAAATGGCCTTATTTCTACACTCAAGGTCTCCTTACAGGAATTACAGATTCCAAAATTAGCTAACCAGATGTTTTTAAAACGAAGCACATTCAGCATGTTGGTGAATGGATTACTGCATGATAATGGGAGCCAAGGTAGAGGTGTTACTCTACATAAAGTGGCAAAGCTATTAAATGTTCATCCAAGGAATTTATATTTAGCTTTGGGTAGACTTGACAGCGATCCTATGTCAAGTACACTGAGTTTCGACTTATGCAAAAGGAAGTTTGGAAATGTTGGGTCCTTATCAGAGGAATTGAAGTAGTCAATTGGACCCCGAACAGTCCAAAAACTGACCTCGCAGTGCATAGTTGTCACCCTGCTGCATCCATACGCACACCTGGCACTCGACTTTTTTCAATAATGCATCGCGCCACCACATGAAGTGGTCCCAAAATATGGTCCTCATGATGACCTTTTTGCATAATTATCACAAGGAAACACCCACTTTGTGTCCGTACTCATCCACGTGTAAGTATTGACCCCGTTCGACCGCCTGACACCACTAGATTGATGAACCTGTTAGAGCTATGTTCCGGTTGATCACATTGCCGGAAAGTTGCGACACTTTTCGCACAGCTTTGAGTAATTCTGCACCTCCAGATGGTTTGAACATAGCAGGTGTAGAAGGCAGTCTGCTTACTGCCATCTGACGCACCTGCTTACCTCATGTCGTCGGCCCGCAGATAGCTTTCTCGATAAGTTTTACATGCTACCAACTCCTTATTATTATATAAAAAACACATTGGTACTGGTGATAGTGAAAATCGATGCACTATGTATATGCTGCCCTACCTGTACACATGTGGGCCCCACATAACCACCTGGTTCTGGAAAATGGGCAATCCTTTATTTGATGCACCATGCATGTGTATGTACATATGCGCAATCCCTTGCTCCCAAAAACTCCTGACATAATTTTCCCATCCCCTAGCCTGCTAGATCATTCATGATTAGCAGTAGAAAAAAGCGATATGAGACTCGCCTCATCACAGGTCTCCTCATACCTCACAGACATGACTTGTTCTTCAGACAGCTCATCTTGCTTGACCATCATTAATCGGCATGATATAATTTAAGACACAATCCATTTGCCTTGACTTATGTAGAACCCCATCCAGGTTAGCCAACTGATCTGTACCATTCGGGAAACACTCCACTACCTTGAAAGGGCCTTCCCACTTAATTTGAAACTTCTTTTGGAAGGTGTTGTCCAGCTTACTATTGTAGCTCAAAACCAAGTCATGATTATTGATACCCTTACTTTTTACCTTTTCATTTATCTTTGCCAAAGCCCTATCCTACATCTTCCCATAATGTTCCAATGCACTCTTGTACCTCTTGTAACTGTAAGAGTCTCTCTTTGAATGCATCACTACGCGTCCCAAGCAACTTTTCTAACATCTTGACTGCAGGAAACTCTACCTCCACAGGAAATAGTGCTTCCTTTCCATATACCAAATGAAATGGAGTAAACCCTGTACCTTTCTTCACCGAAGTACGGTAAGCCCATAATGCACTAGGCAATTCCAAATCCCAATTCTTTCCTTGGTGCTCTGTCACTTTAGAAAGAATTTGCACCAACTCACCATTGAATCTTTCATTTAAGCCATTACATTGCGGATAATAAGGAGTGGTATGCTGGTGCCTAATCTTCATCTTCGCGCATAAAAAGTCTAGCAGTTTAGCTCTAAATTCTGGCCCCTATCCGAAAGTAGCTCAAATGGCACCCCAAACTTGCAACATATTTCATCGTACACAAATTTTGCCACATCCTTTGCAGTGATCTGTTTTACTGCTATAGCCTCTTCCCATTTAGAGAGATAGTCCACTACAGTCAAAATATAGCTTTTGCCCCTGCTTGTGATAGGTAATGGGCCGATTGCATCAATACCCCACTTTTCAAACACATCAAACGCCATAATGGTTTTTCGTAACTCTGGCTTCAACACTCTCTTCCCAAATGCTTCACACCTATTGAAAGACCTACACCAATGGTGAACATCCTTGTGCAAACTAGGCCATACATACCCCTCTTGCAAGATCTTATGCAAAGTGATCTTTAGAGAAAAATGGCCACCACATGCACCTTCATGATTCTCTTCCAACACTCTGTAAAGCTTCTCCCTCCAAGGTACACGTCTCAACACGAGATCAGTCCCTTTCATGTATAAGACATCACCAATCAATTTGTACATGTATTATCTACGCACAAAACCATACTTCTTAGACTTCTGAATCTCCTTTGGAATGATTCCTGTTAGCAAAAACTCCTCTTCTTGAGCCAAACTTTCCCGGCCATGATAAAGAGGTAAAGTGGTCCTCAACACAAATAGCTCCCCAATCATGCTTTGAGCTGCTTCATGTGCTTATCCATTTAGAGAACGTTCAATGTGTCTGATGCTCCATGCTTCAAAATTTTTTAACAGCCCTTTAATTCTGAAACACATTTCCTTCAATGAGTTGTTCTTGCTCTTCCACACACCCAACACTTGCATCACCACTAACAAGGCATCACCTTTTATGCTCAACCTTTGAACCCCATGCTTCAAACAAATGTGTAATCCGGCTTCCAGAGTAGCATATTCACCCTCATTGTTACTATGAGCATCCAATTTGAACCCTCTCTTGCATACTAGCTTCCCCTCTGGATCATAAAGTGCTATACCCCCTGAAGCTGCATCATGGCTCTTTCTGTATGAACCATCAAAGAACAACACATGTGCATTGCTGATCTGTGGCACTTCTTCAACTACCTCTCTCACCACCTCTTCCTTAACAATAAGGGGATTCTCCTTGTAGGTCAACAAATCAGCTAGGGTAGCCCTTGTACTGTCTTCCACTAGAAAAGAGAAGTCAAACTCTTGCAACTCAATTACCCATTTCTTCACCACATTTGATATGTTAGTACCATTAATTAACTGTGGTAAAAAGGCATAACTGATCAAGAAAACAAAAGGTCGTGGTAGCAAGTAATGATGAAATTGTCGACAAGAAAATATTACACTGGCCATCACTAGCTCTACTTCCGAGAACTTTCTCTCTGCTACCAACTTCACTCGGCTTGCACAATACACTGGCATCATATAATGGTTGCCCTTCCCCTTTTGCAATAGCATGGCTCCAATGGCATCATCCCCTACTGATGGATTTACATAAAACACTTTCTCCCAATCAGGAGCCTGCATGGCTGACAACCCCCCTAACACCTCTTTCACCTCTTGAAACACTTCTTCACACTTGTCATCCCATTTCAATGGACCATGCTTTGCCACTTGCTGTAATGGAAAAAGGAGCTGCACGAAGACAATGGAATAAACCATGTCATGTACTTCACTTTGTGTATAAAAGTTGCCAATTGCTTCATACTCGTAGGTGATGGAAGAAGAATCACCCTTGTCTGGATCAGCCTCAATGCCATTTTCTGACACCATATGGCCCAATAACGTCACCCTTGGCTGTGTTAGATGACATTTGTTTGGTTTTAGTTGTCCTCCACATTCATCATATCGAGCCAATACCATCTGCAGCTTCTCATGGTGTTCAGCCCTACTGGTGTATACACAGAAGTCATCCATAAAAGCTTTAACACAATTGCCAATGAATGGTTCCAATACCCAATTTTCTCTCTCTTGATAGAAAGATGGTCCATTTGACAACCCAAATGGAAATACGGTATAGCAATAGCAACCCCATGGCGTAATAAAAGTTGTCTTTGTTCGGTCTTTAAGAGCAATCTTCAATTGAAAATAGCCTAAAAAACCATCACATACACTGTACCTCTCATAACCTGCCACAAAATCCAAGATATGATTGATGAATGGAAGAGGATATGGGTTCTTCTTAGTGGCTGCAATCAAGGGTTTAAAATATACAAAAATCCTCCACTTCCCATCCTTATTTGGACTGACTACTACTGGACACACCCATTCTGTGGTCTCCACTCGGACTATGAACCCTGCCTTCAATAGCTTGTCCACCTCTTCCTGCAAGGCTTCCATCTGCTCTTGGCCCATCCTTCTTAGCCTTTGCCGCACTGGCTTAGCACCTTCTTTCAGCTCTACATGCATCTCTTCACCCTTGAACCCTCTGATCTCTTCATATGATCAAAGTAATGAACAAATCAGGAAAACTAGCCAACATGTGCAAATATATCTCCTTCTCCATAGTTGAGAGGTCTCCATTGATCATTTGTGTCATCAATTCCTGCTTCTTTGACAATTCAATCTTGGTTTTCATCAGCCCTTCCATCACTTCATAAGGCCCTTCACTTTCATCTTCAACTTCATTCGCAAATGCAACTAAACCAGACTCCTAGATTTCTTTGTCCATCAAAAGAAATGCAACATCACTATCCTCATCACTGCTGGTAGTACTATCACTGTCCTCATCAGTCACTGTGCAATAGTCTCCATCACTAGACTCATACTCATGTTCATAATGCTCCTCCAATCATTTCCTTGTGTCCGTATTATAAAGCTTTTTGGCACCTGTCTTTCCATAGAGGCTAATCATACCACGTCTCCAATCTTGAATAGCTCCCACTGCATGTAACCATGATCTGCCAAGTATAATAGGATATGCTCCCAACGCCGCTAGCATCACATGAAGATCAACGACTACCTTTGCATCATATGCTTCCACTTCTAAGCTCTTTACAACACCCAAACATTTTACTTTCTGATGGTTGGCCAATCTAATCCGAAACCCTGACACCCCAGTCATTGTAAGACCCATCTTCTCAACGCATGAGTGTGTTATCACACATATTTGGGCTCCGCCATCCACATAACCTTGTCCTAGATTTTTTCTTTTATGCCACACATCTACGATTGGACAAATGTCTGGTAGCTCATCCATGGCCAACACCTTCACTGAACCTCTCTCTGGTTCTTTCTCCATTGGGTTAACCATCCTCTTCCACTCTCGCTTTAGCTTAGGCACCATCTCTATAAGCTGCCCAAAAGTAACATCTGCCTTCCTGCTTGTCAGATCCTCCTTCAAGTCATATCTTAATTACCCATTCCCTAGTGGAAAATCTGAAACATGAAACTTGCGACGAGCCCTCCTTTTCCTCTTGGCCTTGACATCCTCGCCTTAATGGCTCTTTCCCTTATTCTTACTAGAACCTGGGGCACTTCTTCCTTCCTTGTCCTCTATGGTCCTCTTTCCAATAGGCATCACTAATGTATCCTCTAGCTTTGATGCCTTCTCCAAGGTGACTACACTTATCACTTTTGTCTTTCCCTTTTCCTCGTGGGTTAATCCACTGGTTCCTTTATCTCCCTTAATTTCGATGCCATAATCATGCGACCTTGTTAACACCTGTTTTGGCAATGGATACATGTCTCCCCCCATCCTTGGTGGTGATAGCCGTTTTTTGGCTCTTTGTAATTGCCACAGTGAGTTACCTCACCCTACCAAGATCACCCAAACACTGTGGCTATCCCTACCATTTCACTGTACATAGGCGTGCGTGAGTCACGGGACTTTTCCCATATCTTCTTAAAAAACCCTCAATTAGCTAGTCATTGGGCTAGTTGAGCCAAAAAAAAATAAAAATAAAATAAAAAATAAAAGTATATTATGGCCCATGCGTATGTAAATAATTCTTTGTATATAGGGCCTAAATAAAAGATTTTTTCATAATTATTTTGGTATTTATTTAAATATTTCTACCTAGGTGTGTGTTATTTATGCTCTGTACATTGCCTCACCATTACCACAATTTTTTCTTACCATTTTTCATACTCTTTATTCCATATAAAAATAATTTCATGCAAGCTTCTCTTATTTTTGGTGTAACTCCATCCCAACAAAAATCCAAAAAAACTAGTTCTATTTATGTGTATATTTTTTCACTATTGTGATTTTTCCCTTCCTACATCTATTTTGTTTTTTTTTTGTAAAAACTTAGAACACCAAAAATATTTATCTTTTTATGGTAGCCTCATAATGAGAGAGATTTCTTTTGACCCCTTTATATTTTTTCCACTTATATTATTTATATTTGACATGTACATATTTTTTAGACCCCTCAATATTTGATTTTCTTAGTTGTACTATTCACTTATATCATAATCTCAACAATATCTTCAATTATAGACCTACCAAATAAGGTCAAGGGTAGGTGGCATGCATACATGCACTATGGAGGGCTCACTCTTGGAGGTATTCAAAAGAATCATCCAAAGAAGGACCCCACAAGGACCTTGTGCAGTGGAAAAAAACGGTCGGTTTTGCTGAATTTTTAAAGTTCACTTGCTCTCCGAATTTGAAAAGGGGATACAAACAAAAGTTGTAGCTCGTGGGCTGAACTTTTGCCTCAAAGTTTTTCATATTTTTTTGAGCTACGAGCTGTGAGCTATGATTTTATTACTGGACCCCAGTTTTCCCATACTATGCAGCCACACTCTCTCTTCCACTTTATCATTTTCCTCTTTCACACACACTTCTCCACTCATCATCCCCACCTCTCTCACCACTCCTCTCTGCACCCTACTCACCTTCTCCTCAACCTTCAAGAATAAGAGAAACCATGGTGAACTCATACCTCCCACACATAATTCCATTCCAAAATTGACCACCTAGTCTCATTTTTCCTCCTCCAATTTACCCATATCTATCAAAAAAACCACAAAATCCAGCCTCTTCTCTTAAAAGACAGCATCATGGTGGTTGATTACTCAGCTTCAATTACCTTGTCTCTCAAGGAAGGTCAAGAGTGGAGAAAAAATGTACCGTCAAAGCTAGTGGACCGTCAACAAGCGTCAAAAATTGGCCCTACTCAAGACACTTGGAGCATCAACCTTGTAAGAAATCCACCTTTTCTTACCTCTTAAGAGTTTTTCTTCCTTATTTGTATCCTACATGGATACTCCCATTGTAAATATCCAATTCCATTTGTAAATTAATACTAACTCTACTAACACTAACCCACTATGAAAAGTCCTACCACCTCCATTTCTCTCCTCTCTCTTTCCCCACCAACTTCTTGATAATTCCAAGCAAAAGAAATTAGATAAATTGCTGAAAATCTAACCCAACCATGGTTAGAGGAGTAACCCTAGCCTTCAAAATTGCTATAAAAGGAGGGTGTAGCTAGCACAAAAGGGGGGAGCCATAAGCAAGAGCACTATGCTATAGCTTGAGAAGCCAAGCTCAAACTCTCTAGAAGGAGCTCTTGAGTGGAAGCTCATTGTCTTATGCATGTGCATGTGTTGTAATAGGGGATTAGCAAGGGAACTCTATGCCATTGTAAGAGAGAGAGTGATCATTCAATTGAGAGTAGGAAATCTATCATTTCTCCTACTAGTGTAAGCCCAACATTTGCTGAATCAAGGAGGGTGGATTTGGACTAAGCTTGGATACTTTGTCTCCCTTCCAACGTGAACTAATGGACAACAATGATGCGTAAGTGTCTTGGTGTTTTTTGTTAAGTTCTTGATAGCTTGTCTCTGGTGTTGTCATCAATCTAGCCATAAATCCCACATACTGTAAGAGGGCGACAGGGTGGAGAGGACTCCCCTGGCTTTAAGACAGTGATTGGGGTGGCTTTTCTTGTGATGTGTTGTGGTGAAATTTACGCAAGCTATGTTGAACACATACTAATCTCACTTTGATTTGTCATGACAGATTTGTAAGAAGGTATTAATGCAACAAGCACCCCCTCCCCCTTTCTCTCTCTTTCTTAAATATATAGTTGTGTTTGCTTGATCATTGCCGATACGTTTCAAAGCAGCCGAGCACTATCTCTCTCTCTCTCTCTCTCTCTCTCTCTCTCTCTCTCTCGTGTTTTAGTGTGTGAGAGTGTTCCATTGGTGTTAGGGTTAGTGTAAATTCCTTGCTTGTTTGTGGGTTGCTCTAATGATTCTCCTCTTTTGCGTCCTAGTTCGCTCTTAAAATAGGTGGTGCCCCTTGTGTAGTTGGGATTTGGCTGGGGGTTTGTTGTTTTGGGTTGTGTTGTGTTGTGCCCCAGCCCCATTGAGCAGCACGGGAGCCTTGAAGGGTGTCTAGAGGTTGCTCTTCTTGTTGCCCACCCCGGACCGCCTCAAATTGGTGCCCCCACTGAGGACGGCTTGTGTATTTTTGTGTAGAATCAACTTTTAGCATAGTCAAGTAGTTTGCATGAATCACGAAAATTTGTATGATCCCTTCATTCCCATTGCAAGGCAAAAGGTACACATAATTGTTAGTACTAAGTTGCAATTTCAACGTGTCATTCGTAGAATTTTAGGTCCTCTTAGGTTGGCCGAGATAAACGCTTCAGTAAATCCTTTTACTTTGCCTCTCATTAGGTACGACCTTAGTTTGGACGTCTATATTTTTGTTTTGTTTTAAGCATTAGGTCATGCATAGACCATGGATAATGGCCCAGGAATAGAGGTTTTCCCCTTCCATTTCACTCCACACATTAGAATAAACATTGCAATTAGTAGGAAAATCCATTTTCAACAACGTATGGTGTTCATGCTTGGTGCCCAAAGAGTAGGAGAAATTCTCGCATCACCAAACCCTGTCATCCTACCTCTTATTGATTATCATAGGTCGTTTGATGTGAATATCTTTATTTTGTTGTAGAATAGATTGCAAGCTAGAAAACATTATTGTGTAAATCTTTTTAAGAAAGAAAAACAAAAACGGGTGTCACTTTGAAATCAATTCAATGGAAAGCCAACGCCAAATGTCTGGGTATCCTCTTTTCTTTGGAGAGCCTGGAGAGGATGGAGAATTGTTTTTAGCGAATTTCAAGATGTCTTGCCGTATCAAGAGGATAATAACTGATCAAGAACGTGTAGAAATGTTTGAGGTGGTCCTTAGGAAAGATGCTAGTACTTGGTTTGACTTTTTGCCTGAGGAAGTTAAGGGGAATTACACAGAAGTTTTGAATCGTTTTAAGAGATACTTCTTTGATCCCCAAAACACTCAAAAATTATGGCAAGACATTGTTTCTCATAAGCAAAAAGACTTAGATGACTACTACTTGTACAAGCAAGAGTTTCTACGTCTTTGGGCTCTATGGATACGAAATGTTGCTAACCCTGGTGATGGTGCAGAATTTCTAAAGAAGGAGAGGTTCATAGCCGGGGGACTCTTTCCTGACCTTAAGGTAAAAGTTGAGGCGGGTGCACCTGCTACCTTTGATGCAGCTGAAACTAGGGCTGCTGAGAAATATAGGAAACTTAAGTGCTTAAGGGGAGAGGTTCCAATAGAAGGTCTTAGACCCAAAGGTAAGTCACAAGCATCAACATCGAGGGAGCTTCCTGAGGTAACGGCGGAAGTAATTGAGAAGTTAAACGAATCTTTAAGCAGCCTGTCAATTCACCTTGCACAAGCTGTAGGTCCAAAGGGACAAGCAAAGAAGTCAGAAGAGAGAGAGCCACGAACTAGGAGAGTCTTGCAATGTTGGAATTGTGGAGAGTCTGGACATGGGATGTATAATTGTCCTTGGCCCCGTGGAGAGCCAGGGAGACCTAACTTGAATTACCCAGTGATGAATGCAGGAGAAGGAGCTGGTCAACAACCAAGGCTTCTACAAAGGCCAAATGGACCAAGACCACCTCCACAAGGGCTGGAGGAGTTCCACCTTTGCCAGATCCAAATGTGCATGTGGTAGAGGTGACAAACTCAAATGAGGTTGACATGGAAGCCAATGGCATTAAGCGTGGCCGAGGGAAAGGTAAAGAGAAAGAAGGAGTCACATCACAGAGTGACCATGGACAAGGAAAAAAGGCAAAGGAGACCAAGGAAACCAAGAGGACTCGACATCGTATCAACCTCCAAGACTTCCCTCTTGGACATGGTATGGCTCCGTACAACTTGTTGGAAGACATGAGAGGTAAGGGTCCTGATATTTCATGGCCTCAATTTCTTGCATTATGTCCACAAGTAAGGAGGGATTTAACAAGGGCAGTTAGCACTAGGAGAAAGGTAAAAGAGAGTGTGCCTGTTGTAAAAATTGCACAAGTTGAAATGAATGAGGACATTACACCGGTGCTAGACTGTTACATCAAAGGAAGATTGGTTAGGAAAGGTCTAGTGGATGGGGGTGCACAAATTTGCATCATGACAGAGGGACTCATGCAAAGACTAGGCATGCACATCCATGAGACACCTGAAATCAAAGTCAAGATGGCAAACAATAGCAAGGCTAGGTGCGTAGGCATTTGTAAAAATGTTTTTGTGGAGGCCTTTGGCATTAAGAAGGCAGTGGAGTTTTATGTTATGTCGACCAAGGAAAGTGGTTATCCATTTATCCTAGGAAGACCATGGCTAATGAAAATGCGAGCTTTGCAGGATTGGGAGAGTGGGAAATTAATTTGCAGGAATGACAATCATAAGAAGGTTGTCTTTGACATGAAGGAGCAACGCCAAGAGGAGCTCCATGAAGAATCATCTCAAAGTGAGACGGAAGAAGGTTGGACCGATAGCACTTCAGAAGAAGAAAGTAGCAGCAGCATTACTGAAGAGGAGTCTTCCATCGAAGTCATGGGGGTAAGGTTTAAGCCAAGCAACCAAGAGACCTCTTGTCGAGGTTTGGAAGAGGTAGGTTCCCAAGAGAACCAAAAGGTGGAAGATGAAGGAATGTTAGAAGGTATGTTGTCTACAACACTTACAAAGGATGAAAGAGAGGAGTTCAAATGTGTGCTAAGGAAATTTCCGAGGCTTTTTGCTAAAGACTACACCGATGTGCGTGGAGTAGATGTTGTTCAACACAAGATTGAGTTGAAGCCAGAGGCCACACCTAAGGCTCAAAAGCTACGAAGGCTAGGAGTCATTAAGGAGCAGGATCTACTCAAGGAGGTAAGAAATCTTCTAGCAGCAGGTTTCATTTATCCAGTGGAGAATTCAGAGTGGGTATCTCCTGTTGTTGTCACTCCTAAGAAAAATGACAAGTGGAGGGTGTGTGTGGATTACCATCCCCTCAATGAGGCAACAAAGAGAGATCACTTTCTCCTCCCATTCCAGGATGAGATACTAAATGAGGTAGCTGGTCATGAGAAGTACACTGTGTGCGATGGTTACTCAGGTTACTTTCAAATAGGGATTGCATTGGAGGATCAATTGAAAACAACCTTTATCACTCCTTGGGGTTGTTATGCTTTTAGAGTCATGCCATTTGGTCTGACAAATGCTCCTGCAACATTCCAACGTTTCATGAATATGGTGTTTCAAGCATTCTTTGGAAAGTCAATTAGGGTGTTCATTGATGATTTCTGTATTTATAGCTCAAAATCATTGCATCTACAAAGGGTAGAAGAAGGTTTAAAGAAGCTCTACGACATGGGAGGTCAACTCAACCCCGACAAGTGCCATATAGGTGAGGATGAAGTAATCTTACTTGGTCATAAAGTTTCTTACAAAGGCATTGAAGTGGATCCTTCGAAGGCAAAGGCTCTTATTGAGCTACCATCACCCAAGAGTCTTAAGGAGGTCATCTCATTCATTCAAAAGGTGAAGTATATGTCACGCTTCATTCACTTAGCCTCGAGTTACTTCACCTTTTGCAAAAGTTGACACAACAAGTAGAATTTGCATGGTCTGATGAGCTTGAAGAGTACTTTTGTAACATTAAAGCCATTTTGTCAGAGCTACCAACACTCATGCCTCCTTGTTGGGAGTACACATTCTTTGTTAGCTCTAGTGCTGGGAAAGAAACAATTGGTGCAGTTTTGTTACAACAAGATCCCCATAGTACAAGGATGCGACCCATCTACTTTGCTAGTAGGGTCATGAATTCTTTGGAGAGAGACTACACAGAAGCAGAACTCATGATGCTTTCTCTCATGTTTGCGATAAGGAAGTTTAGATCCTACTTGCTCCCAAAACCTTTTGTAATTCTCACCGCAGAGAATTTGTTCCCTTGGGTGTCATCTCAAATGAATCTTAGTACTAGGATCTCAAAGTGGATTATGGAGTTGCAAGAGTTGCAATACTCTTTCAAGGTAGAAGATAGTGTGCGTGCACATTTGGCAAGGATTCTCACTTATAGGGTGCATGAAAAGGAGATTAAGGTGCCTGAAGTAAAGACCCTACCATTACCACCACCAAAAAGTATTCCTAATGCTTTTACCTTGTTCTTTGATGGAGCTTTTTGTCGAGCCACAGGAAAAGCAGGGGGAGGGCTAGTGTTGCTCAACCCAAGTGGAGAGGTGGTCATGAGAGAGAAGTTCAATCTACCAAGTTCAGCTAGCAACAATGAAGCAGAATACGACACACTAATTCATGGTTTGAAGATGTGCATTGGCCAAGGGATACAACGCCTCATGGTAAAGGGAGATGCACTTCTCATTGTTAAACAGATTTTAGGCATTTGGGCATGCAAGAATGAAAGCTTACGGACAAAAGTTCATGCCATTCGTAGATTGTTTAATCAATTTGAAGAAGTGCAACTATATCATATTCCTAGGAAACAGAATGAAGATGCCGATTTACTTGCACAGCAAGTAGTTACATGTGTTGAGAAAGAAGTGCAGGTCATCATGGTGGCAGCAACTGTCAAGCAACCAAGATACCAGGGATTGGAGTCATTGACTCCCATTATTAGCTACATTTTGGAGGGTGAGTTTCCACAAGACTTCACGAAGGCTCAGAAGAGGAGACTCATGAAGAAGGCAAGCGCATATCTCTTCCTAGAAGGCTCCCTCTATCAAAGAGGGAGGGATCAAGTATGCAGAAGAGTACCAACTATTGAGGAAATTCCAGCCATTCTAAAAGGTTTTCATGAAGAAGCATGCGGTGGTCATTTTGCCCAAGAATTAACTGTGAAGAAGATTTTTCTTGCGGGGTATGTTTGGCCAAGTCTGCATGTGGATGTCCAACATTGGTGTAAAATTTGTCACAATTGTCAGGTAAATGGGAATAGAAGATTGGTTTATGGTCAAAGGCAAATCGTGCTTGCAAATGGACCCTTTGAAAAGTGGGGCATTGATGCTATGGGTCCTCTGCCTAGGACAAAAAATGGTAAACTCTACATTCTAGTGGCTGTAGACTATATGACTAGGTGGGTGGAAGCACAAAGTGTGGCAAAGGTAAATGAGAAGACAGTGAGCAAATTCGTCTACACTCACATTTGTTGTAGATTTGGCACACCTTTGGAGATTGTTCTGATAATGGTCCAGGGTTTAGAAAGGGATTGCTCACAGAAGTCTGTGAAGAAATTCACATTCTACATCGTCACAGTACACCCTACTATCCCCAATCAAATGGTTTGGTAGAGAAGACTAATGGTGTCATTGCAGGAATCATTAGAAAGATGGTGCAAGACAAGACAAAATTATGGGATGAATTCTTGGATGGTGCCTTGTGGGCATATCGAACCTAATATAGGGAAGCCACGGAGTTCACACCATTTCACTTGGTCTATGGTCAAGGGGCTTTACAGCCAATTGAGCTAAACATTCCAACAATGCGACTTCATGACAAATCAGCACAAGATGATCAAGAAGCATGGATGGATCGACTTCTTACCTTAGCTGAGCTTGAGTGGAAAAGAGAACCAGCATACGAGTGCTATAAGAGGAAAGCCACACAGAAAAAGGAGAAGCTTGACAAGAAACTGAAGGACAAAGACATCAATGAAGGAGATCTTGTGCTAAGGTATGACAATCGACTCGATAATCGTTTTGATGCCAAATTTGAAACAAGATGGCAAAGGCCATACATAGTCAAGAAGGCTTTCAATTCAAGTTACTATCAGCTTATGGACTTGAATGGTAAAGAGCACTCCAAGAAAGTAAACGGGTATCGCTTGAAGCCCTATTTGAGTCGCCTTCTACCAAAGGATCTACCAAAGATCTGTCAAAAGGCCACTGTCTCATGTAAGTATTATTACATGAAGCATGAGTGTAACTCTAGCCAAAATTCTGAGGGGCCAAACAATAAAGATCTCGTCAAGGACTCTGAAGCACTCTCTTTGCAAAAGATGCTCTATGATGGTACATGAATATACCATCATCCAGGGGGAGGGCTAATAATAGCCGTTTTTTGGCTCTTTGTAATTGCCACAGTGAGTTACCTCACCCTACCAAAATCACCCAAACACTGTGGCTATCCCTACCATTTCACTGTACATAGGCGTGCGTGAGTCACGGGACTTTTCCCATATCTTCTTAAAAAACCCTCAATTAGCTAGTCATTGGGCTAGTTGAGCCAAAAAAACAAAAAATAAATAAAAAATAAAAGTATATTATGGCCCATGCGTATGTAAATATTTCTTTGTATATAGGGCCTAAATAAAAGATTTTTTCATAATTATTTTGGTATTTATTTAAACATTTCTACCTAGGTGTGTGTTATTTATGCTCTGTACATTGCCTCACCATTACCACAATTTTTTCTTACCATTTTTCATACTCTTTATTCCATATAAAAATAATTTCATGCAAGCTTCTCTTATTTTTGGTGTAACTCCATCCCAACAAAAATCCAAAAAAACTAGTTCTATTTATGTGTATATTTTTTCACTATTGTGATTTTTCCCTTCCTACATCTATTTTGTTTTTTTTTCTAAAAGATTAGAACACCAAAAATATTTATCTTTTTATGGTAGCCTCATAATGAGAGAGATTTCTTTTGACCCCTTTATATTTTTTCCACTTATATTATTTATATTTGACATGTACATATTTTTTAGACCCCTCAATATTTGATTTTCTTAGTTGTACTATTCACTTATATCATAATCTCAACAATATCTTCAATTATAGACCTACCAAATAAGGTCAAGGGTAGGTGGCATGCATACATGCACTATGGAGGGCTCACTCTTGGAGGTATTCAAAAGAATCATCCAAAGAAGGACCCCACAAGGACCTTGTGCAATGGAAACAAACGGTCGGTTTTGCTGAATTTTTAAAGTTCACTTGCTCTCCGAATTTGAAAAGGGGATACAAACAAAAGTTGTAGCTCGTGGGCTGAACTTTTGCCTCAAATTTTTTCATATTTTTTGAGCTACGAGCTGTGAGCTATGATTTTATTATTGGACCCCAGTTTTCCCATACTATGCAGCCACACTCTCTCTTCCACTTTATCATTTTCCTCTTTCACACACACTTCTCCACTCATCATCCCCACCTCTCTCACCACTCCTCTCTGCACCCTACTCACCTTCTCCTCAACCTTCAAGAATAAGAGAAACCATGGTGAACTCATACCTCCCACACATAATTCCATTCCAAAATTGACCACCTAGTCTCATTTTTCCTCCTCCAATTTACCCATATCTATCAAAAAAACCACAAAATCCAGCCTCTTCTCTTAAAAGACAGCATCATGGTGGTTGATTACTCAGCTTCAATTACCTTGTCTCTCAAGGAAGGTCAAGAGTGGAGAAAAAATGTACCGTCAAAGCTAGTGGACCGTCAACAAGCGTCAAAAATTGGCCCTACTCAAGACACTTGGAGCATCAACCTTGTAAGAAATCCACCTTTTCTTACCTCTTAAGAGTTTTTCTTCCTTATTTGTATCCTACATGGATACTCCCATTGTAAATATCCAATTCCATTTGTAAATTAATACTAACTCTACTAACACTAACCCACTATGAAAAGTCCTACCACCTCCATTTCTCTCCTCTCTCTTTCCCCACCAACTTCTTGATAATTCCAAGCAAAAGAAATTAGATAAATTGCTGAAAATCTAACCCAACCATGGTTAGAGGAGTAACCCTAGCCTTCAAAATTGCTATAAAAGGAGGGTGTAGCTAGCACAAAAGGGGGGAGCCATAAGCAAGAGCACTATGCTATAGCTTGAGAAGCCAAGCTCAACCTCTCTAGAAGGAGCTCTTGAGTGGAAGCTCATTGTCTTATGCATGTGCATGTGTTGTAATAGGGGATTAGCAAGGGAACTCTATGCCATTGTAAGAGAGAGAGTGATCATTCAATTGAGAGTAGGAAATCTATCATTTCTCCTACTAGTGTAAGCCCAACATTTGCTGAATCAAGGAGGGTGGATTTGGACTAAGCTTGGATACTTTGTCTCCCTTCCAACGTGAACTAATGGACAACAATGATGCGTAAGTGTCTTGGTGTTTTTTGTTAAGTTCTTGATAGCTTGTCTCTGGTGTTGTCATCAATCTAGCCATAAATCCCACATACTGTAAGAGGGCGACAGGGTGGAGAGGACTCCCCTGGCTTTAAGACAGTGATTGGGGTGGCTTTTCTTGTGATGTGTTGTGGTGAAATTTACGCAAGCTATGTTGAACACATACTAATCTCACTTTGATTTGTCATGACAGATTTGTAAGAAGGTATTAATGCAACAAGCACCCCCTCCCCCTTTCTCTCTCTTTCTTAAATATATAGTTGTGTTTGCTTGATCATTGCCGATACGTTTCAAAGCAGCCGAGCACTATCTCTCTCTCTCTCTCTCTCTCTCTCTCTCTCTCTCTCTCTCTCTCTCTCTCTCTCTCTCTCTCTCTCTCTCTCTCTCTCTCTCTCTCGTGTTTTAGTGTGTGAGAGTGTTCCATTGGTGTTAGGGTTAGTGTAAATTCTTTGCTTGTTTGTGGGTTGCTCTAACGATTCTCCTCTTTTGCGTCCTAGTTCGCTGTTAAAATAGGTGGTGCCCCTTGTGTAGTTGGGATTTGGCTGGGGGTTTGTTGTTTTGGGTTGTGTTGTGTTGTGCCTTAGCCCCATTGAGCAGGACGGGAGCCTTGAAGGGTGTCTAGAGGTTGCTCTTCTTGTTGCCCGCCCCGGACCGCCTCAGTGGCTCAGTACCTACCATTGCTTTTTCCAACACCATTCCTAGGTCTTTCTTCACCTCTTGGCTGATTTTCAAACCTCCCTCGACCTCGATTATTTCCCACTTGACCAAGCATGTTTAGACAGAGATTCTTCATTAAATCTACCGCTTGCCTCATGTCTTGCCTTAGCCCATCATCTTGCACTGCTGTAGTGACCACTGCTGGCATAACCTGAGGAGTAACAGAAACCACTGGTTCATGATGAACCCCTGGCATGCGACCTTGTAAAGAATCCATAGGCTGAAATTCAGACCTCATGGGCAAAGACTCTACCCCTAACTGGCTCATTTTTCTCAGCTTCCACTCTTTGTTCCTTGCTACCTCTAGTGCATCTTCATATGTCCTAGGCTTCTTTAGCTCCACTCTCCAACGTATATTCTCCCAAAGACTAGCCAAGAACCTGTCCTTCTTCATCATGTCAGGTGGGGGTACTTGTGGTGCTAAGGCCTTGCACATCTGCTCCCATGCCAATGAGAACTTACATATGTACGCGTCTACTGGCTCACCTTCCTTTTGCACCAAACCTTGTACTTCTTGCCACACTTTGTCGGGATCTTCTATCTTCACAAACTCCACTTCCAATCCATGCCTTAGATTGTCCCAACTCAATCTTACAGGTGGATCAGCTGCACGCAACTCCTCTTCAAATGCTTTGGACCAGACTCGTGCATCACTCTTCAAACAAATCTGGAGAAGACGTAACATCTGCGCAGGGTAATGAATCTGGTTGCTAATGCATGCAACATCCATCTTTTCCAAAAAGTCTTCTACATCTTCATCACTTCTTTCATGAAACTCCGGATAAGAGAAAGCCATGGCTAGCCAAGTTACGATGCTTTGAGAATCCCTTCGAACACACGTGCAAGAACCCAAAACTTTTGACTGACTCAATTCCCAGAAAATTCAATGGAGCTCAACTTTAGATAAGGATAAACACATGCACATCAAATGAGTTTTCGTAGTTGATCATTGGAATTACAACAGGTAAAGGGCATTCCAGTATCTCCCTTAATCTTCTTGGCCCGAACATAAAGACTATGCACTGTTGGAAAAAAATCTTCCTGAACACATGAACATTTATCTGGATTCTTTGAGTTAAATGAAAAGGAGTGAATTGAGGGCCATTTTGATCATCCATTAAAGCCAACCATGCAGCTCCCAAGAAGGCACACCTATCTTATCCTCAGATTTTTCCAAAATTTCAGCAGCATAACAACATAAATGGCTTATAAGACCAAAAGACTAGCCATCATAACTTGCAAAATTTTTGACAGAGTTTCCCTAGAAGTAGAGCAGTGTGAACCCAAAATATAGACTATATATGTATGCATAAACTGTCAACAATAGAACCCGAGCATCAAATAGGACTCACTAGTGCATAGCCTATGGCGAGGTCACGAAAAGGGTGCTCCAACTACCTGTATCACCGAAAGGATCTCCACATTTGAGAATCCCCCATCTCAATAAAACCTCACGCTATCTACCCTCACACAAAGGCTAATGCAAATTGCCTATAGTCAAGTCTCAGAAATGACTATCTTCCAGACCAAGTCTCATAAATGGTTTGGACTTCCAAATAAAACCAAATATGGCTCCACAAAGGCATACAATGGCAGTTTCCACAAGTAACGTAGAATCCAACAGACAATACGCTCAAACAGGCACCAAATGATGCATACCCACAACAACTGCAAGTGACACCACTGCTAGCTCCAGCTACCTGTACCTGTGTGAATCACCTGTACCTGTACCTATCCCTATAACCTATAACCTGTAACCTATAATCTGCAACCTGCGACCTGTAATCCCGAATCTCGAAGCTTGAAGCTCGAATCAGAAGGTACTCGAAGAAGATCTATTACCATATACATGTGGTAGTGATGTGTGTGAACACACTAGGACCCACGGGGCATTTTTTCCCTCTTTAGGAGGTTTTTCCCCCCGTGCATTGTATAAACCCGCACCATCACTCTAGGGCTATCGATCTTTTCCATAACACACTAAGTAACACACTCTCTATTGTGTGCCTTGAGCTTCCTTCGTCTTCTCCAAGCTGTGTGTGTTTCTATGCAACCCTAATTCCAACAATTGGTATCAAAGCAGGTCACGTCCTCGCGGGCTTAGTCGCTAGCTGCTCCAGCACACGCCTGCTCACTTTCTCCAATTTCAGTGAGCTTTGGCAAGCGTTCGCAGGTCGAAAAATATTTTGGGAGAACTCAAAGAGCTTGGTCTGCTCAGAATTTTGATTTGGGCTCATTTCGGCCTCCGTTTCCACTACAGGCAGTACTGCACAGGCTATTTCGTCATTTTGTGCAGAATTTCTGTCAGTGCCATTTTCTGCATAACAGGTGCCTTATAGTCTTCTACAGTTTGTGCTATATAGCATAGGTTGTTCGCGCTCCGTTTCTCCTATTTTCGGGTAGTTTTCACATCATGTACATCATTTACCATGGCTGACAACAACAACACAGATGTGTTCAAGATGTTTGCTGCTGAGGACAGGTTGGATGGGGACAACTACCCTATGTGGGCTTATATGATGCAACATGTTCTTGTGTCAAAGGGTGTTTAGAACATTGTGCAGGGCATTGATGTACGCCCTGGTTCTGAGGATGTAGGCGATGTTGAGGATGTTGCAGGTCTTGCTGCAAGGATTGCAGCTGTTAGAGTTGTTTTTCCTACGGCAGAACAAGCTCGTTGGGATGTTAAGGATGCGCAAGCTCATGCATTGATTGCGTTTTCTATGAAGCGCACCATTGTTCCTCTCATCCGTTTAGCAAAATCTGCAAAACAAGCTTGGGATATTTTAGCAGGTCTTTATGCAAGCCGCAATGAGGCTAAAATTTCTTTGCTACGTAAAGAGCTAGAGTTGAAGATTATGCATGAGGAAGATGATATGGACACTTTCCTTGCTAGTGTCAAGGATATAAATGAGCAGCTTATTTCTTCAGGTGAAGTCATTTCAGACAGTTCCCTTGTGCACACTATTCTTGATGCCTTACCAGATTCCTACCAGACTTTTGCTAGTACTTGGAGACTTATGACCCAAGGAAATCCTAAAGTTGTCAAGTTTGATGCATTATGCACATTGTTGTTGCAAGAGTCACTTTCCAGAAAAAACAGGACTAGACAGCGTGCAGTTGAACAGGCTTTTATTGCTTCTCAAAGAAAGGGTGGTAATAGTAATGCACCCACTTCTTATGGTTCTGCTGCGAGTGGCAAAAATTCTGTTCCTAATACTTCTGCTGGCAGCACTTCGTCTGGAAATTCTGGTGATAAGGGCAAAAGGAAGATGCGTTGCCATTATTGTAAATCCAATGATCACTTGATCAAGTCGTGTCCTAAGTTGAAGGCCAAAGAGGCTAAGAAGAAAGAGGGTGGTTCCACTGCAAATGTTGGTTCCATTAGAAATGCAACCATTGTTGAGTCTTCTGTGAAAGGAGACTGTGTTTCTGATGTTGATGCAGAATGGGCATTTAGCGCAGAGTTCACTTACAATCCTGTTGTCCATGATGCTTGCTTGTCAGTTTTTGCTGCAGATTCACATGTGTGGTATTTTGACAGTGGTGCTACAAAGCACATTACCTCACATCGTGAATTTTTTACCTCTCTTGAGTCTGTCCCTCATGGGAATTCAGTCACTTGTGCCAACAACGCCTCTGATCCAGTTCAAGGAGTTGGAAAGATTGTGCTCACTGCTTCTAATGGCAGTTCCTTCACACTTGTTGATGCACTTTATGTACTTGGGATCAAGAAGAATCTCTTGTCTGTACCACACTTGCTAGGCTTGGACTTGTAGTCAAATTTGTGGATGACAGATGTACAATTCATGATCTCAGTTTTGGTGATGAAATTGTTGCATCTGGCCTTTTGTGCCGTGGGTTGTATAAGCTCACTTTGTATGACAAGTGTGGACAAAATTTTGCAAATGCTATTGCAGATTCAACGGCTATTTCAGATGCAAAACTTTGGCATGCACGTTTTGGTCATCTAAATTTTTCTAGTTTGCTGCGTTTGCAGAAATCTGATATGGTTGCTTCTTTGCAGCCTCTTGAAACACGTGTCAAACATGTTTGTGAAGGCTGTATTTTGGGTAAGATGCAATGTTCTAAGTTTCCAAAGGATGGTTCAGTTCCGGACACATGCAGGTTGCAGCTTGTGCATAGTGATGTTTATGGGCCCATGCAAACTCCGTCCTTGGGCATGCATGGGTATTTCCGCTTAAGGCGAAGTCCGAAGTTTTTATGTGCTTCAAAGAATTTCTGGCTATGGCTAAAAATGTCTCGAAATGTACTATGGGCACCCTCCATTCCGATCGAGGGGGGAAGTATATGTCTCATGAATTTAATGCATTTCTGGCTAGTCATGGGATAAAACACCAATGTACAATGCCTTATACACATCAGCAAAATGGTGTTGCTGAGAGGAAAAACAGGTCACTAACGGAAATGGCACGATGTATGGTCAAAAGTCAAGCTTTGCCGCATTCTTTTTGGCTTGAGGCCATCATGTGTGCCACTTATGTACTAAACAGGTGTCCTACCAAAGCTTTGCAGTCTATTACTCCATATGAAGCCTGGCATGATAGAAAGCCTTCTATTGAGCACATGCATGTTTTTGGTTGTTTGGCTGTCAAGTGCAGCGCAGAAAATTGGATGATAAGGCTGTCAAATGTATTTTTGTTGGTTATAGTGCTGAAAGCAAAGGTTACAGGTTGTATCATCCGCAAACAAAACGTATTCTGGTTTCTCGGGATGTAGTATTTGTGGAAGATTCTGTTCAACCCTTGCTGTCATGTACTAGAGACAGTAATGTAAGCTCAGAGGACATTTAGGACACTTTGTTGCCTCTTTTCAGTGGTGGAAATACGAATGTAAGTTCCAATGAGGCAAATGTACAGCCTATGGGGGTTTTTGAAAATGTTCTAGAGCAGCCTATTACTGATGTAGATGTACATGATGTACTTGATGAGGAAAGGGCTGAAAATGAGCAGGCTAGAGGTATGCCAAAATGGCTAGTGCACAGATTGCGTGATAGTAAATTGGATGCACCTTTGTCTAGCTGTACTCGTTCACGCTCTCGCCATGCACCTTATGCATCAGATTGTTATGCTTTGGCTGTGTGTAGCTTACATGATGATAGCGGGAAAAAGAGCAGTGCAATCGGGTGGCCTCTGTACTCGTGCACACTCCACAAACCACGCCTCATGCAAACAAGCAAAGAACAATACAAAGGGGGCACCACCCTAAATTAAGAGGTTTAGGGACCTCACACATAGTGCACATAGGCAAGTGAGACTTCTGGCATTATGATGGCATCAAGACATATGGCAAAACACATAGAAACGAAGCTTAGGGACCTTATGTAGCATATATATACACAAGACATCAGCTTAACAATACAACGGCATCTGATCATACATAACAAGGATATAGAGAAGCAAGCCAAGGATGCCAAACATGCTTAAATCCGCTGATTGGGGTTACTTTTTGCTTAGGGTGGTCAATAGATTGAGGTCACCTGATATGTCACCATCAAGATATTCTATAGAGTGATGTGAGAGGGGAGGGTAAATGCTGATTTTTCTGATTGTGACACATGGGGATAAGGCCTTGACCAGCATTTAAGAGCAGGTAGGTGGCTGTTGAAACTGGAGGTTCTGCACATGTCAGGGGGGGACCTGCGGGGTCCTCCTGAATATCAAATTCTCAAAAAATCCTCAACCATGGCTTCTTTTGACATGTGTTCTTTGAAAAAATCAGCATGTCTCTTTTCAACTCAAAAGTCTTTATCCCTGTTGACTCACCTTTACCATAAGATTTTCTCCTTTTCTCCTCCTGTAATTGCATTGTTGATGCCCAATCACTCCTTCTAGTAACGATGAACTGTTACCTACCAAATACTTATGGTGCAGTAAAAAATATTTACCATGGGTAAAAAAAAGTTACTGTAGGTAAAAAGTGATTTGTATTTACCATGTAGGTGAAAAATATTTACTGCAGGTAAAAAATATTTACTGTGGTAAAAAATATTTACTATCGGTAAAAGAGTGAAAACGGAGTATGCTGTGCTGTGAGTCCACACGAACATCCTCGTGTAAATTTCACTAGAAATTCACACCTAGAATGGGCTATTGTGTAAGATATAGGTTGTAGGCATGCATAAGAGCTCGTTCCCACGTATCTTCTGTCCATGGCACTTTTTACTCTTTGGTGCTTGTGAAGTAGATTTTTCTTCTCTTTCGAGATCCCTTGGACTAGAGTATCCTCATCTCCCCAACAACTGACTGTGCCTTTATTGCATCTTCAGAAGGGGTCCTAAAAACCATGCATCATATAGCCCTCCCCCTTAAGCTAGAGGTATTTGATGACTCTAGCTGTAGGTTGTGCTACAATAGGGTTCTCTTGAATACTTACCCACCTGGTACCAATTGAATTTGCCATGTTACTGCTTTCTTGGCTGATGCACCTTGTTTAGTCCTTTCTGATGAATAATTGTATCCATCCATGACTAACAACTGGTCTCCTAGACCCTTGAAAGCCATACCCCATCCATTGTCAATATCCGCTTTCACTGGTAGCATTCTCTTTTTTTTTTCTTCTCTTTTTTTCCTTTTTTTTTTCTTTTCTTTTTTTTGTCTTCTCTTTTTTTTTGTTTTTTGTTTTTTTTGAAACGACTATGTACATGATTGTTACCTTAGTTGGAGCTCAAATATGATGAGCTCTCCTCTGAACCATCCTTAGCATTGATTTCACCAGCATATGGCTGTGAAAGACGACATTGGTAGGCCTTCAATCGCCAACCATTTACCGGGGTCTGATGTACCTTACCATCTAGGTCACCTAGTTGGTAACTACCATTTGAGAACCTCTATATCACTACAAAAGGGCCTTCCCACTTAAGAAAGAACTTACCATCCTTCCTGCGATCAAAGCGATTGTCGTATCTGAGCACTAAAGAACCTTCCTTGATACCTTTCTTGACAAGGTTGCGATTGAAATTCTTTCGTTTCTTCTCTGCCTGGGCTGCATAGTACTTCACTGCTGACTCTCGATCTAGCCCTAACCTCTCCAAATCCATGATTCTTCCTCCCACCTGCTTCTCTTGACTATCCTCTTGATGTGCTTTTAGAACTCGGAGGCTCGCTAGCTCCACTTCTATAGGCAATAGTGCCTCTTGCCCGTAAACCAAGTGAAAAGGTGTATACCCGAAGGATGTTTTAAAGGATGTTATGTAGGCCCAAAGTGTTGCATCTAGGTGTTTGTCCCACGCCTTAGGATGTAAATGCACTTGCTTAGTGATGATTTTACATATAAGACCATTTACCTTTTCCACAAGACCATTGCACTGAGGGTAGTATGGTGTAGAGTGCCTGCGCTTGATTTTTAACTTGCTCATCAATTGCCCGACTAAATCAGCTCGAAATCCCGGTCCCCTATCCGAGAGAATCTCCAAAGGTGTGCCAAAACGGCAACAAAGGAATTCAAAAATGAAATCACTCACGTCCTTGGCTGTGATGCGCTTTGTGGGACGAGCTTCTGCCCATCTGGTCATGTACTCCACCCCCATAATGATGTATTCCTTCCCTGATTGAGTGCAAGGTAGTGGCCCTATTGCATCTATCCCCCATTTTTCAAATGGCCCATAGGTTTTGATTGGATGCTGATTTTCATGGGTAAGACGCCTTGGTCCAACTTTTTGGCAAGCCTCACATGTGCGGCACCAATGTTGTACATCTCGATGGAGGCTTGGCCACGTGAACCCTGCTTGTAAAATCTTTCTGCTAGTAATCTCTTGTGCAAAGTGGCCACCACACACACCTTCATGACAACTAAACAAAATATCCTTTATCTCTTGGGATGCAGGAACTCTCCTTAAGACAGCATCTTTCCCTCTACAATACAAGTCCTCATTCACTAAGCTATAGCTGGTAGCCTTTTTTGCCAACCACCTACGTTCACTTTTACTCATACCAGAGGGTGCTTCACAATGCTCAAGAAAGTAAAGTAAATCATGCAGATCCTCCTTTCCCTGGTATAAAGGACTTTTCACAAGGATAGCACCTACTATGAGAGTTTGTAGTTCTTCACCTGCTAAGGCATCTGCTTCTCGATTTTGATCTCTAGGTACAAAGTGCACTCGAACTTCTTTAGAACCCTTCAACAAGGCCTTTGCTTCCCTCATCTTAACAGAAAATTTGTCATTTTTACAGGCCCATACACCAACCATTTGCTTAACAATCAACATGGAGTCACCAAAAACATTTAGCTTTGTGATGCCCTGAGAAAGACAACATTGCAACCCTAAAACAAGGGCATGGTACTCTGCCTCATTGTTAGAATGAACCTCTTTTAGATGAAACCCTTTTGCAAAGATCTTCTCCTTCTCTAGACCTAATATTACTATGCCTGCTGATGCCTTGTCTTTGGTCCTCTTGTAAGCCCCATCAAAATACAGACTGTGTGCTCCCAGTAGAACTTCAGGCTCCGGGATAGGCGGTACCTTACTAGGTGCCTCTTTCTTGGCCTTCTCATAACACCTTTGTGTGAGGACATCTGCCAAACAAGCACGGGTGGAATCCTCTACTTGTAGTGTGTAATCAAACTCTTGAAGCTGCACCACCCACTTTGCTATTCTTTGAGACAATTCCATGTGTTGTAGGGCATATGGAAAAACCTCCTCAGTTGTGATCACCACAAATTGTCTCGGAAGTAAGTAAGCCCGAAACTTCTCCACTGCAAACTTAAGAGCTAGCACCAATTGCTCAGTTGCGCTGAAACCCTTTTCAGCAGCTGTCATCACTCTACTATAGAAGTAGACTGGTCTCATGAGAGATGTCTTTGGGTCTTTTTGCATCAAGACAGCTCCTAGAGGTTCTGGACCTACACTAGGATTTACATAGAATAATTCACCCCATGTGGGTTGTAGGACGACAGGCAATGAGCTCGAAATGGTTTTAACTTCTTGAAAGCACCTTTCACCCTCCTCA
The DNA here is from genome assembly GCF_014529385.1 of Adiantum capillus-veneris. Lineage (NCBI taxonomy): Eukaryota > Viridiplantae > Streptophyta > Polypodiopsida > Polypodiales > Pteridaceae > Adiantum > Adiantum capillus-veneris. The sequence continues at coordinate 68,506,897 of NC_140936.1, forward strand.
CTCCATGTCAATGTAGTGTGTTTAGTGAGCTGCTACAAAGGATAGATTGCCTGAGAAAGGAGATGTATGAATCCTCCCATGTAGCGAACCTTTTGAATGAAGGAGACTAGTTGCTTCACGTTTGAAGGAGTAGGTAAAGCTAACAATGTCTTTACCTTTTCAGGGTCAGCCTCAATACCATCTTGAGACACAACATGGCCTAGTAGAGTGACCTTGCTCTCACCTATGTAGCACTTGTCTTTATTCAATTGCCCACCCAATTGGGCCAGACGGGTGAAACCTTCATCAACCTTGGACAGATGTACTTCCCTATAGCTGTAAATGCAAAAATCATCAATGAAGACTCGTATGGACTTAACAAAGTAAGGTTGAAACACCAAGTTCATAAACCTCTGGAAAGTAGCTGGGGCATTAGTTAAACCAAAAGGCATAACTCTATAAGCAAAACACCCCCAAGGTGTTATGAAGGTAGTCTTTCTTTGGTCTTCATCTGCAATTCTGATTTGGAAGTAGCCTGAGTACCCATCACACACTGTGTACCTTTCATGACCAGCCACTTCATTTAGTATTTCATCTTGAAAAGGCAAAGGAAAATGGTCCCTTTTTGTGGCTGCGTTTAGAGGCTTGTAATCCACACATACCCTCCACTTCCCATTTTTCTTTGGTGCTACCACAACTGGAGACACCCACTCAGAATCTTCCACTGGGTAGATAAGTCCTGCCTTGAGTAATCTTTTTACTTCTTTTAAGAGTGCATCTTGTTGCACTAGCCCTAATCTCCTTAGCCTTTGCACCACTGGTTTGGCACCTTCCTTTAATTGGATATGGTGTTGGGTTACCGTCACTCCTTTAATGTGCTCGTAATCAGTTATAAAGAGGCCAACATGCTTCTTTAGTACTTGCAAATAGGGTTCTCTCTCTTCTTCTAGTAGGTCCTTAGCTAGCATCTCCTCTAAGCTTGTGGCTTCTTCCTTGTTTAGAGAGTCTTGACCACCTTCTCCTTCTGGGTTTCGCAGTATTATACCCATGAATTCCAAAGAGCTAGCATCCTCCTCAGATGACTCATCCTCAGATGAAGAGCAGCTGCTTGTGCTCCATTCATCCATAGAAGTCTCCATCTCTAGGTCTTGTTGTCTACCCTGTTTCATGTCATACACAATTTTTTGTTGCTTGCCACCTACCTTATGATTTGGTCGCAACTCAAGGGAACCTGTCTCCCAATCTTGCCTAGCTTTCATAGCCATAAGTCAAGGTCTTCCAAGGATTAGCGGATAGCCCTCCCCCTTAGTTGGGATCACATAAGCATCAATTGAGATTGCCACACCAAAAGCTGAAACCTTCACTCCATTAACCTTTCCCACACAAGCCACCCTTGCATTATTTTCCATCTTAGCTTGTAAGGAAGTTTGCTCGTTTACTTCCAAACCCAACGTGTGCATTAATTTCTCTGTCATAACACAAATCTCGGCTCCACCATCTACGTACACATTGGAGACTTGCTGACTCTTAATCTCTGCATCACTGACTGGCACGATATCCTTCATGCCTCTTGCACTAACAAACCCAACTGACTTTGCCTTAGCCCTCCTGGTGCTGACCATCTTAGACCAGGTTCTACGCATCTTTGGGGAAAGGTGGAGGAGTTGCTGCCATGAAATCTTTGGTCCTTGCTTGCTCACATCTGCTACCAGGTCGTAAGGTATGGATCCTACCCCAAGTGGAAAGTCTTCTACTCCTATGTGCCTCCTTGACCTACTCTTCCTTTTCTTGTCTCCTATCACTTGGGAGGAACCCTCATTCCCTTTATCCGGCTCTGAAGCTTCCATTTCATCAGTTCTTTGTCTCCTAGCTCTCTTTATTGGCATGGGAACAGCTTCCTCCATTTTTTCTTTCCCTTTATCCTTACCATTGTCAAGACTTATGACAGAGACAGCCCTGTCCTCCCCTCTCGATGGTAGTGGAGGGATCTCTGCTGGTGCTTGTGGTGGTGGAGGAGAGGGTCTCAATATTTGGATTGGTGGAGCCACGTGTGCATTTTGTCCATTTAGTGGCCTAGCTCGAGGAGGAGTGACTTGCTGGCGAGGAGGCCATCTTTGATTATCATTTCCTTGATAGCGTCGTAGATGGGGGCAATAATACATGCCATGACCTACCTCTCCACAGTTGTAGCAAATGTACTCACGTGCTTACCTTTGTCCTTCTTGTCTATTTTGTTCATTTCCTGGCTGGGGAGCCCTTACACCTTGAACCAGATTGATGGACAGGCTCTCTAGTTGATTGGTGATTTGTTGAAGTAATTCTTGTTGAGAGGACTCTTGGTCTGTTGCTCCTGTCCCTGCTACTACCCTTGCTATAGGTTGAGCTAGCGGTGGAGGCTCCATTCCCCCTTGTAGTTGAGCTTGGAATTTTAACTTCCTATCCTTCTCCCTTGCATAAGTCATAGCTTTATCAAAGGTATCTAGGAATTTACCTTTTACCTTTTCTCGAAGGATGGGGTAAAGCCCTGCTAGGAAACAGTCCTTCTTTAGGCATTCTGGCGCCCTTTCTCCTTCACCTAGTGATGCACACCATTTCTCCCACAGGTTGGAAAACTTTCCTTTATAGCTTCTATAGTCATTGGGTGATGTTTGGCGTAGCTCTAAGAGCTGTCTCTATATCTCCTCTGGAGGCTCATGGTGGCGAAATTCTTCGATGAAGGCCATCTTTAAGGACTCCCAGTCTCTTCTTTCTTCAGGTGCCAAAGTTTTATACCATAATTTTGCACCTTCCCTCAAGACCAAAGGAAAGGCCCTTAACTTAGTAGCTTCGTCATCCCTTCCCGATACCAGAAAGGCCATTTCCAAATTATCCAAAAAGTCTGGAGCAACCTCCCCAGGCTTACCATAAAAATTAGGGAAGGTCATAAGTGAGAGAGTAAACAATTACACAAACAGCTCCAATTTATTTTAAAATAGAGTATGGTAATTACAATTTGGAGCTTTAGCACAACTTAGCTCAAAATAGGATGAAGATCGACACATCAAAGGAATGGTAATAGTCTAGTAAGGGTAGAATGACAGGATGAGGAGAGCGCAAGATTTCCCCAAGTCTCTCAGCTCCAAACAACAGGGCTATTCTTTGCTGATAAAAGATTTTTCTATCAATACAAATATTCACATGGATATGACGCACAAAATGGAAAGAAAACATGCGGGGATCATCATTCTCATTATTGGCATCCATACTTACACACAAGAGCCTAGCTTAGTTGCACCACCTTGGGACCAATGAGCCTGATCAGCCACAGAAGGTCAGCACCTCGGATCACTTCGACTCTTCCTGATGCATCTGTGAAGACGTAAGGCGTGATGGCAACACTTTGTACAATGCTGAGCCTTTTAGCAAGCAACAAGTGGATGCTACTACCATAATCAGCATGACGAATGAAAGTGACAACATTAATGTGCAGCACATCATCAACTAAGATAGTTTCCTTAGATTGAGATAACTTCTTGAAAATTAGCAGCAAAGGTAGGGCAGGGAGGCTTTTCACCCGGTCTCCAAAGCACTTTGGACAATATCCAAAGTGATCTTCACGCGGACAGGAGGTTGGCTTGGGATTGGTGGTGTCTGGATTCACAAAGTGCACTGGGAGCACTCGCAGACGGGCGGCAATCTTGTAGGCAAGCCTTCGCCTCTTTGCTTCAGGAGGATTTAGGGGTGAGAGTCGTGGTTGCAAGTTGGAGGTTGAAGTTGGTTGCTCACTAGCCTTTTTCTTGCCTGTAGTGGTCATGTAATCCCTTATTAATGAGATTAAGCCAAATGTTACCTTACGCTTGAGCACGCGCTGCGGCCTTGGGCCACTTAGGTGTAGAGGTGGTCTTCCTCCTCTTAGTCGGCTCCTCAGGAAAGAGAGGTCTGGTGATGCTTTCTCTTCCCTTAATGTGTGTCACAGTACCTTCGTGTATGTTGATGTAGAATTTTTCAAGCTCGTGTGCGTTGGAGGTTTTTGGAGCACTCATAGGTTGAGAGGAGAGGTATATCAAGCTCTTCTTCTCACTCTCCTTCGTTGGCGACGATCACGAACAAGGCATGTAGAAGAACTTACTTCTTGAATTTCAATGACATTGCAACCTGGTAACAAGACCTCAATGAAAGCTTTTAAGGCCTCTAAAGCCTCCTCCTCTTCTGTTCTCCAATTTGCAAACTCCTCACGCCATTCGTCCATGTTGTAGATCGCACATCTTCATTTCTTGTGGGATGAAGATCTGTGTAGCCCTCCTCAGTGGGGGCACCAAAATGATAGCGGAAAAAAGAGTAGTGCAATCGGGTGGCCTCTGTACTCATGCACACTCCACAAACCACGCCTCATGCAAACAAGCAAAGAACAAAACAAAGGGGGCACCACCCTAAATTAAGAGGTTTAGGAACCTCACACATAATGCACATAGGCAAGTGAGACTTCTGGCATTATGATGGCATCAAAACATATGGCAAAACACATAGAAACGAATCTTAGGGACCTTATGTAGCATATATATACACAAGAAATCAACTTAACAATACAACGGCATCTGATCATACATAACAAGGATATAGAGAAGCAAGCCAAGGATGGCATAATCCCTTGTCAAAAACAATCAACCCACCAAGTAGGTATGATCCTACTAGAAACACATCAATACCTCAGAGAATGATGGCGAGGATGGTGGCCATGGAGCATGAGAGAAGACTCCTTATTTAGGTTTTAGGGCTAGTAATGTAGCATACTAGAGGGAGAGAGAGTAGAGCTCCATCCATAGCTCCTCGTTGTGAGCAATGTCGTCATAGTTCATTGCTTGGTGAAGTGGGTGAAGTGTTGGTTTTGAGTGAGAGAAGGCCTCCTTATATAGGTTTCTGAGAGGGTTTAGGATTAGGGATAAACATGCTTAAATCCGTTGATTGGGGTTACTTTTTGCTTAGGGTGGTCAACAGATTGAGGTCACCTGATATGTCACCATCAAGATATTCTCTAGAGTGATGTGAGAGGGGAGGGTAAATGCTGATTTTTCTGATTGTGACACATGGGGATAAGGCCTTGAGTAGCATTTAAGAGCAGGTAGGTGGCTGTTGAAATTGGAGGTTCTGCACATGTCAGGGGGGGACCTGCGGGGTCCTCCTGAATATCAAATTCTCAAAAAATCCTCAACCATGGCTTCTTTTGACATGTGTTCTTTGAAAAAATCAGCATGTCTCTTTTCAACTCAAAAGTCTTTATCCCTGTTGACTCACCTTTACCATAAGATTTTCTCTTTTTCTCCTCCTATAACTGCATTGTTGATGCCCAATCACTGCTTCTAGTAATGGTGAACTGTTACCTACCAAATACTTATGGTGCAGTAAAAAATATTTACCATGGGTAAAAAAAGTTACTGTAGGTAAAAAGTGATTTGTATTTACCATGTAGGTGAAAAATATTTACTGTAGGTAGAAAATATTTACTGTGGTAAAAAATATTTATTGTCGTAAAAAAAGTGGAAATGGAGTATGCTGTGCTGTGAGTCCACACGAACATCCTCGTGTAAATTTCACTAGAAATTCACACCTAGAATGGGCTATTATGTAAGATATAGGTTGTAGGCATGCATAAGAGCTCGTTCCCACGTGTCTTCTGTCCATGGCACTTTTTACTCTTTGGTGCTTGTGAAGTAGATTTTTCTTCTCTTTCGAGATCCCTTGGACTAGAGTATCCTCATCTCCCCAACAACTGACTGTGCCTTTATTGCATCTTCAGAAGGGGTCCTAAAAACCATGCATCACATGATGTTGAGGAGCCTCTGTCTTTTGATGAAGCATAGAATTCAGAAAATTGGATGGCTGCCATGCAATCAGAATATGATGCACTTATAGAAAATGACACATGGACTTTATGTGATTTGCCTCCTGGCAAAAAGGCCATTGGTATGAAGTGGGTTTACAAGTTGAAACGCAAGCCAAATGGTGAGATCGATCGCCATAAGGCTCGACTTTTTGCAAAGGGTTATGCAGAGCAAAAAGGCATAGATTATGAAGAGACTTTTTCTCCCACTTGTCGTATGACTACTGTGCGTTTTCTATGTGCATTGGTAGCTCATTTTGGTTGGGATGTACATCAATCATACATTGTTACTGCTTTCTTGAATGGTGACATATTTGAGGAAGTTTATGTAACGCAGCCTCGCGGTTTTGTCATAAAAGGACAAGAGGACAAAGTGTGCAAATGTAACAAGACTTTGTATGGGTTGAAGCAATCTCCTCGTGCTTGGTATGAGAAAGCTGACACTCATTTGGTCAAACAAGGCTTTCGTAACAGTCCAACAGAAAGCACATTGTATGTAAAGCGTGAGGGTGATGTACTTCTCATTGTGGTTCTTTATGTTGATGATTTGCTGATCATTGGACCAAATGAGAGACATATTGCTGAATTTAAGGCTGATTTGAATGCTACTTTCAAGATGAAAGATTTGGGACTGTTGAATCATTACTTGGGTATAGAGTTTAAGCAGTGTGATGGTGGTATTTCCTTGTGTCAGAAAAGTTACATAGAGACATTGCTATGTAAGTTTGGACTTGAGGATTGAAAAACTATTGCCACTCCCATGGAAACAGGTTTGAAGTTGAGTCTACATGATGCTGGTGATCCTGCTGATGTCACTTTTTACCAAACTGCTGTTGGTTGCCTCATTTATGTATACAACACGAGGCCAGATATTCAGTTTGCAGTCTCACAGGTCAGCAGATTTATGCATAGCCCAGGGTCTAAGGATTGGCCGGTTGTCAAGAGGATTTTCTGCTACCTTAGTGTCACTTTACATCTTGTCTTGTTTTATCCCAAGGGGGGATCATTGCCGCCAGACTTACATGCTTTTTCGGACTCAGATTGGGCTGGTTGTTTTGACACGCAAGTGTCCACAAGTGGTTTTTGTTTCATGCTTGGCAGTTCATGTATATCATGGTTGAGCAAGAAGCAACCTACTGTGGCCACTTTGAGTTGTGAGGCTGAGTATAGGGTAGTCTTCACAGCTACGGTTGAGTGTGTATGGCTCAGACGCCTTATGGCTGATTTGGGTGTTGGACAGGACACTGCCAACACTATGTACACTGACAGTCAAAGCGCATTGGCAGTTGCGAGGAACCCAGTTATTCATGCTCGCACAAAGCACATTGAGGTGCATTAACACTATGTCAGGGAGAGGCTCTCAGCAGGAGAGATCAGCTTGGCTTATGTGCCAACACAGGACAACCTTGCAGATCTTTTCACAAAGGCATTGTCTCGTGAGAAGCTTGAAGCTTTCCGCAAAGCTTTGGGCTTACTTCCCTTTGTGGACTGATCCTGTCCTCAGGGCATGGCACTTCCCTTTCCTCATGTGCCACCTCTCGTTCACCGCATCAGTCCAGGGGGGCTTTGTTACCATATACATGTGGTAGTGATGTGTGTGAACACACTAGGACCGCCGGGGCATTTTTTCCCTCTTTAGGATGTTTTTTCCCCCGTGCATTGTATATACGTCCATCACTATAGGGCTATCGATCTTTTCCATAGCACACTAAGTAACACACTCTCTATTGTGTGCCTTGAGCTTCCTTCGTCTTCTCCAAATTGTGTGTGTTTCTCTGCAACCCTAATTCCAACAAGATCCTCCGTGGGGGCACCAAAGGAATGTGAGCGGGATGGAAACACACAGAACGCCTCTATAACAACTGGACACGCACTCTTGGGAAGATACAAACACACACTATGGGGCACCACTCGGCTTACACAACACACCTAGCCGAGACAGGGAACACACCTATGGAGTGAGAGGAGAGAGACTATCCGTTTGCCCGCTCCACACAGAGACACACACACACACACAAAAAATTCAGCTCAAAAGAGGAGAAATGCTTATATTTAGATACAAATGAGCTTGGTCAAACACCAAGGGGGCAAATAGCTCACACAGTATGGGTAAAATAAGCCAGATACAATCACAAACTAGAGCAGAAGCTTCACTCATAGGAGAAACTTACACAGACACAATACCAGAAAAAGAGTGAGTAATTTGGAAATATGGACAGCGCCATTGCGTCTGGAACAGCCCAAAACCCCAATCTACAATGTCAAAGTGCTCAAATCCGACCTCGGATGAGTAGTTTACGGCCAAAACAGACTCCAAAAACCCCAAAAACACAGTTGCGGCTGTTCCTCCTCTCTTCTTCTGGTGTTCTCTATGTTTTTTTAGTCCCCACACTTAGCTTTATTATTAGGGCACCCTTGGCCTTTTAGATGACCTCAAACGAACCCAGAACAGGCCAAAAACTGACCTCGCAATGCATAGTTGTCACCCTGCTGCATCCATATGCACACCTCGCACTCGACTTTTTTCAATAATGCATCGCGCCACCACGTGAAGTGGCCCTAGAATATGGTCCTCATGATAACCTTTCTCCATAGTTATAACAAGGAAACACCCACGTTGTGTCTGTACTCATTCACATGTAAGTATTGACCCCGTTCGACCTCCTGACGCCACTAGATGCCATCTTACGCACCTGCTTACCTCATGTCGTCGGCCCGCGGATAGCTTCCTCAAAAATTTTTACGCGCTACCAACTCCTTATTATTATAGAAAAAACACACTAGTACTGGTGATAGTGAAAATCGATGCACTATGTACATGCTGCCCTACCTGTACACATGTGGGCCCCACGTAACCACCTGGCTCTGGAAAATGGGCAATCCTTTATTTGATGCACCATGCATGTGTATGTACATATGCGCAATCCCTTGCTCCAAAAAACTCTTGACAACGCTATTTTTCCAGCATTGTTTTCTTCCTTGTGATCATTGGCTTAAAGACCAGGGGCTGGATTTGAAGGAGCACTCGGTGTGGTCAGATGGTGTAGCCTCGCAATTCAAGGCTGCAAGGCCTTTTTACTTTGTTGCTAGATATTACCAACTAACAGGTACAGAGATGACATGGATTTTTTTTGGCTCTTGCCATGGCAAGGGGGAGCATGATGGCACTGGCACTACGATAAAGAGAGCCCTTACACATGAAAAACTCAAGAGTAATGGAGTTGCTCTTAGGAAAGCTGCAGACGTGGTTGCATTTTTTACGAGAACAATGTCCAATGCTGTACGTAGCTCTTATGCAGATTCCACTAGAGCAGGTCCTACTATAAACAGGAAGTTTTGGCTAGTAAAAGAGGCAGAAGTGGACAGGTCTAATCTATGGGGTTGTGAGAGAGTACCGGGATCTCAATCACTCCATTGCATTTCAGGCTTGTGTCATCATGATCCTACTCAATAAAGGACCAGGCATCTTTCTTGTTTTTGTGATGCTTGCATGAAGGGCCATTGGAGGACCTGTTCCAGCAAATCATATGCAGGCAAGTGGACACATAAGGCATTGAAACCACTCTCTGAGGTAGCAGAAGAGACTGAGGTACCAGAAGATGAAGCTGCAATGTTTGAGGGATCCCAGGATATGCTGAGTGAGTATCGCATTGAAGGTGATAACTTTGCAGTCAATGCAGACGCTGGCAATGCAGAAGGTGTAGAGTTCTTTCTTTTGAGATGTATAAAGAGAAAATGGATGACAGATTGCATCTTAAGAGATAAGTGGAAAAACAAATGTGATAAAAACACTTATGTTTTCACAGGGTGTTATTATCAACAGCAAGAGGGGGACCCAAATCACTACACTCTACTTGATGATAGGGGAGTTATTAACCTGTACTCTCACCGTGTTTGGGCAATCACGTTTGACATGCCTTTGGTAGATGCTACCTCAAAGATATATTATTTATCTCCAGAACTACATGAAACCATTTACAATCCCATGCCCTATGAAGCAGCATGATACCTATTTAACAGGCTTATATTATGTTCTATATAGCCTTCACCATTCAGTACCTCCTTACACATGTCCATTGTGCTATGTATCACATAGCACACAACCACACAGAGCACATAGCATAGAATCACACACATTTCAGATAATGAGGTTACTATTTGTCAGTCAATATATTTGTTAGCCAAGATATTTGTCGGAAACGATTGGGAAGAAAGAAGTTAGCCAAGATATTTATCAGAAACGATTGGGAAGAAAACATTATCAAGATCATCCCATTCAATTTCTTGATGAATCTCAGGTAAACATGTCTCATTCTTACAATCATCTCACTCTTATGAATAGCTACCCATTGGGTGTTATGGAGTTGTGTACATGCTACTATATGTGATATGTAGCCAAGTAATGTGTCAAGATAGTCCATTGTCTCTACCTAGGCTGTTATGTGTGCTATATTGCACAAGTGTGTGTAATAACAGCCCAATGTCCCTGTCTATGCTATAAAAGGACTCTATTGTAGTAAGATAGCAACATGTGTGCTATACAGTAAAAGTGTGTGTATCAGTTAGCACAATGTTCCTGTCTATGATATGAGGTGTGGTATGTGAAAGAGCTATATTACATATTGAGAGCACTATGTGTGCCATATAGCGTAAGTGTGTGTAATAAGAGGCCAATCTCCCTATCTATGCTATTATGTCATAGTATTTCTTTCAATATGAGTGCTATATAGCATAAATATGTGTAATAATAGCCCGATGGTCCTGTCTATGCTATTATGTGTGCGATGTAGCAGGACTCTATCAGAGTATGACAACATCATATCACCAACATAAAATTACATCATTCAATCATTAAGTTTAGAGAACTTTGAACAGGTCAGTTTTTTGTATAGTAATCGCAAGTACATTTAGTGCGCAAAATGCTGTATACATGATTCCATAACCACAATCAACCTTCCCGACATACTTCTCATTGACTTCTATAGTGGCTGATGACACGAGTAGACACTATGTCCGAAGGATTTTCAAACTGGTTCATCTTTGCATAAGCATTAGGGCGGGGTGAGACTGACCACTTGACTAACCAAGGGAACAATGTGCTAACCAGGTAAATTGGGGACTGACAAATATCTGCTAGTTCAAATGAAGCAGGACCGACCCAAGTCCCGAGAGGGTTGAGCAGACACTTGTAGAGTGTGTCATCCACCACCAGTGTATTATCAGAGTTGTACTTAGGATGGTGCTTCCAAAAGTCTTTCAAACACTTGAAAAATATGGGCTTTGCGTTATCTCTACATGGAGGGATCCCAAGAACTTCATTTAGATTGAAGCTTGCCTCTCTACACCCCTCTTGATCGATAATATGGAGGAAAAATTGTTTGTCCAGCCTAGGAAATCATGCACTCAAAGCAAGTGCTAGATTGTCCTGGGTCATGCAGCTACATAGTGCAACTTGTGCTCTTTGCAGAAGTGCATGCAAAAAGATTGATGCATTCGGCCTGACCACATATTCAAATTGCATCTTTCCTGTAGCATTTGGCCCAGTGACTACCTGATACCTTGATCTTTCCCAATTAGGAGTACTGCTTCTCTCTATTCCTTTGTAGAAGGAGACCTTATACCTCCTTATGAGAAGCCCATTCACATCTAGTATGATGCATAAATTGTCCCTTCTCTTCTTGTCCTCAAAAGACGCAAGAGGCAGTGCACCAATCTATACTGGCATTACCACAAGACAGGGCCTCTGTTGCCTCTCGTATTCATGTCCATTTTTGGCCTCTTTATCAACATTCTTTGTACCTACCTCATTTGTATCTGTAGAAGCCGCTCGACCCATAGGGACGTCTGGACTTTTACCTTTGGTATTCCCAACAGTGGGATCTGTACAAGACTCAGTTGTATCTGCCTCTTTCATGTCCATAGCAGTCATGAAATGTTCGCCCATTGCCTCTCCCGATTGAGCTTCTCTATCAGTGGGCACCTCTGTGCCTTTCCCTGCCTCATTGTTTTGTTATGTGTATTTGTCTCGTTCATGTTCGTAGCAGCCACGAGAACTTCTCCCATTGCCTCTCCCGATTTAACTACTCTGTCTCACCGGCCTCAGCTGTGTCGGTAGAAGCCACGACATCACCGTTACCCACTGCTAAGCCTATTCCAGGTACTCTCTTAGTGAGGTCATCCTCACCCAAGCCTCCCATATCTTCACCAGCAACATCTGTACCCTTTGCCTCCTCTGCATCAACAATGTCATCAGCTGCATCACTTGGACAGACCACCTTGGCTTGGGCTATGACATCACTTGCACACTACGTCACGTGTTCCATCTTATCTCTCAATGAGGACCTCCTCATCCATGCCTATGGTATCCTCAACAGTCGCATCTATACCCATAGACACAACTGCATCAAGAAGGGCATCTATGACAGCATGAACAATACTTTCTGTTCCACCATCATTAACATTTCCATCAGCAACAGTATCTGTGCTAGCATCCACAATGTCATTTGTGCAGGAATCAACTATCGTAGCATCAGAAATGGCATCTGTGCAGACATCAACTGTGGTAGCATCATCAATGGCATCTGTGCCAGATTCAACAGTGGCATTTGTATCCATAGGCACAACTGCATCAAGAAGGGCATCTATGACAACATGAACAATATTTTCTGTTCCACCATCATTAACATTGCCATCAGCAACAACATCTATGCTAGCATCAACTTCCATAGCATCCACAATGTCATTTGTGCAGGCATCAACTACCGTAGCATCACCAATGGCATCTATGCAGGCATCAAGTGTGGTAGCATCATCAATGGCATCTGTATCCATAGGCACAACTGCATCAAGAAGGGCATCTATGACAACATGAACAATACTTTCTGTTCCACCATCAATAACATTGCCATCAGTAGTAGCATCTATGCTAGCATCAACTTCCATAGCATCCACAATGTCATTTGTGCAGGCATCAACTACCGTAGCATCAGCAATGGCATGTATGCAGGCATCAATTGTGGTAGCATCATCAATGGCATATGTGCCAGATTCAATAGTGGCATCTGTACCCATAGCCACAACTGCATCAAGAAGGGCATCTATGACAGCATGAACAATACTTTCTGTTCCACCATCATTAACATTGCCATCAGCAGCAGAATCTGTTGGAGCATCAACCTCCATAGCATCCACAATGTCATTTGTGCAGGCATCAACTAGCGTAGCATCAGTAATGGCATCTGTGCAGGCATCAACTAGGATAGCATCAGTAATGGCATCTGTGCAGGCATCAACTACCATAGAATCATCAATGGCATCTGTGCCAGATTCATCTGTGGTGGGGGTGGGTAATGTACCCTTTTCAAGTTAAGCACGTTCAACATCTGTATGCACATCATCATGCACAACCTGCACATCAACTACATTAGGCACATTTGGAACAAATTCAGTAGTACTAGTAGGTGTGTAGGGATCAACTGTATCAAAAGACTCTTTTTTTTCTTTGCTTGTACCCCCCTGGAAGATGTAGCACCCCCTCTTGGATTCTTCACAGGATAAGAATGAGCCAGTGAACCTACAGACCCCTCAATTGTATCAAAAGACACTTTTTTTTTGCATGTAACCCCCCTGGAAGCTGTAGCACCCCTTCTTGGATTCTTCATAGGATAAGACTGAGCCAGTGAATCTACAAACCCCTCATCTAGAAACCCTGAAGAGTGAGTGCTCATGCAAGTTCCTCTTTTTTCAGCTTCTTGATTATCTACAACAAGAGAAAGTAGAAACATATTACTAAACATGTACAGAAAATAAATCAAATAGTTTGCAACTACTTGATGCAAAGAATTAAGAGACATGTCACTAACAAATTCCAACACTTGATTCATCAATGAGCATGGATACAATAGGGGTGCAATGGATTTCACATGACTTCTAAAGACATCTTCTAATTGCATGAAGTTACAAAAAAAACACACTCATTGCTTTGCACTCGGTTTCTTTCTCTTCCTAAATGAATCAAGAGTTATATCCATTGTGGGACTTCCACCTAAGTTCTTGGGAGTCTATTTCTTGCGCTTTGGTGATGGCTTCTTCCCCGCTGGAGGGGGTGTTTCTTTCACCGCATCTGCAGCTGCCTCATCTGATGCTTCATCTCTAGTGTCCACACTTGGTGATGCTTTGGCACTCAACGGAGAACGCAACAGCCTTCTTGGAGTTAGTTGTTGCCTAGGCGATTTGACTGCAGAAGACTTTGCCATCAAGATGTCTTCAACTACTCCACGTACCGCATTCCCTACTGCAGACTCCGCTTCAAGGGCTGGCTGCATCCCTCGAGTAGACTCCACTTCAAGGCCTGGCTACATCCCTGGGGTAATCAGGCCATTCTTCCTTGTGGAATGCATCGTATTGTTGGAGCAAGCATGCGATGATTGTTCTACAAAGCAAGCTATTTACAAAGTCTCACTTGGAGTATCCCAAAATACACACATAAATACTGATTTTGGTACCTACCAGTGGCCTGCGTAGAGACTCTTCTTGTTTTTGTCCTCAATGATTCTTGTATACAGGTCTCTATTGCGATGTCTGTACCTACAAATTATTTCATTAAATGCAAGAGTTTAAAATACCAATGGAAAGTGGGCCTGCAATAGTAGTAGTAAATAATTGACAGACTGACTACCTGCACTTGATTCTTTCATCTCACTCTTCACCTTCAGACCAATCATATGCTTAGCTCTAGAGGGAACATACATGTTGCAATCTAGTGCAACACAATAGCCATAGTAACTACATACATGCGTGAAGCATAGCATATGGTACACATGGGTGCAAGGCAAGGAGAATACATCCAAGCTTCTGGCATCGAAAGGGAATCCACATCTTACACAATGGTAGAACCCATTAAGTGCCACCTCGCTAATGCTCTGCTTAAAATCCACAAGAGGAAAAGGCTTCATCAAACTGGCTCCCACGTTATGTGAAGTCCTCTCCAGAGTAACACAAAAGTTAAAGTGCTTTGATTCCTGTGCTATGTTGGTCTCTACTTCTGCAACAAGTAGTGCTTGTGAAACAAAGAAGACAACACATCTAATTTAAGTCTCAATAACCCAACAAAAGCAGATTGCTAAAAAGAATATGCAGCGTGAATCTTATCGCTTATTTCCAATACCACATATAAGACAATCACTTACTCTATATGCTATAAACACAAGCTTGATGTGGTATATGATATGTGCTATATAGCACATAGCACATTCCAAGTATAATGTGCTATAAGTGCTACATAGATTATGCACTATAGATCATAGAAGAGAGACTTTTTAAAATACCAGATATAGCCCAAACATTTTCTCTATATGCTATATAGCACAAGATTGTTGGGTATATGATATGCAGTGGGCTATATGAGACATAGCACATATCACATTTCGAGATGTGCTATGTAGCACATAGCAAAAATAGAGATTGTGCTATATAGCACAATTCACTATTCCACACACTCCAGGGCTATATTGTGAACATATAACACACAAAATGTGCTATTTAGCACATAGCACATAAAAAGATTGTGCTATGTAGCACATATCAATATTTAACACACACTTCAGGGCTATACTGTGAGCATATAGCATATAGGTTATGCTATATAGCACATATTACACACGTCCATTGTGCTATGTATCACATAGCACATAACCACACAGAGCACATAGGATAGAATCACACACATTCCAAAAAGATGAGGGTACTATTGTGAACATGCTGCACCTAGATTGAACTATAAAGCATAGAGCAAATAACCACACATAGCATATAACCACCCACTCCATTAAGATGATGGCTATGTTGTGACCATATAGCACATAGCAAAAATAGCATATGCTCATAAAGTACATAACCATACAATCCATAACACTCTAACCACATAACCACATGGAAGTGAACCACATACTCCAAAACAAAGTGAAGCACATGTAGGAGGGTATGCACCTTTGCTTTAGACACATTGGCTTCTAATTCAGCAACGTTCTCTCTAGTAGTACTCGAGAACTGTCCAATCAAATCAATCAGGTGTTGTCGAGCTACAGGGACTTGAATGCAATCAATCTCCGTTTGCAACTTTATGGCCAAAGTGTTTGAGCTTTGAGCACCCTCAGCCCTATGCAATTCTCTGACTTGATCCTCTACCAGCTTCTTTGCACCCTCAAGTCTTGACTTATAGTCTTGCAATCTGCCCTCTGCAATATTCTTCATTTCTGCAAGTGCCCTGCTATCCTCCTTTGTCAATTGTACCAAGCATCCTCCTGTAGGCACGCTTGACAATGGTACAGACGTACCTTCTGTTTTTAATGACGATGTGGTAGAGGCAGTAGTGGTTTTGGAACCTATCCCTCTACCACTCATCTACTCTTCCCACCTCTTGATCTTGTTTTGCAAGTTGTGTCTTTCTTCTAAGGCTCTCATTGCCCTCTCTGCAAAGATAGCTCAAGAAATTTGATGTTTGCCAGATTCACTACAGTTTTCCAATGCAAAGGCCTTTGCAAATTGACTCTTGAGTCCCTACTTCATACATGAAGGGACCCTCCTTGTAGACATCCCAGTGTCTCCACACAAGCTTTTGTAAGAACTCCGACCGAGCATGGTATGCCTTCACTTTCTTCTGGCTACCCAGAACAGGCTTTGGACATATAAAGACAGCTTCCCAGTCCTCCTTAGAGATGTCATTGTTTCCTATCAAGCTACGTGGATCAACTCCCTCCAATGGCAATCCACGCTCCATATGAAATTCCTTGGCAAGACGACAAAACTTCGTATGCAGAGGTGGTTCGATGTTCCTAACTAGACTGATGCTTGCTTCAATCGGATGCTTTGAGGAAGGTTCCATGATGCAGTCTCAAGTGATATACCTGCATATCATCCAATGAACTCATGAGACGTGGTGTGCCCTCGCTTATCATCCCTGCTAAAAAGAAACAAGGATTTCATGGGCCTGCTCTTGTAAGTAGGGCATTCAAGGTGATGTGCTATGGGATTTGCCCCAAGATTGCATGCAGCTTGTGGACTAGCAAATTACCTCGGGAGTCTATGTCCTCTCATGTAGCCAGCATCAGCATTAGGTTTTTATCGCCTCTTGTTGCAAATGAGCAAGGTGTGGCACTCATGCAGTGAGGCGGTCCGGGGCGGGCAACAATAAGAGCGGCCTCTAAACACCCTTAGAGGCTCCGGTGCTGCTCAATTGGGGCTAGGGCAAGCACAATCAGAGACAAAAACAACCCACAGCCAGAAACCAAACAAGAAAAGGGGCACCACCTAGCTGTAGATGCGAACTAGGACGCACGTTATATCTCCTTGTACTCAAACGCACAAAGAGAGGGGAATGCAAGATAGCCACACACACCAAACACAAACATTCACCACGCCAGAGAGAGGTAAAGAGCACAAATCAACTTGAGAAACTCATTCTTAGCCTTAAATACTAGATGCACACAAAGCTTGATGAGAAATAGAGAGACAACACAAAACTTGACCTTGTTGCCAATACACAAATTGTCTTAGGGTCACGGGAGCCCTCTCACCGAGCACCCTCTTACAATTTACCTTTTAGACAAACAATTCAACAAGCCCTCAAACCACCAAGCATGAAATGGCGCAACAAACTTCAAGGACAATATACCTTCAACCACCTAATGAGCCAACCTATCAAGTCAATTTGGAGAGAAGAGTCGTAGTTGTAGCATACAATTGCACCCAAAACTATGAATCTTATTTATGGACAAGAGTAGGCTACAAGTGTGATTGCAGAGTATAGTATCACTCCGCTCCTCTAGATGGCATAACTAACTTCAAGCTTCTCCATGCACCTATGTGTAGTGATGGAATAGAGCACTCACAATGCACACACTCTACACAACTAGGCTTGAAGAGTGGTGTGTTATGTGTTGAGAATGGTGTGGTGTAGTGTGATCATGTGATGATTTACAAGGGAGAGAAGGGCCCTATTTATAGGGTTTAGAAGCCCGGATTTGGATTAGGCCAAATCAGGTTTATTTGAAGGAATAAAAGATTATGCATATTTATATTTATTTTTAATAAGAGTGGGTCTCTCTCGTCCTTTGAGTCACATGGATGTTGGCTCAAGGGAAGAGAATTATTGAGGATGAAAGGAGAGAGGATTGAGTGAACAATTTGGGAGTGCCTACTCTAGTAGAGGGTGCATTTTGCAATAAGGTTAGTGTTTAGTAGTTAGTAATTATCACTAAAAAATATTTACAAAATCATTCACCAAATGGTGAGATATATGATGAGAAAAGTAAGAGAAGGGATAAGCTTGTAAAGCAAGGTTGAAGCTTGGAGAAGTTGACATTCACCTCTTTACAACACTGATAGAAGAAGCGGTCAGCATGGCGAAGTAACGGGTGTCGATGAAGCTACGTTATCTTCAAACCTTGGAAAATTCATGATAAAGCTTTCAATTGAAGAGGTTAACTTGGATTTTTGCTGATTTTTTGAAGTTCTTTACAAAGCTGAAGAGAGTATGGTAATATGGACATATATGTAGAGAGAAAGGGGGACACCTAGGGTGTAGAAATGGAGGATGAAGGCTATGGAGGTGTGAGAGAAGTGGCAATGGTAAAGAGGGTGAATTAGGACATGGGAGTTGCAGGTTTGGGAGTGGGAAGGAGAGGGAGAAGTGTGTATGAAAGAGGAAAATGATAAAGTGGAAGAGGGAGTGTGGCTGCATAGCATGGGCAAACTGGGGTCCACCAATAAAATCGTAGCTCACAGATCGTAGCTCAAACAAACATAGAAAAATTTGAGGTGAAAGTTCAGCTCACGAGCTACAACTTTTGTTTGTATCACCTTTTCAAATTCCGGGAGCATGTGATCTTTAAAAATTCAGCAAAACCGACTGTTTTTTCCACTGCACAAGGTCCTTATTTGGATGATTCTTTTGAATACCTCCAAGAGTGAGGTCTCCATGGTGCACGCATGCATTCCACATACCCTTAACCTTATTTGGTAGGTCTATAATTGAAGATATTGTTGAGATCATAATATAAGTGAATAGTACAACTAAGAAAATCAAATATTTAGGGGTCTAAAAAAATATGTACATGTCAAATATAAATAATATAGGTGGAGAAAATATAAAAGGGTCAAAATAAATCTCTCTCATTATAAGTCTACCATAAAAAGATGAATATTTTTGGTGTTCTAATTTATGAGAGTAAAAGAGAATAGATGTAGGAAGGAAAAATCACAATAGTGAAAAAATATACACATAAATAAAACTAGTTTTTTTGGATTTTTGTTGGGATGGAGTTACACCAAAAATAAGAGAAGCTTGCATGAAAATATTTTTATATGGAATAAAGAGTATGCAAAATGGTAAGAAAAAATATGTTAATGGTGAGTCAATGTACATAGCATAAATAACACACCATAGGTAGAAATATTTAAATAAATACCAAAATAATTATGAAAAATACTTTGATTTAGGCCCTATATACAATGAAATATTTACAGACAAATGGGCCATAATATAATTATATTTTTTATATATTTTTTATTTTTTTGCCTGAACTAGCCCAGTGACTAGCTAATTAAGGGTTTTTAAGAAGATATGGGAAAAGTCCCCTAACTCACACACGCCTATGTACAGTGAAATGGTAGGGATAACCAAAATTTTTGAGTGATTTGATAGGGTGAGGTAGCTTACTATGGCAATGATGGAAAGCCGAAAAACGGCTATCAGCAGCCCCCCCCCCTTAGATAATGGTACATTCATGTACCATTTATCCAACCATACAACATGTAGATTTCGTAACGTCTGTCTTTGTCTGCTCTCATCTTTGAAGAACCTTTTTTGTATGATTAAAAAACTTTGTGTGATATGAAAGGTTCCTAGAGCCAATAGCAGGATGTAATGAAGTGACTGCGTAGACCTCCTTATTGAGAAAGTTTCCATAAGCACCCCCCAGGATCAAAGATCTTGAAATATCTTTCCCAAAGAGAGATGTATGGTATGGAGTCACTTACTGATTTCGGTTGAAGAAACTTGTAGATTCTATTGTTGTCCATCATTGCATCTATCACTATGAATGTGATATAAAAGATTGGTTGCTCTTCCTCCTGTGTAAAGTTGATGTATCTGCTACGATCTTCAAGAGCTTGTATGAGCAAATTCCTGAACTGTAGCTCATAAAATTCATTCAACCTGGGTAGGCTCATCAAGTCAAAAATTCTATGACCTTCATGATTTGTGAAAGCTTGATCCATGCTTCCAACCACTATTCGAAGATATTGCAAATAGTTTACCACATAAGTAGATAATAGACGAAGTTTTTTATTGCTTCCAACACATTGGAAGAGAATAGATTTTTGTACTGATTGATGAAATATCCACATGTAGCAATCGACAAGTTTTTCATCTATGATGAACACCAGAACCATCACAATGTGTGACCTCCATACACCAAAGAACCGAATGTAGAAGGTTTGGAAACATCTGCTCATCACCAAGTATTCATGTCCTCTTCCACTTAAGAAGGTATGGTGCCCCGGATGAAAGGTATATGTGAAGAGAGGAGAAGTTGACTTTGAAGAGGTGAAACCCAATGTGAAGAGGATTTGGGCTTCAAAAGCTTGGATTTTCTTGCTAAGAGATTTTCCCATGAATGAAGAGCCACCCACTAAAACACCATTGGAGAGAATGATACCCTTCTGACAGTTTCCTTTTATGATTTTATTTTTTACTACTCTCCCATATTCTTCATCCATTTCTAAGCCCCCCCTTTGGCAAGGTTGTAATTCCTCACATTGTACCACCTCAAAGGTTGATGGATTACTGTTTGATTTTGTGAAAACTTTGGCTTCTTGCATGATAGGTTCCTCCATGCTTAATATACATGGGTCATACCAATGCTTTTCAACATCCTCAAACACTTCTTGAAGATTATCCTCACATGGATTCAACTCACACTCTTCTACTTTGTTTTGGAGTTGGCATTCCATGTACACAATCATATCTTTATGATCAATGTGCTCCATGATCTCCCCACCTATGATTTCATCTTCTTCTTCACTCTCTTCTTTTAGACGAGATACACTCTCGTAAAATTCCATAAGATCAAGGTTACCTTCAAGGTCTTCATTCTCCATAGAGTCATGTTGCACAAAAGCTTTGTCTTCTCGGACTAGAATTTGATCCTCCGCCAAAAGGTTGGATGTATCCATTATTGAATCATCAATGCCATTTGAGATATGTTGTGTAAATTTTTGCATGCTTGTGATAAAGGTAGAAGAAGGAGATTCCACATTTGAATCTTGGCAACACACTTTAGCACTTGAATAATCAGTTGACATGTAAGTAAGTTCTTCAACATTTGTCGGAGTAGAACAAGACAAGTATGGCAAAGGAGATGATTCCTTGATAGAAACACTTTCATGATGGTTGGTTCTTCCAGCATGATGGAAACCATTTTTGATGTAGAAGTACTTGTGAAACTTCCTTCGGGCAATAGTGACCGCTTCTTCAAAGGTAGAGGGTCGGTCCACTACAAGTAACCTTAGTCTTTAGAAAAGGAGACAAACCCGAAATAAATTGCTCCATTTTTACATAATCTGGAAATGTAGAACTAAACCCATATCCTCCCCATTGACGAGAAAACATATCCTCATAAGCATAGTAGTCTTCACCATGTTGTTGAAGTCTCCCTAATGAAGCCCATGCTTTCTCCGTTGTTGGAAATTTAGAGAATTTGGTCTTCAAAGCTTTGGAAATTTGGATATACCTGTCTTCAATCTGAGAAGACATACTCCAAAACCATTTCTCAGTGTTGCCTCTAAGGCATAGCAATAGAAAATCCCCTTTTTCAATGTCATCCCTTTTACCAAGGATACGACAAACCATTCTAAAATCATCAACATCTTCTTCTAGATTTCCGAAGAAGATTGGGATATCATCAAAGGTATAGCGTGTCATAGTCTCTGAATTCTAGAACCACACAAAGATTAGTTCCAAACAATCATTTTCTCTCATGACATCAACTAACTACACAAAGTTTTGAAAGGTCTTTCAACATGAATTCTAGATTCTTATGTGAAAATATTTTTTTCCTTTCTTATGTTATGCTAATCCAAACCATGTTCTAGATCAATTTTTGTTGCCTTGAAATTAAACTCAGTCATACAAGTTTTCATGATTCATATAATCTTCTTGATTATGCTAAAATTCAAGCATTCATGCAATACAACAACAATAAGCACAAAGTCACTCCTCAGTGGGGGCACTAATTTGAGGCGGTCCGGGGTGGGCAACAAGAAGAGAGGCCTCTAAACACCCTTCGAGGCTCCCGTGCTACTCAATTGGGGCTGGGGCAAGCACAATCAGAGAAAACAACAACCCACAGCCAGAAACCAAACAAGAAAAGGGGCACCACCTAGATGTAGATGCGAACTAGGACGCACATGATATCTCCTTGTACTCAAACGCACAAAGAGAGGGGAATGCAAGATAGCCACACACACCAAACACAAACATTCACCATGCCATAGAGAGGTAAAGAGCACAAATCAACTTGAGCAACTCATTCTTAGCCTTAAAGACTAGATGCACACAAAGCTTGATGAGAAATAGAGAGACAACACAAAACTTGATCTCGTTTCCAATACACAAATTGTCTTAGGGTCACGGGAGCCCTCTCATCGAGCACCCTCTTACAATTTACCTTTTAGACAAACAATTCAACAAGCCCTCAAACCACCAAGCATGAAATGGCACAACAAACTTCAAGGACAATATACCTTCAACCACCTAATGAGCCAACTTATCAAGTCAACTTGGAGAGAAGAGTCGTAGTTGCAGCATACAATTGCACCCAAAACTATGAATCTTATTTATGGACAAGAGTAGGCTACAAGTGTGATTGCAGAGTATAGTATCACTCCGCTCCTCTAGATGGCATAACTAACTTCAAGCTTCTCCATGCACTTATGTGTAGTGATGGAATAGAGCACTCACAATGCACACACTCTACACAACTAGGCTTGAAGAGTGGTGTGATATGTGTTGAGAATGGTGTGGTGTAGTGTGATCATGTGATGATTTACAAGGGAGAGAAGGGCTCTATTTATAGGTTTTAGAAGCCCTGATTTGGATTAGGCCTAATCAAGTTTATTTGAAGGAATAAAAGATTATGTATATATATATATTTTTTTAATAATGGTGGGTCTCTCTTGTACTTTGAGTCACATGGGTGTGGGCTCAAGGGAAGAGAATTATTGAGGATGAAAGGAGAGAGGATTGAGTGAATAATTTGGGAGTGCCTACTCTAGTAGAGGGTGCATTTTACAATAAGGTTAGTGGTTAGTAGTTAGGAATTATCACAAAAAATATTTACAAAATCATTCAGCAAATGGTGAGATATATGATGAAAAAAGTTAGAGAAGCGATAAGCTTGTAAAGCAAGGTTGAAGCTTGGAGAAGTTGACATTCACCTCTTTACAACACCGGTAGAAGAAGCGGTGAGCATGGCGAAGTAACGCTTGTCGATGAAGCTACATTATCTTCAAACCTTGGAAAATTCATGATAAAGCCTTCATTTGCAGAGGTTAACCTTGGATTTTTGCTGATTTTTTGAAGTTCTTTACAAAGCTGAAGAGAGTATGGTAATATGGACATATATGTAGAGAGAAAGGGGGACACCTAGGGTGTAGAAATGGAGGATGAAGGCTATGGAGGTGTGAGAGAAGTGGCAATGGTGAAGATGGTGAATTAGGACATGGGAGTTACAGGTTTGGGAGTGGGAAGGAGAGGGAGGAGTGTGTGTGAAATAGGAAAATGATAAAGTGCAAGAGGGAGTGTGGCTGCATAGCATGGGCAAACTAGGGTCCACCAATAAAATCATAGCTCACAGATCATAGCTCAAAAAAATATAGAAAAATTTGAGGTGAAAGTTCAGCTCACGAGCTACAACTTTTGTTTGTATCACCTTTTCAAATTCCAGGAGCATGTGATCTTTAAAAATTCAGCAAAACCGATTGTTTTTTCCACTGCACAAGGTCCTTGTGATGTCCTTCTTTGGAGGATTCTTTTTAATACCTTCAAGAGTGAGCTCCCCATGGTGCATGCATGCATTCCACATACCCTTGACCTTATTTGGTAGGTCTATAATTGAAGATATTGTTGAGATCATAATATAAGTGAATAGTACAACTAAGAAAATCAAATATTTAGGGGTCTAAAAAAATATGTACATGTCAAATATAAATAATATAGGTGGAAAAAATATAAAGGGTCAAAATAAATCTCTCTCATTATAAGTCTACCATAAAAAGATGAATATTTTTGGTGTTCTAATTTATGAGAGTAAAAGAGAATAGATGTAGGAAGGAAAAATCACAATAGTGAAAAAATATACACATAAATAAAACTAGTTTTTTTGGATTTTTGTTGGGATGGAGTTACACCAAAAATAAGAGAAGCTTGCATGAAATTATTTTTATATGGAATAAAGAGTATGAAAAATGGTAAGAAAAAATATGTTAATGGTGAGTCAATGTACATAGCATAAATAACACACCATAGGTAGAAATATTTAAATAAATACCAAAATAATTATGAAAAATCCTTTTATTTATGCCCTATATACAATGAAATATTTACACACAAATGGGCCATAATATACCTTTACTTTTTATATATTTTTTGTTTTTTTGGCTCAACTAGCTCAGTGACTAGCTAATTAAGGGTTTTTAAGAAGATATGGGAAAAGTCCCCTAACTCACACACGCCTATGTACAGTGAAATGGTAGGGATAACAAAAATGTTTGAGTGATTTGATAGGGTGAGGTAGCTTACTATGGCAATGATGGAAAGCCGAAAAAAGGCTTTCAACAGCTTCAAATGCATCTTAATGTAGCTAAATGATCCCAGGTGAGGCGCGCGTGCTCAAGCAGTAGAGAATGTACATGTTCAATGGGAGAGACATACCTCGAAGAGAAGAGGGCGGTTACTGCAATCGTCCTTGAAGCAGCCAAGCTTGCATAGTAGAAGGTCTAAGCACAGTAGACCTTGAGCACGCGCATGAGAGAGAGAGAGAGGCGGGGGGTCGGGCGGGGGGGCACTGTGTCTGAAACTGCCAACTATTCATGAAACAAAGTGGGTGTGTGAAAGCTGAATTTTTCAGTATAACATTTTTTAAAATATAAATTTGGACGTCTGAAATATGGCACCAGTGACCACACCCCCAATGTCATGCTATGCTATTTAATTATATCACATATGTAGCTTTCCACCTATTCATGCTTTCACCCTAATACTATTATCTTGCACCTGATGAGTCCACTTCTTCTTGGAAGACAAGAAGCTCTCAAGAGTCACATCAATGGGAGATTTTTCGTCCTTATCACATGACACTTGTTGTATTGACTTCTCAATACCGTCAATGACAGCATCCAAATATTTTTCACCAACATTCATAGAGGTTAGATCTACCACGTTGCCCTTACCAAAGACATCGCTAGTTGGCAGGCTTGATGTTTCAATGGGGCTCACACCTTGCACTAGGGGACTACTTGGGGTGTCACATGGGCTCACACCTTGCAGTCTGGAATTTCTTGACGTGCCACTGGGGCTTATACCTTCCACTTTGGGACTGCTTGGGATCTCATGCACACTCACAATGCTATGTGCTTGGGATGTCATGCATACTTGAGCTGTTTACACCATCCTTCAAAGGACTCTTGCAATGCTTTCTGCCAACAGTCTTAAGTGATGACCCATCTTGAGAGTCTTCATGACCACCTATACAAGATATATAGAAGATTCGAACAAGAAAATGGCATATGCACATCCAAAAATTTCCACTTCAAACTTACTAGGTTTGTCCAAAGATTCACACCACGTTGTACCAATAATAAGGTGACTTTTCCTACTTCCTAATTTCTTTATATCAATGTCCAAATGCATTCCACTAGTGTCTTAGAGGTTTCCAACACAGTAATGGTGATCTCCACCACTATATTAGTGGTTTCTAGCACTCTATTGGTGATTTTTAATACTATATTGTTGTTTCCACCACTGAATTGGTGATTTATACCACTTTATTGGAGATTTCCACCATCTTATTGTAGGTTTTCACCACCCAAGAGTGAAGTACCCATTGAGAAGTCTTCTAAAATCAGATACTTCTTACTAGGTTCCAAAGGCTTCTACTAGTGTTAAGAAATTTTCTAGCTGGTTTCTACCGCTGTTCATCTGTTTTCAACCATTGCAAAATTCTTTCTTTCAATAATTAGGCTTCTACCATGTCCAAAAATGGTTTCTACTAGTTTCTACCATGACACTCATAGAAACCATGTCCAGAATGCCTTGTTATGTGTCCTAGACTGCTATGGCTTCCAACAATGCCAGCAATACTTTTACCACTCATGGAATATTCAAACCCACCTACTTTCTAACTAGCCAATTTCCTTCATATTTCTTCAGATGCTAAGGTAATGTATACCTAGTTTCTACCATTGTCCATTTTCTTACAAGTAGTTCAAAATGGTTTCTTCCAGCAATTAGATTTCTACCATGTCCAAAATAGTTTCTATTGGTTCTTACCATTACAGTGGTAGAAAGAATGTCCTAGTATGGTTCATGATCTAGTTTCTACCACGTCAATGATTTTTACCTTTCCTTCATTGATTTATCGTGTAGACAATTGTGGTTTTTAGCAGGTCTACTGGTTCTTTCTTCATTATAGTGGTAGAAACAATGTCCTAGTATGGTCTGTGATCTAGTTTCTACCAGGTCATGATTTTTACCCTTTCCTTCATTGTTTTATCGTGTAGACAATTGTGGTTTCTAGCAGGTTTACTAGTGCTTTCTTCTAATCCCAAGCTTATGTTTCTCATAGTCCCAAGGATAACTTCTAGGAGGTCCAAGCATGCTTCCACCAGTGCCATGATGATTTTCACCACTCCATGGTTTTTACCGATCAATATATTATTTCTATGTCACTAGATGCTCCCCCCACCAATGCCTAGGTGCATTCTACAATCTAGGTCGTGTGTGGAACCCTTTTAAAGCAAGTCAAAGTTCAAATGAACATACCAAGTGATAGAGACTTCTTGCCAATTAAGGGTGGGCACATTCGTCATGTAGCATCACCAATTACTTGATTGTAGCCACTGTACATGCACAAATCTTGACTTTCATACAAATGGAGAAAGCGTAAGAGATGGGGGGTGTTTGCATTGAAGCATATAGACACCCACTAGTTCATTATGAGAAATCCCAATCCACACAATGCATCAACATCTTCAATGATGAGACAACTTGATCACTGACTTTCACACAAGGAAAATGGATGAATTGTGAATACATGATTTTGTCCCAATTTTTTTAAGTATTTCTTTGCAAAATTCCAACCTATAGACATCTTGCTCAAGCAATTCTTTAAACCTATCCCTCTCTATCTGCGCATAAGAAACCCAATATATGGAAGTACTTAGATCCCCTTACATGGATTGTGCATGAAAAACTACAAAGAAATTTTTTGTAAGAGCACACAAATAAACATAGCAAGTTGTTTCACACTTCCCATATTCAGCCATTTTTGAACCTCTAAAATCTATATAACTTTCTTCACAGCTTTAATGTTAGCATGGAGTATTATGATGTCGTCTATGTTTGAACCTTCACCCGCTACCTCTATTGATTCCAATTGGCCCTAAGAATCTATCAGCTTCTTTTGAAATACAACTACACCATCCGAGATACCTTCATGTCTGCGCATGCCTACCCTTGCTACCTCCAAGTCTACATTCATTCTCTACAACTGCTTCTTCTTCTCTTGAATCCTCTCACTAAATGTGCTCACCATTTTCTTTGATGCCAAGATATGGTATTGAAAATCCACACTTACAGGGGCCATTTCTTCTACCTCATGGTTCTCTAGAGGTGATGCCGCAACTTGTGTGGCCCCATTGGCCTCTCTCCACCTGGGAAAGATTGCCTTTTTTTAACATTTTCCATGAATTCTTCAGCAAACATGGCCAAGCAATAGTTATTCTTTCCCAGAATTTGTTCTTTGCTAGGCTCTTTCGAGTTGTGTTACCCTCTTTACAATTTTCTAGAACAAAAGCGCGGGCATTGACAACATAGATAGTGTAATTTATGGGTGGCTCTTGGTATACCTTATGATGCAGTAGAATGAATGCCTCATAATAATATGGCTTCAATGTTTTAGTATGTACCTTTAGACTTCCTCTTTGGGGCTCTTCAAACATGGTGACCCACATTCATTTGAACACATTGATGTCGCTCAGTTGTTGTGGATTTTCACCCCATGACACTAAGGCTATATTCTTGATGAAACTCCTTAGTGCAAAAAAACTCTTCTTGGTGTGGATATTCAATTTTGGGGACATGCCAACAATCACCTGCTTCACATACCAAATGCCTCACGTGTAACCCATAAACTTGAACTGCAAAGTCATAGAATGAGCTCAAGAGAATGAGCCACGTACCTGTTGGTGTAATGCTATTCTTTCCTATGCTAGTGAAATATACTCAAGCCTAAACCTTGTCTCCCCTGATGTTCATCGAATAGACCTCAAGGTCCCATTGTTCACCAAATAGATTGAGTCTCCTACTTTTTGCCTATTGGCTACTCTGTGTACCTCAAAGCCTACTTTATTAGGCAATGTGCTTCCCAGTAACCATGGTGCTATGGGAGTAGCCACCTTCTTAGAGCTTGTGTAAGGTCTCTTTCTCGCACTCTCTGGCTCAGTTTCTCTTTCTCTTTTGCTCTCTCATGGCATTGGTTTTCTTTTTTTTTAGTGGTTTTTGGTTTTCTATCCATGTCCTCTCTCACTAACATTGTTGTCCCTCCAACCTTGCAATCTACGCCACATTTAAAATTTATAAGGTTTTCAAATGGTAAAAACCACAAGCATTCCTACTTTGGTTTGAACCACAAAAGGTGTACCCCCTTAGCAAGCATTGACGCATGGTTCTCTCTCGTGATGCTTGCTTTGATGGGTCTAAGTTTAGTCTTGATTGTGTTGAATTTGTATATAATACTAGTGATTCATTTGACATGTTGGATCCTCTCTCTACTCCCTCTCTTCATTCCACTACACAAGTGTGTCTTCTCCATTGACTACCACATATATTGTTCCTACTTCTCCCTCTAAGTGGGAAGCCGATGGTGGCCTGAGCATAGAGAGAGGGAGAGAAAGAGAGAGAGAGAGAGAGAGAGAGAGAGAGAGAGATAGAGCATGTATGTATGTGTGTATGCATGCATAAGAGATAAGAGCCTATATAGACAGATAAAGAGAGAGAGATTATGGTTATGGCGTGCACTTCCGAGATGGGATTGCTACGTAAGAAGAAAAGAGTGAGAGAGAGTAGAGAGAAGGAGGAAGGAGAAGACTTGACATGTTGGATCCTCTCTCTACTCCCTCTCTTCCTTCCACTACACTAGTGTGTCTTCTCCATTGACTACCACATATATTGTTCGTACTTCTCCCTCTAAGTGGGAAGCTGATGGTGGCCTGAGCATAGAGAGAGGGAGAGGAAGAGAGAGAGAGAGAGAGAGAGAGAGAGAGAGAGAGAGAGAGAGAGAGAGAGAGAGAGAGAGAGAGAGATAGAGCATGTATGTATGTGTGTATGCATGCATAAGAGATAAGAGCCTATATAGACAGATAAAGAGAGAGATATTATGGTGATGGTGTGCACTTCCGAGATGGGATTGCTACGTAAGAAGAAAAGAGTGAGAGAGAGTAGAGAGAAGGAGGAAGGAGAAGACTTGACATGAGTACTGGGGTGAAGGCTACTCCCCCTTGCGTGAGAGCATGGACAAGAATACATTACTGCACCCACATGAGGCCTTGTTTTTATAGATAGAAAGAGAATTACAAGAATGGAAAGGCTCTCTCTTAAAATAGATGAAACCCTAGTATTTCTGCATTATATGTGATTCGTTTGATCTACGAGATGATCTAACAATAGAGATTGGTTCCTCCTCAAGCCTTAGTCTTTCACCTGCAAATCATAATCAAATCACATAAATCATAACACATGAGCATCATCTCTCTATGCATAACATACTCCCTAGTTGAGAAAGCAATTATCTTCAGTTATTGCTATGAATGCATCTCAAGACAAGGAGTACAAAAAATGTGAAAGGTCAAAGCTAGAATTGATAAGTGTGTGTATCAATAGTTTTTCATATTATGATAGAGAAAATAATATCAAATATTTGTCAACATTATGCTTTATATCAATAAAAAATAAATGATGTCTCAATTGACGATCTGCACTTGTGTTGCCTAAATTGGTGAATTTTCACAATCAAAACCAATAATTATTGTTGTCTCAAATGGCAATCTGCACACAGTATTAGATCATACACTGTGTACATTGGTCAATTGGTATATGTAGTGGTTCATAGGTAGCATACACAAAAATCTCTCTATATGTTTTTGGATCCAAAAGAACATAGCGTAGTGTTCAAATTTACACACGTAAGAATTTTCTATTGCATATGCAGGCTTAAATTAACTTATAGTAAACTAGAGTGCGCAAGAGAGTCAATAACTAGTTTGAAAAAAACAAAATATCCATATTTGAAGAAGTTTATTGTGTGTATTACTTGTGATATAAAATTATGGAACAAAGATTTCCACTCTCATGGATGGTGAGTAGCGTTAAATGGTAACCTTGCATTTGCACTACATTTCTACTCAAATGTATATATTTTTTATCAAACTTTTAACCTAGTGTTCATTCTCTCTTTCCGTAATAGCCTTTTTCCATACAAACACCTTACCCTTCTCAGATCTTTATGCATTTACATCATATTTCTCTCTTCATGCTAAATGTAAATAGTAAACTTAATTCTACTCTCCTAGTTTTTACTGCACATTCTTTTAACTAATTACCTTTACTAATTTAAATAGCTATCTACATCCATAATTTGTAAATAAATAATTTATGGGCACTTATATATCTTACCCATCTTCTCTCAAGGGTAGGATTAACCTTGTAGGCCTTCCCTTCCCCACCACTATGTGACCCAAGTCTTGGATCATTTACTTGTGTTGGTCAAAAAATCTTAAATATAATGTATATCCCCAATAAGTCAAACTTTATTGGAGCCTACCTCATTTGTTTAAGGTTGATTCCGTTTTGAAAAAAGCATGCTACACCTTGGATGCATGCTAAAGGGCCCCCCACAAGGAGACTTGGTTCAAAAGGTGTTTTGGATGCATCTTGAAGGCCTTAGCTCGTGGGTATACTTGAGGAACACTCCAAAATCAGCTTAAACACTTTGAGAAGGTCAAATTTTCCTTTTACAGCACCCAATTCTAAGTTACAGGCTGAAAGTTATGGTGAAAACAAGGTGCTGCGGACACTATTACTGCAGGTCAAAGTTACAATCAGGTAAACCACAAAGGTGAAAAGTTTTCTTGACTTCTCCAACATTCTAAAATACCAATGGGGAGTTAAAAACCACTTTCATGTGGAGGGGTCGGCTCAAGATGCTTCCAGAGACACAACAAACAAGATGGGGACACTCTGCAGGAGCCACTGGAGGGACATCATGATGGAGCCCACATACATTATCAACCCTTATGGAGCCTCCACGACCTAAAAGGCTATTTTTAATAAAAAATAAGTCCCTTATTTTCATAATTGAAGGAATGGTCAAAAGGGAACCTAACTATGGTTAATTACCTACCCTAGTCAAGTTTAACCTAACCCAAGGTCTTGTACAACTATAAAAAGGCCCTTTGGCAAGCACAAAAACACACACACCTACTCCATTTCTGCAAATAAGATCGTCTAAGGTTAGAGGAGCCCTAATCTCTCTCTCCTCTTGTCTCCCTATCCATTTCCTAAGCTCGCTATCATAAGCGGCACCATAGAGAGAGCATCAATATGCTATTGCTACCATTCTAGTCTTGCACACATTTCTCTTATCATACTCATCCCTAAATAAGGATTGTAGATTCTATATGAGAGCAAGGATATCAAGTTCAATGATCTATCTCATGGTTTGATCAACAAATTGTTGCAATTGGGATGTCGTCGTCACACTTTTGCTCTAAACGCATGTAAAATTGGTAAGCATATCTTGGCAGCTTCTCATATTTTGTGCTCATTGGGTTGCTTGTTTGTTGAGAAAGTTTTTTGTGCACCATGGTGTCTATTTGCTTGGCTTCTCTCCTTATGTTGTGTGTAAGTAAGTCTTGGGGCTGCATAGATGGAGAAGAGCTCTCTATGCATGCCGCCTTATGTGTGTAAGTAGTCTCTTCTTTTGGGAAAGGAAAGGAGTTGTCAAGTGTTTGTGAATTATGGTGTTTTGAGTTTTGAGGTTTTGTGTTTGCTTTTCTTAGAAGTATATGAGCACTAATATGGTGAAGGTCAATCTTTGCATGTGAGTTTGTGCAGTGTTCAAAGGGATTGCTTAAGGAGTGTGTGTTGAATGGTTGAAGGGCATTTTGTGTTGAAGCACATAAGGAAGGTGTGAGTGTGTGTGTGTGTGTGTGCGTGTGTGTTGTATATGGTTTGTTTTGGTTTCCTTCTTTCTGCATAAAAGAGGGTGGTGCCCCTAAGAAATATGCGTGTGTAGGGTCTCACGGAGTGGTTGTCTGGTGGGAGCCTTGAGTTGAGCCCCATCTCAAAAAATCCGCTCTCATAAAAGTGGTGCCCCCACTGAGGAACTTTCCTAATTGCCTTCTATTCTCCTCATGAACAATAGAGTTGCACCATATGCTTTTCATTTTTCACAACGCATCAAAATTAACATTTGTGTAGATCGCATATTTTTTTACCAACAACGCATTGTTTTTATGTTTGGAGCAGAAAGACTTGGTGAAATCTTGGCATCTCCAAATCCCATCATTCTTCCATTCATTAATTATGATGATTCATTTGATGTCCATGTTTTTATTTTGTTTTGAGGCAGGGACAAGAGGCGCTTAGATAGCAATCCACTCAAAGGAAACTTTCTTCAAGAGAAAGAAAAAGGAGAACATGTTGTCACATGAACCAGCCTGGAGCTCCTTCTCCTTTTACACCCATAGCTCGTCAATCTGTGCACATCATAATTGCTACAAAATTTAGATTTCAAGCAACCATTAGGAGAATTTTTGGACCCACTCGCCTTAATGAAATTAATGCCTCAATCAACCCTTTTATTTGCCTATGATAAATTATGAACTAACACTTGATGTATATATTTTCATTTTGATGTGATCACTCATCGTAGTCAAAACTTTGTGGTACACAAGCCTCCTTGTATTGTAAAAATGTCAAGCACTTTTCCTACCTTTCATTCTAAAAATGGTGAGGATGCACAAGAATTTCTGGATAATTTGGAGATGGCACAACTCATCTCTGGGAGAGATCAAGAAGAGGTAAAGCTGCGTGCTTTTCCACTCGTTCTCAAAGGGGAAGCTAAGGCATGGTACGAGGCCTTGCAACTTCAAAAAAAAACCAATTGGGAGAGGCTACGTGCAATTTTTCTTACCAAATTTGGACAAGGAGATACTCCAGAGGGTCTTTGGAAGTGTCTACTTCAACATAAACAGGTATTCCTTGAAGACTACCCATCTTATGAGTCCGTTTTCCTTAACCTATGGGATAGATGGGAGGCTACCTTACAAAACCAAGGTGGTGCACCAAACATTCTAAAGAAAGATAGGTTCATGGCTGGCTTGTATCCAATTTTGAAGACCAAGGTAGAGTTAAAATTCCCATCAACATTTGAGGAAGCACGTGAGGTGGCCATGGTCAAATTCAAGAAGTTAAATTTTCAAGCACATAGAACAAGGGACCTAAATGAAGTCATTGAGAGGGATTCTTTACAAAGCATGGGAGCACAAGTTAAGGGCTCTCTTGCCCAAACTTCACAAATAGGAGAAGGATCACAACAAGAGATCTTGCAAAGATTAACTCAACAACTAGAGAGTCTCACCTTGAATCTAGTGCAGGGCCTACCCCAACAACAACAACCACGAGAAGGGAATCGCAATCAACGACGTCAAGCACAAGAGTTGAGATGTTGGAATTGCAACGAAGTTGGTCATGGCATGTATAATTGCTCTCACCCTCGAAGGCTTCCAGGGGACATATACCCTCCTAGACCCCCTCCGCTCATGGTGCAGCAAGAGCATGCTCAAGCCCCACAAATTCTTCGTCGACCAC
This sequence comes from Adiantum capillus-veneris, assembly GCF_014529385.1. Taxonomy (NCBI): domain Eukaryota; kingdom Viridiplantae; phylum Streptophyta; class Polypodiopsida; order Polypodiales; family Pteridaceae; genus Adiantum; species Adiantum capillus-veneris. The sequence continues at coordinate 68,540,940 of NC_140936.1, forward strand.
CACCACCTCCAGTGGCAAACATCCCTCCTATCCCAGCAGTGGAGGAAGAGAGAGGAGTAAACGTCATAAAGCTGGAAGAGGAGATAGAGGTGAACCCTATACATTTTGATGTTATGCCAGCAGAAAAGCGCACAAGAGCACACAACAAGGATGAAGACACAAGGAATGAAGAGTCAGAACCTGCAAGGAAGGAGAGGAAGAAAAAGTCAAAGAAGGATGAAGCAGGCAAGAAGCAGAGGTCAAGGCAAAGGGAGATCGGCATCAACGATTTTCCATTAGGAAAGAATATGGAACCCTACAACATCTTAGAAGATTTGCAAACTCAAAAGCCCAATATTTCTTGGCCTCAACTCCTACATCTATCACCCAAGGTAAGAAAGCACTGGTCCAAACTTGTAAGCACAAGACTCTCAAGAAAGAAAGAAAAGGTGACAGTAAAGGCATTGACTTAAAAGCCACAACAAGATGTGGAAACTATTGTAGATGCTTATGTAAGGGGTAGGAAGGTATCCAATGTGTATGTTGATGATGGAGCACAAATGTGTGTGATCACGGAAAGAGCCATGAATAGTCTAGGGCTTGAAATCACTAAATCCTCTAGTTGTCAAGCTAGGCTGGCCAACAATGCAAGTGTGAAGTGCCTAGGGATCACTGAGAATGAAAAAGTTTCTGTATGTAATATAGATGCACGTGTGGACATGTATGTTATGCCAGCCAAGGGGGAGGGCTATCCCATCATCCTAGGGAGGCCTTGGCTCATTGCTGTGAATGTAGATCAAAAATGGGGACGAGGACAATTGATTCTCAAAAAGGGGCAACATGTAGTATACGATTGGCATGAAGGAAAGCAACTCGACATCAACTATGAGACCACGACTGATGAAGAAAGTGAAGAGAGTTTTGGCTCAAGCGACAAGGAAAGTTCAACCACTACATCCAATAGCGAAGAAGAATCATCTTTGGAGGTAATGGGAATCATCTTCAATACATCAAAAACTCCATCAATAGAGGTTGACCCAACAAAGGAGCAAACAAAGAATGACAAAGGTGACCACAAGCACTTTGAAGACTTTGAGAGGATGCTTGCAAAAGATCTTACCCCTGAAGAGAAGCGGTCCTACATCGATATGCTCAAGAGGTATCCCAATTTGTTTATCACTGATTACTCACAAATTAGAGGTGTGGATGTTATAGAGCATGGCATAGAATTAAAACCAGGTACTAAACCTGTGTCTCAAAAGCTAAGGCGCCTAGGAAAAATACAACAAGAGGCACTTTTGAGAGAGGTTAACCGACTCCTCAAAGCTGGTTTCATTTACCCTGTGTCTAACTCTGAGTGGGTGTCCCCAATTGTAGTAACCCCTAAAAAGAACGGAAAATGGAGGGTCTGTGTTGACTACAAACCGCTCAATGCTGCAACAAAGAGGGATCATTTTCCTCTTCCTTTCCACGATGAAATCTTAAACGAAGTAGCCGGCTATGAATGTTACACAGTGTGTGATGGGTATTCACGGTATTTTCAAATCAGAATAGCAGAAGAAGAGCAGTTAAAAACCACTTTCATCACACCTTGGGGTTGCTTTGCCTATAGAGTGATGCCATTTGGGCTCACAAATGCTCCTAGTATCTTTATAAGGTTTACAACTCTTGTCTTTCAGCCCTTCTTTGGAAAGTCAATTAGGGTTTTTATGGATGACTTCTGTATCTATAGTAGCCAAAGACTACATTGCCAAAAAGTTGAGGAGGGGCTTAGGAGGCTTCATCAATTTGGGGGATAGCTTAATCCTGAGAAGTGTCACATTGCAGAGTCACAAGTGGTATTGCTAGGTCATGTGGTTTCTTTGCAAGGAATTCAAGTGGATCCATCAAAAGTAAATGCTCTCTTGTCACTACAACCACCAACGACAACCAAGGAGCTCATGACTTTCAACCACAAAGTAAGGTAAATGTCTCTTTTCATTCACCTTCTAGCGGAAGCTATTGCACCTTTGCACAAGCTAGCAAACAAACCCACATTTGAATGGAGAGAGGAACACGAATTATGCTTTACTGAAGTAAAGGGTATTCTCAACTCTCTTCCAACAATAATGCCACCAAATCCAAAGGATACATATTACATCACGCCAAGTGTAGGAATGGAGGCCATTGGTGTAGTTCTCATGCAAAAAGACCCAAAAACATGGTACATGAGGCCAGTATACTTTGCAAGCAAAGTCATGACCGCTGCAGAGAAGGGCTACACCGATATGGAGAAGGTGGTATTCACAATTATGTTTGTGGTAAGAAAGTTCCAATCATATCTCTTACCTGCACCATTTGTCATTCTCACCATGGAAAACAATTTACCATATGTTGTGCAACACATGAGCCTCTCATCTAGGATAGCCAAATGGGTTCTAGAACTTCAAGAGTTCGAATACACTTTTCTTGTGGAAGATAGCACAAGGGCAGGTCTTGCAGACATTCTCACATACAAAGTGAGAGAAAGGAAAGAGTCACCAAAGGCAGGAGACAAAGCTACACCACAAAATAATGAGGAGGAGATGGACAATGCACACATTTTTTGCTTTGATGGAGCTTACCGACGACAACCCGATCAGGTAGCAGGGGGGGTTCTTATTCTAATTCCACAAAGGGAAGTTCTTGTTAAGAAAGGTATCACCTTGGAAAATGTTCATTCTAATAATGAGGCTGAGTATGTCACCTTAAAGTTGGGGCTTGAAGAATGCAGAAAACTTGGCATCGAAAGAATTATAATAAGAGGTGATTCCTTACTAGTTATTAGGCAAATCCAAGGGATATGGAAGTGCAAGAACCCTACTCTAGTGGAGTGGATTAGACAGGTGAAGTCTTTGATAAAGAAATTTGAAGCTACACAGGTACAACATGTTGTGAGAACCCTCAACAAGGAAGCAGATTATCTCGCCAATGAGAAACTTCAGATCATGGTGGGAGGTGTGAAGCTCTACGAACCAAAGTACCAAGGCCAAGAGGAATTGAAGGACATCATATTTTTCCTCCAAACTGGGTTTGTTTGGCCAAGTCTACACCGTGATGTCCAGCATTGGTGTAAGTCATGCAAAGGTTGTCAGATTGCTGGAGATCGACGACTCACTTATGAACCTTGAGTTCTAATAATTTCGTATGGTCGTTTTGAGAAGTGGGGTGTGGATGCAATAGGCCCCTTACCTCGCACATCTACCGGGAAGGTCTTCATCATTGTGGGAGTAGATTACATGACACGATGGGCGGAGGCAGCAAGTACAACACGAATTACAGCCGATGAGGTATCAAAATTTATCTTTGATCACATATGCACTAGATTTGGCACACCATTAGAGATTTTGTCAGATCGTGGTCCAGGGTTTAGAGCAGAGCTCCTAGATAATCTTTTGACAAAGTTAAAATTCAAACATTTGCATTCTACACCTTACTACCCTCAGTGCAATGGGTTGGTTGAAAAGGTGAATGGAATGATTTGTAAGATCATTTCTAAGCAGGTTGCAGATCGACCAAACGACTGGGATCGTCATTTGACCGCAGCTCTATGGGCATACAGAACATCTTTCAAGGTATCCACTCAATTCACTCCTTTTCATTTGGTATATTGACAGGAGGCACTCCTTCCTATTGAGGTGGAGATTGCAAGCCTACGCATTCTCTCACGGGGAGCAAAGAAGACAAAAGAAGCTTTGCAAGAAAGAATTTTAGATCTTCAACGACTTGAACTTGATAGAGAAGAGTCCATCGACTATTACATTGCCCAAGCCACAAGCCAAAGGGACAAAATCAACAAGAAGCTCAAGGGGAAAGGATTGAAGGAAGGTATGTTGGTTCTTCGCTATGATAACCGACTTGATACTCGACTTGACAAAAAGTTTTTGCAAAGATGGGAGGGACCTTTCATGATAAAGACAAAGTTTGGGAATGGTAGTTACAGATTAGCAGATTTATCAGGAAAACTCCACAAGACCACAGTCAATGGATGGAGATTAAAGCCCTACTTTCAACGTATCAATCCGTTGATAGGAAGTCATCTACCTATATCGTCTAAGCTCCAAATTGGCATGGCTCCCTTCGGCTTGGCAAATGCTCCACCTATTTTTAAAGCTTTGATGTGCAAAGAAGAACCAGCCTTGGAATCTCAACATACCCAAGGCAACCCTCCCATCTCCGATTTATGGGATTGAGGTAATGAAAAGCAGGTCTAATGGAGTAAAAGAGTGTATATCACTCGTCCTTTTTTTTAGAAAAAAAAGAAAAAAAGAAGAAAAAAGAAAAAAAGAAAAGAAAAAAAAAGAAAGAAAAGAAAAAAAAGAAAAAAAAGAAGAACAAGAAAAAAAAAAAACTCTTTTGTTTCATCTAGGAGCATGAATGATCCTAGATGAAGGGGGAGGGCTAATATGAGTAGCGTTAAATGGTAACCTTGCATTTACACTACATTTCTACTCAAATGTATATATTTTTTATCAAAGTTTTAACATAGTGTTCATTCTCTCTTTCCGTAATAGCCTTTTTCCATACAAACACCTTACCCTTCTCAGATCTTTATGCATTTACATCATATTTCTCTCTTCATGCTAAATGTAAATAGTAAACTTAATTCTACTCTCCTAGTTTTTACTGCACATTCTTTTAACTAATTACCTTTACTAATTTAAATAGCTATCTACATCCCATAATTTGGAAATAAATAATTTATGGGCACTTATATATCTTACCCATCTTCTCTCAAGGGTAGGGTTAACCTTGTAGGCCTTCCCTTCCCCACCACTATGTGACCCAATTCTTGGATCATTTACTTGTGTTGGTCAAGAAATCTTAAATATAATGTATATCCCCAATAAATCAAACTTTATTGGAGCCTACCTCATTTGTTTAAGGTGGATTCCGTTTTGAAAAAAGCATGCTACACCTTGGATGCATGCTAAAGGGCCCCCTACAAGGAGACTTGGTTCAAAAGGTGTTTTGGATGCATCTTGAAGGCCTTAGCTCGTGGGTATACTTGAGGAACACTCCAAAATCAGCTTAAACACTTTGAGAAGGTCAAATTTGCCTTTTACAGCACCCAATTCTGAGTTACAGGCTGAAAGTTATGGTGAAAACAAGGTGCTGCGGACACTATTACTGCAGGTCAAAGTTACAATCAGGTAAACCACAAAGGTGAAAAGTTTTCTTGACTTCTCCAACATTCTAAAATACCAATGGGGAGCTAAAAATCACTTGCATGTGGAGGGGTCGGCTCAAGATGCTTCCTGAGACACAACAAACAAGATGGGGACACTCTGCAGGAGCCACTAGAGGGACATCATGATGGGGCCCACATACATTATCAACCCTTATGGAGCCTCCACGACCTAAAAGGATATTTTTAATAAAAAATAAGTCCCTTATTTGCATAATTGAAGGAATGGTCAAAAGGGAACCTAAGTATGGTTAATTACCTACCCTAGTCAAGTTTAACCTAACCCAAGGTCTTGTACAACTATAAAAAGGCCCTTTGGCAAGCACAAAATCACACACACCTACTCCATTTCTGCAAATAAGCTCCTCTAAGGTTAATCTCTCTCTCCTCTTGTCTCCCTATCCATTTCCTAAGCTCGCTATCATAAGCGGCACCATAGAGAGAGCATCAATATGCTATTGCTACCATTCTAGTCTTGCACACATTTCTCTTATCATACTCATCCCTAAATAAGGATTGTAGATTCTATATGAGAGCAAGGATATCAAGTTCAATGATCTATCTCATGGTTTGATCAACAAATTGTTGCAATTGGGGTGTCGTCGTCACACTTTTGCTCTAAACGCATGTAAAATTGGTAAGCATATCTTGGCAGCTTCTCATATTTTGTGCTCATTGGGTTGCTTGTTTGTTGAGAAAATTTTTTGTGCACCATGGTGTCTATTTGCTTGGCTTCTCTCCTTATGTTGTGTGTAAGTAAGTCTTGGGGCTGCATAGATGGAGAAGAGCTCTCTATGCATGCCGCCTTATGTGTGTAAGTAGTCTCTTCTTTTGGGAAAGGAAAGGAGTTGTCAAGTGTTTGTGCATTATGGTGTTTTGAGTTTTGAGGTTTTGTGTTTGCTTTTCTTAGAAGTATATGAGCACTAATATGGTGAAGGTCAATCTTTGCATGTGAGTTTGTGCAGTGTTCAAAGGGATTGCTTAAGGAGTGTGTGTTGAATGGTTGAAGGGCATTTTGTGTTGAAGCACATAAGGAAGGTGTGAGTGTGTGTGTGTGTGTTGTATATGGTTTGTTTTGGTTTCCTTCTTTCTCCATAAAAGAGGGTGGTGCCCCTAAGAAATATGCGTGTGTAGGGTCTCACGGAGTGGTTGTCTGGTGGGAGCCTTGAGTTGAGCCCCATCTCAAAAATCCGCTCTCAATGATTAGTCATGAATAAGTATTGTAATTATTCTTGCAAATACAAACAAATAGTAAACTCTTGATAGTGATTAAGATTGTCCACAACAGGCAGTTCAGGGTGTGCTAAGCCAAAACGGCTAGTGATCTGATATCTAAAAGTCCAGTAGATTTGTGAATAATTGTGTACCTTGTTGTACAAAGTGTGCTAGTCATTGTAAATAACTATTTGTATTTGCTAATCAAGACATTCCTAGAAAAAACACTCATTGTACAAGGTTTAGACATTGCCTATGCAAGTGCCAAGTAAGACCACCTCGTGGAGCATAAAATTTACGTTGGTGCTACATTCAATGGAGACAACTTCTTCACATGGCAAGGTGTGATGTACTATGGGTATTTAAGGCCCACTTTTCTATGAATGAATCATTCAAGTTTGTGTTCTTAGTATAATGCTCTTCCTATGAACTTGTGATCACTTGCACTTATCTCAAGTTCATGTTTATGAGCCCAAGGTAATCTATCTTGGAACCTAATTTGCTTGAGTTACATTTTTTCACACACTCTCACTATAGTAGCTTGTAGGTTGCATCCACCCTAGCTCACCTTGATCCATGTTGTTTAACAACTAGGTCCCCCTCTTTACGTGTCTTGTTTTTCAGTTGTCTATAATGGTACGCTTTCATTTTTCTTTGGGCTACCTCTTGCTCCCACAGGGCCCTTTGGTATTTCTAATCCATTTTTTCTAGTTATGTTAACTTGTCATCCTAGAGACTAGCTTCTAGATATAGCTAGTGTTGAAATAAAGTGCACAGTGGTGGGATGGTGAATCCAAATGGCACTATTTCTTCCTGACCAAATGCCAAACAAAATGATATCTGTTTGGTCACTAATTTGAAAAGTCTTTTGTATGCCCATAGTGTTGAATGTAGGTGCATGTCCTAGGATCCCCCTGTTGTTTGTACCATGTTTGTCAGTATGCTTTTCAGGACCTTGTTTGTGCTCTCTGCATACTAACCAGTACATCTGGGATAGTAAGTCGTTGATTTTTTTTGCTGACTTGAAAGTCTTTAGTCAATGCCTCTACAGTTTCATTCAAGAAATGTGTGCCTTAGTCATTTACTAACTTCAGCAGACAACCATACCTAGTGATGATATTTTCATACAAATGTTGGCTGTTTTCTTAGCTCTATTATCTATAAATGCCTTGGTCTCCACCCATTTCATATCGTAGTCAGTTGCCCCGCAACTATATACTTGTACTTGCCCATATTCTTAAATGGCTCCATAAAGTCTATTCCCCATTTCATGAAGGGGACTAGAGACTAAATGGCTAGGTTGCACTTATATGATTGTATAATAATTCTTACACCTTTTAAAATGAATAAAATGCCATTTATCCGTATTATACACGTACTTCTCATATATTTCAAGCTATTTTTCAATCGACACTATTTTCGTTCAAAAAAAGTTTGTACGAAAAGCTTTTTGAATGAAAATGCTTTTGATCGAAAGACTATTTTATATGAAGTAGCAAAGGTTTTGATCAAAAGCTCATACTTGTCACCTACCACTTGCAACAAAAAGCTTCCACTAATAACAAAGAAGGGAAGCAACAATAGCGTAGCACGTTGCACACTCCCCAACACCACTTAGATAATTTCTTGTCTTCCAATATTTCTTTTTTATCTACTTCAGTTTATGTTTCGGTGCTAGTCTTATTTAGCAGAGGCTTGTCTCGTCCTTCAATGTTAGTTTGCAGGTACATAGAGCATTCACTGGTTGTGTTAGACTAGTAGTCACACTCCAGTAATGCTAGAGGTGTTTGACCTGATAGTGCCCTACCCTGCATTGTGTTAGACCTCTCGGGTCACACTTCCAGGAGGGTTTACGAAATTGGACACCCTACTTTGTGGTGTGTTAGACTCTTGTAGTCACACTCATAGGAGGGTTTAGGGTACTCCAAGGTGGGTATGGAGTGTATAGTCTCACTCTTGCTGTGTTAGAGGCTTTGTGAGACCTCACACTTTAGAGATGAGCATAGGTAGATGTCTAGTGTGTGCTATGTTAGAGGCTTGCCTCACACTTCATAAACCAGGTTAATAATATTAGACTGCGGTTCACGATCTACATGATATAGTGTTTTGTAACACAAGAATACTTCACATGCAGTATACACCTTTCTCTCTCATTCAACGATATAAAAAAATATAGAGTTGAATTTTATCTTCTCTCTATGTCTGATATCATTGTTTGAGTTAGTAGATGCTGTTTATCTAATATCTTAAGCAACAAGATGAGCGTTGAGTTGAAATTTATGTACTCTTCGTATTAACTTATTGTACCTACTATTAGAAGTATTGTATGTGTCATGTTATGAGATCATCATACTTGTCGTGTTTAACTTGCATCTCAGTCCTTAAATTGTTTATTTAACATTAGCCAATTTTTTTCTTGTGTTAGAGACATATTCTCACACTCAAATAGTGGTTTGATTGATAGACAATCTATCAACACTTCCATTGCAGTATCCAGACTTGTGTTAGAGACAATCGTCTCACACGGTTTGGCTGCACACATGCATGCTTATCATCTTTTCTCATTCTCTCTCTCTCTCTCTCTCTCTCTCTCTCTCTCTCTCTCTCTCTCTCTCTCTCTCTCTCTCTCTCTCTCTCTCTCTCTCTCTCTCTCTCTCTCTCTCTCTCTCTCTCTCTCTCTCTCTCTCTCTCTATGACTGTCTACACAAAATTCTCCTTGTGTGTCAGTTAGTGATGGTGTTTAAAGATACTAAAGATTAAATGGTTATCTTTGCATGAATGGCTCTATGTTTCTCTATTTTAATTTCTAGTATTGATTTTAGTATGAATGCCCCTATCATTGATTCATTGATATAATTATGCACCCAAAGCAATGGATGAGGCAAATCTTTCTCAAGTGCATCGTAAATACTTTGGATGTTGCGTTTGATTTTTGTATCAAATGTCTGAGAACAACCTCCGGTGCCACATCGACCCCGCCGCGCCCGTCCTTTTTACCATCTCATTTGAGACATCTCCCACTTTTACTTTGCCCAACTATAGCAAGCATAACCAATCACATCTTTTAGCAACGACCTTCTCTTGAATGGCACCATAGAGAATGCAATTCGTCAAATCATCAGATAGATCATCATCTCCTTTGCACGATCAGATGATATATGCACTTCTTGAAGTGCACAAGAAAATGCCACTCATGAAGCAACTCCATGCAGTGTTGAAGGGCAAGGAGAAGATTGAGTCTTGTTTGAACCGTATGAGGACAAAAGATGAGGTGACGTCGAGCGAGCCCTCTATCTTTGCAGCGCCAAATATTTTAGCTACAGAGGCAACTAGTCTTGATCAAAGTTTGAAACCACCAGTGATGTATCTACTCCTTGATAGAGCTATCTTTCATTAATCAATGTTGCAATTAGGTCAGGGTAGGTGGTTGGGTTGTAGTAAAACACGTTATAGTGCAACATCTTGACTTTACAAAGCCGATCTATGCAGCTAAATGCTTCAAGATTCTTCCTCATCATACATTGGCACCGCAAAGAGCTCTTAAAGAAGCCACAATGGTGGACATCCAATATCGGGGGATGATATTGCCGACGGCTATATCCCGCTTCTACATCCCATGTCCCACACTCGTATCCCGACTCTAGAATGGTGACCACGTCGAGCAGTGGATCCAAAATTGCAAGTCAGATGATAGAAGACTTGCTATGAGACATTACTTGGATACGTGTGGGACCATCGAAAAATTGCAAAATAATATTTTATAAATCATCAATGCAATTTTGCAGAATGTGGAGTTCATCCACCACCATCACTTTCTCCACCATGATCTGCATGGTCGCAACATAATGTTGCATTTTGGAGACAAAGGAGTATAAGCGGGTATCTGCAATTGGGGATCGGCGTCTACTTTTTCCATCACCAAGACTTTCCCGTAACTTACATCCCTGCCACTAGAGGTCAAGACAAAGTAGGAACGGCTCTACTTATGGGCTTTGCCAAAATGCATATCTAGCAAAATTTTCCCTTTCTCCAAGGATACTGAGTTATATACAGTATGACATACTTTGCATCGTACACTCAATTGTTTGCTAGAGCCTGTAGAGCCCAAGAAAAACCTTTTTGTAAAAATGTGCATCGTCACCCTTTGTATGTTTGAAGCCCATCTCCATGGTTATGATATTGTACCAACTTTTGGCTTACGACCAGTTGATGATTGAATATAAATCAAGCTATTTTACATATATTTTGAACTAATCTACGAAGTTTTAGTGACTCAAGTGATGTGAGTAGATTATGTGGTCTAAGTGATTTATGTGGCATGAATTGGTAATGTATGTAATTTATGTAGTAGTTATTAACTTGAGTGATTCTTAGATTTAAGTGAAAATTTGAGAAAAATTCTAATCTCATTGATTTGCTTTGCAGATATATGTCTAAAGACTTAGATTATGAGCAAGTGCGGGGCAAGTGCAAACTATCTTTCAAGTGGAGAAAATTCATTGTAGCTCCCAAGACTTAAGTGCCATTGTGCATATTCAAGAAGACAGAGGCAACCTTGAAGACGATCCATTGAGCTTGAAAGAGGTCAAATCTTTATAGAGCCATCACTTCCTGCAAAAAAATCTATTTAGAGTCAATGGTAATGCCAAGAAGAGTGACCCATTGAAGTTATCAGACGTGCAACACACACTCCCCAACAACACCAATATAAATTCTTTGTCTTCCAATATTTCATTTTTATCTAGTGTAGTTTATGTTTTGGTGCTAGTCTTATTAAGCAAAGGCTTGTCTCATGCTTCAAGTTTAGTTTTCAAGTACATAGAGCGTTCACTGGTTGTGCTAGACTAGCAGTCACACTCTAGTAATGCTAGAGGTCTTCGACCTGATAGTGCCCTACCCCGCATTGTGTTAGACCTCTAGGGTCACACCTCCGAGAGGGTTTAGGAAATTTGATAGACACCCTACTTTCTGGTGTGTTAGACTCTTGTACTCACACTCACAAGAGGGTTTAGGTTACGCCAAGGTGGCTATGGAGTATAGAGTCTCAATCTTGCTGTGTTAGAGGCTTTGCGAGACCTCACACTTCAAGGATGAGTATAGGTAGATGTCTTGTATGTGCTATGTTAGAGGCTTGCCTCACACTTCATAAACTAGGTCAATAATTCTAGATTGCGGTTCGTGGTCTATATGATACAGCTCGTTGTGACACAAGAATATTTCACATGCATTATACACCTTTCTATCTCATTCAACCATAAAAAAATTTAGAGTTGAAGTTTATCTTCTCTCTAAATCTGATATCATTGTTTGAGCTTTGAGTTGAAATTTCTCTACTCTTTGTCTTAACTTATTGTACAAGGTATTAGAAGTATTGTATGTGTCATGCTCTAAGATCATCGTACTTATCCTGTTTAACTTGGATCTCAATGCTTAAATTGTTTATTCAACATTAACCAATTGTTTTCTTGAGTTAGAGATTTATTCTCACACTCAAATAGTGATTTGACTAGATAGAAAATCTATCAACACTTCCATTGCAGCATCCAGAATTGTGTTAGAGAAAATCCTCCCAAACAGTTTGGCTTCATACGTGCATGCTTATCGATTCATTGATATAATTATGCACCCCCAAAGAAATGGCAAATATTTCTTGAGCGCATCGTAAATACTTTAACGGATGTTGCATTTGATTTTTGCATCAATTTTTTTAGAACGACTTGCGGTGCCACATTGATCCGTCCGCAATGGTCGTCTTTACTCGTTTCATTCGAGACATCTCCCACTTCTCCTTCACCCAACTATATCAAGCATACCCAATCACATCTTTTAGCACTAACCTTCTCTTGAATGGAACCATAGAGAATGCAATTCAACAAATCATTGGATAGATTATCATCTCCTTTGATAGTCTACACGATCCAATGATCTATGCACTTCTTGAAGTGCACAAGCAAATGCCACTTGTGAAGCAACTCCATGCAGAGTTGAAGGCCAAGGAGAAGATTGAGTTTTCTTTGAAGCGTAAGATGACAGAATATGAGGCGACGTTGGCCATAAGTGAGGTCATCGGCTAGAGTCAACCTAGGCTCCGGAACGGAACGTTCAAATCGACCTAGAGCGGACATGAGTGCATGTGAGATTTTCATCATCGGGAAGCTGAAATTTGAAACCAGATTTGGTCTCTAGGCCTTCTAATTGACCATTAAAGACTGCTAAGTTAGCAGATTGAAATTATCTTTTGGGAAAACCATCGGTCACCCGCGGGAAGGTGTAAAAGTTAACTACGGCCTAGTGTAAAATTTGAGCATCCATACACAAATCTGGTAGCAGTAAGACCATACACAAGGACTCTTGATTTTGCAACAACAGTCGCAAGTTTTGGAGAACTTTAACACAAGATTTTTGCTAGCAAATCGCTGCAACTTGTGCATAATTCTCTTGTGCTAGCTTAAGTTTAGTTTAGCTAAAAGCGAACTTGAAAGTCACTTCCAAGCTCGAGGAACAAGGGTGGCCGTCAAAGGCACATCAAGAATTTTTGCATTCATTGTGAAAAATTTTGCCACCTAAATAGAATTTTGCAGATTGTGTGCTAAAGTGAACACAGGTTAGCTTGACTCAAGAATCGCTACGAAGGGAGCAGTCGTTGTAGTATAGTGGTAAGTTGCATAACTTATCACAGTGCTTCCAATAGATCGAGGCCTGCTAAAAATCTCTAGGCAAAGCAAGCAGCCAAACAAGTCAGTATCAGTCTTGGCAAGCAAGGGAGCTAAGAAGTTCAAGCAGTGAAAGCAAAGCCCAGTTTAGAAAACTCTGAGATTAAGGCATCCACAACAGTTGAAGGACCTCAAGCAAAAAAGATCGACACAAGGGTGCTAATAATTTTTATTAGCATTGAGGCAAGCAATTAGAGCTATCACTGAACAAATACAACAAGGGAGTCAAGATGAAAGACATGGTGTCTCAAAGGAATCAGACCAGCCGAGATGAAGCTTCAAGTACATCCACAGAAATTACAAGAGAGAAAATTTGGATCTATCTGATTGGCCACTACAAAGGACTGCCATGCTATGAGGATGTCAATCGGAATTTGTACATCAAGATAAAGAAAGATACAGAGGAAACTCGGACATCTCAATATGTGGAAGTTGAAACAGCGAAGAATGTACTACACCCACATCCAAATTTCATGAAAGACTGTATGGGATCAATTTACATGAGGCACGGAAAATACATCGACAATAAGATAGAAATTTTGTACAAAGATCAACTTATAGATATCTACACATATCCTCCAAGTAGGTTTTTGTAAAAAGCACAAGATGGAAAACGGAAAATTGGTACCCTCTATGGAGACGAAGACGGTCGATACTACAGGGCTGTCACAAGTCATGAAGTTCCTGTAGAAAACAATCATTATTTTGGAGCAGAAGCGTTTGGCTCAAGGGGAGAAGACTACATGTCTAAAGGTGGTAATGTATACCATCTCGTCATGGGTTTACCTCTAACTACGCACTTGGAATAATTGACACAAGTCATGAAGTTCTTGTAGAAAACAATCATTATTTTGTAGCAGAAGCGTTTGGCTCAAGAGGAGAAGACTACATGTCTAAAGGTGGTAATGTATACCATCTCGTCATGGGTTTACCTCTAACTACGCACTTGGAAGAATTGACACCTACAGCTGTCACTACACAAATGAGTGACACACCACATGAAAACAACAAGGCACAACACAAGACACCACATGGAAAGACACGACACAAGTCTCGTGCACTGCACCAACACAAGACAAAGCACAAACACACCAAATTGCACAAACAGGGAATACGCCGAAAGTATCACCTATGAAGATAGCACAACTTCAAAAAGAACTACCTCGGTCTCAAGAGCTACTTAACAAAGCACAAGAAGTCATATCATCATGCATTAAACAGATGCCAACATCAGATATGGAACCCTCTCCGACGGGGGGAGTTCAAACTCAACAAAGAGACCCTATCTCTTTAAGAGTGGGATTAAGAAGTCCAATTTTACAAGAAGCAGTGTCCTTTTCAGGAGCCCAAGTGGAATTTCAAGAAGCATTGGAAGATGCCAAGCCGGAGGAGAGACCACTGGAAATTTACAATGCCAAATGTAGAAGGTCAGGTCAAGATGTCATTGTGGTCGACAAATATGGTAGGCACTATGAAATAGCCAATATGAAAAATATGGATGAGTTTAACATTTGTGGGCAACCTGTAAGTCACATACTTGGACCCCGTCTAAAAGCACCATCCAAGGAAACGGAAAACAAAGATTCGGTTCGATCTTCACCCTCGGTGCAAACCTCGCCAAAATCAACTCGAAAACATAGCCCTAAGGCTATGCAAAAGCCCCACATCAAAGACCATACACTGATGGAAGAATTAGCATTACCACTGCTAGAAAGAATGGATAGTGATTTGATCTTGTATGCAAGCAATAATGGAACCTATTTTCATCTTCTCAAGGACAAGACGATGGAGTATAAAGAGACGAAGCCAGTGGATACACCTAAGTCAATCGTAGTCTACAGGTACATGCATGTAACTCAGATGTCTTATTTGTCTCGAGATACCATAGGAAATCATTATCAACAGTACTATGGAGAGATTCCTTGTCCAAAGAATGCAAATTCTTAGATAGAGGCATATTGCAACCAGTGTGCCATCAGTCATTTAATCAAGGACTACCCAACAAAGCTCTACCTGGAAAATAAGAAGCAACAAGCCAAAAGCAAAGTTCAGACAGTGACAACAAGGGAACGGAAGCAAGAATCCCCAACGAGATCTCAGAAAAAGAAGCAGATCATGTCGTCGCAGAGCACAAAAGATAGGCTCAAGACACATTTGCTTGAAGTCAAGGGTGTCAATGACATTATCATAGAGAATCAGGCTTTCAAAAAAGATCAATTGAATCAGCTGATTCAAGATCGCTCAAAGAACCTTAGTGAGGACAAGTCAAAGCATCCACAAGGTGATGAAGATGAAGCTCGCAGTCCAAGGTTCGAGAGCAAAAGAAGCCAAGATTCTGAAGATGGTAAGTCAACCCAAGAAGAGGTGGCAGGTAACATCAAATCTTAGTGCCACGTCACAAGTGGAAGACATGCAAGAAAAGTCAACGAATGAAGCAAAAATTTTAGAAAGGAATTCCTCTACTATAGACTCTACAAGGATGATTGAAGAAATCAAAGAGCAAAATAAGCTAAAAGAAGATGTGGCTGAAGTTTTAGAACCCACAGAAGAAAGGGAAATGACCAACTCCAAAATTGACTACCAAGGACAAGCAATGCAGGATATGAATGAATATTTTCGAGAAGAGACTCTACAAAAACCCATGGAACAATGGGAACCAAAGGCCACGGTGACCATTGCGTCAGAAGAAGAGAGTCAACCTCAACATCATGCTACACAAGCTTCAAAAGATTTCCAAGAAGAAAAGTCACCATTGAATGACCTTCAAGTGCTAGAAGAAGTAATTAGTGATAGAGAGCTTCTGAAATCTTCAATGATGGTCATCATGACTAGCTCTCAAGAAAGCCAGCTTACTACCGCTCCAAGATTATTGACTGTCGATAAAGGCAAAGCCAAAATGAGCCCAGACATGTCCCACCAATAAAAGCAGCCCCTTCAATCAGAATCTTCAATCCAACCCAGAAAAGTTCAAGACAGAGCTTCTACATCAACTGACCACATGCTTCCACATGAAAGGCAGACTCCAAAGAAAATCTTTCAACGGAAATACCCTAAACTTCGAGATCACCGCTGCCAAAGGTCTTCAAAGGTCTACATTAAAGGTGAAGAAATCAAAGTCAAGAACCCAATACGGATCACTGATCCAAGCCAATTGACGAAAGGTAAACACATGGGATGGATAGCCTCCCACTACAGCTTAGTAGAGCAAGGCTATTATGAGGGTCAAAAGAAACTTTGGTTACCAAAACTACAGACCTCGGCTTATGCGGTGGATAAAGGTTTCAAAAAGCGTCCCCAAAAGCAACAAAGCTCATATTTATATTGCAAAAGGAGACCAACCAACAAGGCCCATCACAAGTACATAGGAAATTTCAAATCAAACTCGCCTTCACAACATCATCGGTACAAAATCCCACAAATGACACTCTTGTACATCTCAAGAGGACATCACAAACATCATGGGAAGTGCCATCTACAATTCTTCAAGCACAAGGTTACTATCAAGGAAATCAGAGAATCTGGCTACCAAAGATGCGAAGTAAACATTCTTCAATTAGACGACTTCAACTTTAAAATAATCACAATTTCACAAAAGGCAAAATCAAGGACAATGTCACAGTCAAGGCAAAGGATATCTGCAAAGACATGCTAATCGCAGGATGCAGATACAAATGGGTGCCAAAAGAACAACACATATCGAAGAAGATTGAAGTCATCTCTAGCTCTCAAGAAATGTCAAGACATGATGGACAAAGTGTTACGAAGAATGGAGCGATCCAATCTTCTCAACCAAGGGACCAACAACAACAAAAAGAAACTTTGACAACCAAGGTCACCCAGGTATGGCAAAACAAACCAATATTGCCAGTATGGTCCTTTACAAATCCTCTCTTCGAGGATGGGAGTTTTGAATTTCAAAACCTATTCTTGGTCGAAAGCTTCCAAGAAGTAAGTCAAGTCGCCATAAAAATAATGGCATAAGAGTCAAGAGTCGGGCAGCTGAGCCACTAAATGAGCAAGCATCAGACCCTAACTTCATGTCTTAATATTTTTTGTGGTCTATGAGTCTAGATATATAGATTATAGCTCAAGCTGGAAGAGTTGAGCATATGTAAGTCATGTTGCTCATGCTCGATAGGTGAGCATAAGAGTCAAAAGTCTAATTATTTTAATCGATGGAGTAGCGGAGTAGTCCAAAAAACACTCACGCACATGTACACAGTGAGGAGAGTGAAAAAAACCTCGAGCATCAACAGCCCTTCCTGTGAGTAACGGAAGGTCTTGAAGTCAAATATATTTTTGCTTCTATAGCTACGTTCACTCCTGGAAGCACCCAATCAAACTCTTCTCACACAACATATTGTTTCCCATGCATCTATATGTGCAAGCATATATAATGTCCCATCATTCGACATTTGCATCTGACATGATTTGTGTTCCACCCATGCACTTACACAACAAAATGACGATGACAAAGCGGTAACAGGTTTCATAAGCATTTGCTCAACAACAATGACTCTGATTTCAAGCTACTAACACTTATCCAATGTATATCCAGTCAATAATAGTATCCATACGGCCATAAGTACTTTAACTCAACAAAACTTGGTTACATCAAAACATAAGTACATATAGCCTCACATTTAATTGTGACTAAAGGCATTTTTTCCCACTAGGTGTTTCCCTTTAGTCCTATCCAGGTATCAAAGACCTTCATTTTGTAATATATGTCACATTTTATTTCTTATATAAACACAGAAAAGCAGACCAACGGCATCCCCAAACAACTACATGATCATCAACTAGAAAATGAAAGGGGAGCGGCCCAAAAAAAATTGAAAAAAGGCTTCAAGTTTACAGGTACGCGTGCATGATAACACCCAACAAACAAACAATATAGAGCTGCCAAGATAAAGTCTTGCTGCAACAACAAACCTCACTCAACTTATTCACGATACAACAACCAATCGGAGGGGGAAAGCTATGGCTTCAACTACACTACATGTACAAGAAAAAGGTAACTCTACAACATACAAAGCATCAAGTAGAAGCAACTGTAGCAACAAAAGCTTCAACCAACACCAAAACATGAAGCACTTGTCAAGGCCACTACAGACATAGGGTCTTGTCGGGGACGACAAGAATTTTGAGGGGGAGTCAACCTTTCAACAACACTTCCACAAAGATTCCATGAATATTCCTCAAAGATTCTCTAAAGATTCCATATGGAGATGCTGATGAAGTGATGAAGATGACGATGGATGCTGTAATGTGCAGATACAAGCTCATGGACATCATCGAATATCCCGTTATTATCATTTTGAGATATTACAGCCACTTTTGAAATGTTTACAGGAACTTCATATTTTAAGTCGGAAATTGTATTTTGGCCACAGATGCTTGTTGGATGAGCAAAGCGAACTCACGGTGTTGTAATTAAGCTCTATAGAAGCCTAGGGACAAATCAGGTCATTTTGGCCGGACATTAGGTTTTCTAAGGTTTAGTAAATAAACCAAAACCTAAAGCTTTGTAAAGGGACTTCTAATAATCTTATCTTCTATGTCGATTGGGAGACTGCGAGAGAGTGAGAGTGTGTGTGTGCGTGCTACAAGAGCTACGGTGATCGGAATCGCAAATGGAGAGCAGCAGCGTGTTGCCCACGAGAAGAGCTACACGTTGATACGTACATCACGCGGGTTCGTCTGTGTTTTGGCAGATTCACTCGCGAGCTACTTTTGGAGTTTCGGTGAGTAAACGTTGTTCGTTTTTGCATTTCAGCATATCCACGTGATCAGAGCGAGTAGAGCTACACATTAGGCATGTTAGATTTTAGAAAGAGTGACCTGTAAAATTCGACCAGACATCCTACGCGTTTTCTGCATGGAGGGTATTGGGTTGGGATTTGTGGTCAAAGACCTTAGGGATAGCGGCCTTCCAGTGTGTGTAGGAATTCCCTTAAGTTTTGTGAAGTTTCGAGATCGTTTGATGGGCGTTTGGCTTGCGGTAGCATCATAGGAGACTCTCACATTCACAGAACCAATGGCATGTAGATTTGATATCTCTGTAGGAAGTAGTCATTAGTCGGTCGAGTAGAGGTTGACACCCTTTGCTTGCTTCCACGTTCCTGCGGGTCGAGCTTCGTCCTCAATTGACATCATATGCTAGGTGAGTTCTCGATATGCTGACGTCCATTGCGGCGTATCCGCTGAGGAAAGATTTTCCATGCATGGGAACCCCCCCATATATTTTTGCCCTTTTATCAAAATATTTCCCATTATATAAGTTACTTTTGATTTTTTCTTCCTTTTTCACAAACGTTTTAGCCTTTATTAAATAAATAATACTTATGCTAATCAATCACGATGTAGCATAATAAGTAAGCTTTCTTTGTTGATCTCTCTTTTGACCTTAAAAATATTAAATATATATATTCTAGTATTTTCTAATATTTTTTTTTCATGTATGTATATTATTCCACTCTACCAAATATTTTATTCACTAGTTTTCATTTTCAAACCTCAACCCCACTTTCAAATTTCAATAATACCTCCATCTAGATGATTGCCAATCTTTTCAACACTCTAGGTCATGTTTTCATACACATGAAGGTGCTTACACTTGAAGGCAAGAGAGAAGTCCACTCAAAGGGGACCACCAAAAGACTTTTGCAGCCACAAATAATACATTATTTGGTTGAATTTTTTAAGTAAAGAAGAACCCCGAATCTGAAGGAGAGTTCAACATGAAAGATGTAGCTCGTGATCTCAACTTTTAGCTCAATTTCTTTCAGAGTTTTTGGAGTTATGAACACGGAGATATGATTTTTGTAGTGGACCCTAGTTTTCTCGTGTAATGGTGACACACGCCACCTCCACTTTTCTTCCTTCTAGAATGGCTATGGTTCTACAAGTCTTCAAGCATGATTACAAGAGACAAGGCTCTTTTAATGAGGTCTTGGCTAGTCTAGAGTAATTCTATCACCATTTTTGGAGGATCCATCCTCATCAACAAATATCCACCTTCGACAACCTCTCTTATAATTTTCTTACCTCTCTCTTCTCTCCCTAATAAGCTTATGTCTATCCAAAGCTAGACTATTGTAAATATTTCCTATCCTCTACATCCTACCCACATTCTCTCTTCTCTCTCTATTGACTCTGGTATTTTAAATAATGAGGAGACAAGATGGGAGCCACAGTCACATGCACCCCATTTTCCTAGTCACCAAAGTGGGACACTCACCTCAAATAGAAATATTGCTAAATCCTTCCCTCCTTCCCTATATAAGGAGGCCATGAGAGCTCACTTGGGGGGAGATACACACCACACACACACACACCTATCCATACACACTCTTGTGCTACATGCTTGTAGCATGAACCCTAATCACATAATCACAACACCATCATCATCACCATCACCATGCACAAAAGATGAGCACCACACCTCCACACCACTTGTAATTAAGGGTTGAAGGCACAATTTCAAGAAGAAGAAGGGTGGACACACTCGTGATATTCCTCGCCATCAACTCCCATCTCTCCATTATGCCTCCTACGATCTTGTTCCCTTCTCATTTTTTTGCCATATGTTACCTATTGTATTCATCTTTTGTAAGCAATCAACACACTCCATCTTGGTGCCATACTTTGTGTCGCTTTGGATACATCTCATTGTGAGTATGGTATATGCTTGTTCCTTGCCATTTTTTTTCTACTTATGTTAAGGTGTGGGGATTCTGCATCACAGACACACACTCTCTCTCCCTCTCATATTCCTATCATCTTGCTACTTCCATCTTAAGGTGTGCGGATTCGCCACCTTTTGTATGAGAAGTGAGCATACTTGCATGTATCCCTACCTCATTATCTTCCTTACTACATGCACGCGTAGCGAGCCCATTCTCACTCACTCACCACTCCTCTCACCTTATTCTCCGACCACCCCATTCCACATTTGGGCGTGGATCTTGAAATTGTTTTCTATGCATGCTTCATTGTGTATATGTATGCGTCCTAGCCGTATATCTTGCTAGGTGGTGCCCCTATTGTGTATTCCCCATGATGAGGCCATTGTGCATAGTCTTGGTGTAGAGGCCACCGGGTCTATTTTTTTTCACTTCCGCCTCTCATTTGGTGTCCCCACTGAGGAGGGCTCTTGAAACCCTTCAGTTTACAAGACTGAAAACCCTAAACTATTGTGAATGGATGAATGAGTATGAATGATTTTCTAACTGGACGACAAAAGAAG
The DNA here is from genome assembly GCF_014529385.1 of Adiantum capillus-veneris. Taxonomy (NCBI): domain Eukaryota; kingdom Viridiplantae; phylum Streptophyta; class Polypodiopsida; order Polypodiales; family Pteridaceae; genus Adiantum; species Adiantum capillus-veneris. Next base: position 68,562,304 of record NC_140936.1, read on the forward strand.
AAGAGCTCCAAGCACAACTAGACGAACTCTGCATCTCCATCGAAGCTCGAGTGCCAGGCGTAACGGTAATCGATTTGAAGTGGGAGAGTCAACCAACATGCCAAACCCAGTGCATATACATAGGCCAAGTGCCAAGAAGAAGAAGGAGAAGGTGGAAACCATGTCCGCAACCTACAACCAACTAACAACAACAAAATGGAAGGAGCTCTGCACAATAGAGAATCAGCACTATTCTACTTTGAGAATCGGGTAACTCAAGTCACCAAGGTAATTATCATAGTCAGTTTTCAAGTCGCACCTGATGCTGCAGCACAAATAACAGAAGCATTGGCTCACACTCTCACTAGAGAAACTAGGGATCTACTGAGTTTGTTTCAGGAAAGAACACCACCCTCTCCTACAAGCTTGGACAGTGACTAAGCACCTCTAAGCTTCACATGAATCAGTACAACCTACCTCAAGACAGATCACACATACCAACACGTGTACGCTCAATCAAGGTAATATTGGACTTGAAGATTCACTACCAGCACGTCATTGACACCATGCCGGGTGGGGAGCGATTTTTTGAGGTTCTGGCATCAGATCAGCCATTTGTTTTACCTTTGGTACAAGGCAATGTACCATTTGAAGTTTTAATCTATGTCCTAGTATAATAGGGTATACACGCCTCCTTGTAAAGAAGAAAAAAAATTTGCAAGTTAAGAAGTGTGTCTTTCTAGCTCTCTCTCAGTAATCATGGCAAGTGTAGCATTTCCAACCTTTACTAGTAAGGTGGGCGAGGATGCTGCAGACCTTCTAGACAACTTGGAAATAGCATGTGTCATCTCTGCGAGAGATAATGATGCTTCACGCTTGCGCATCTTCCCACTTCTAATGAAGGTGGAGGCAAGATCATGGTACAATGCCTTGGCACAAGAAACCAAGGAACGGTGGGACTTATTAAGGGCAGCCTTTGTCAAGCGTTTTGGAGAGGGCACAACATCAGAGAAACTATGGCAATTGTTGACAGAGTTGAAGCAGGGCAGTATGCTGGAATACGCATCATATGAGTCAAAGTTTGTAGATTTATGGGGGCGATGGGTTGCATCGCTAAGAGAGGATGAGGGGGCACCTGATTTCCTAAAGAAGGATCGGTTTGTGGCTGGGTTATGGCCAACTCTTAAAGAGAAGGTGAAGGGAAGGTTTCCTGCTACGTATGAGCTAGCAGTTGAAGTGGCCCGCCTTAAAGACAAGAAGTTGCGCCTACAAGCCAGGAATATCGATGAAGAGGAAGCCGTTAGGACCCGACCACCTCTAGCACCACCTACAACAGTCGCCCAGAGGATTCAACCACAAGAACCAATTGAAGATCAGCAAGACCTGCTCAACCGAATCACCAATCAACTTGAGAATCTCTCAGTCCATTTGATACAACAAGGGCATGCACACAATCGCAACCAAGAGCAAGGGAGAGGACAACGAAGGCAAAACCAAGAATACCACTACTACAATGGTGGGGAGGATGGTCATGGCATGTACTACTGTCCACACCGAAGGAGGCAAAATTTCAACAGAGGAGCCAGGCAAAACCAGGTTTCACCACCAAGAGCAAGACCACCACCACCGAGGGCACCACAACAAGCACCACCCGTGCAAATCTTACAACCACCGATTCAACCACAACCACCACCACCACCACCACAACCTCTCATTCCACCCTTACCCCCACCACCAGTTGGCAATCAAACAGTAAGCGTCATCAGTCTTGAAGGTAAGGGAAAGGAGAAAGTGGAGGAGGATAAGACCAAGGTTAAAGGAGTAGATGCCATTGGGGTAAAACGTGCTAGGCAAGGTGAATCTTCCCAAAAGGAAGAAAAGATGAAGACTAAAGGGGAATCTAGCAAAAAGCTGTCCAAGTCACGACGTAAATTTGACATTGTAGATTTCTCTTTGGGTGAATGTTCTAAACCATATGATTTGGTTCAAGATGTTTCTGTGAAGGGCCCAAAAATCACCTGGCCCCAGTTACTCCACCTAGCACCTAGGGTGAGGAGACAATGGACAAAGATGGTTAACACAAGGTGACCAAAGCCAAAGATAGCTGGGGCTATCTCTGGGAGGAATCTAGACGACATACTACCAGTGATGGATGCTTACATCAAAGGGCAACACATCTCCAATATCTACATCGATGGTGGCGCACAAATATGCGTCATGAATGAAAAAATGATGCACCATTTGGGTTTAGAGGTGAGTTGGCCGGCATCATGCCGAGCCGAAATGGCAAATAATTTAAAAGTTCAATGTGTTGGTGTCATAAATGCAGTTAGGATAAAGGCATTCAACACCGAGGTAGATGTGGACATCTTTGTCATGCCACACAAAGGGGAGGGCTATCCTATCATTCTAGGGAGGCCTTGGCTTATGGCTATGAGAGCTAAGCAGGATTCGGACACCGGCATAATCCAGATGAAGGATGCAAAAGGAAGGCCAATACTTTACGACATGAAGATAGGTCAACAACGCGACATGGATCTAGAAACCTCCGAGGATGAGTTTTCTAGTGGTGACTCTTCAACCACTTCAGAGGAGGAGTCAACAGTGAGTGAAGAAAGTGACAGTAGCATTGAGGTGATGGGGATCATTCTCAAGAACCCTAAGAAGATGGAGCAACCTGATGCCTCATCATCAAGCCAAGGGGAGACACCAGGTATACACCCTCTGGTAGAAGCAAGTAAGCTACATCAAATGCTCTCTAGTGAGTTGTGTGGGAAGGAGCGTGAAGATTATATTTTGATGCTAAGTAATTTTACCACATTGTTCATTGATGAATATGATAAAATCACTGGCATCACAATAGTTCAACATCACATTAAGCTCAAGGAGGGAAGTAAACCTGTAGTGCAGAAGCTGAGGCGGCTAGGAGTAATTCAACAAGACGCCCTACTCAAAGAGGTGAGGAAATTGCTAGAAGCCGGTTTTATCTATCCTATTGAAGACTCAGAGTGGGTTTCTCCAGTGGTAGTCACACCAAAGAAGAATGGTAAGTAGAGGGTTTGTGTTGATTACAAGCCTCTTAATGCAGCCACAAAGAGGGACCATTTTCCTCTTCCTTTTCAAGACGAAATACTCAATGAGGTAGCAGGACATGAGCGCTACACAGTATGTGATGGCTACTCAGGCTACTTCCAAATTAGCATCGCTGAAGAAGATCAAAAGAAGACAACCTTCATCACACCATGGGGATGTTTTGCTTACAGAGTTATGCCTTTTGGTCTCACTAATGCTCCAGCCACTTTTCAGCGATATGTGACATTTGTTTTTTAGCCATTCTTTGGAAAATCAATCCGTGTTTTTATTGATGACTTTTGCATCTATAGCTCTCGCTCTCTTCATTTGGAGAAAGTTTATGAAGGTCTAGCTAGGCTACAAGCTTTGGGTGGCCAACTCAATGTGGAGAAATGCCACATTGGTGAAAGCAAGGTTACTCTGCTTGGCCATGTGATCTCGGCCAATGGCATTGAAGCTGACCCAAGCAAGATTCAAGCCTTGGTGGCTTTGACCTCTCCCACCACAACAAAGCAATTGGTCTCTTTTCTTCAAAAGGTGAGGTATTTGAGTAGGCTCATTCACTTGCTCTCCCAAGTGGTTCTCCCTTTACAACAAGTTACCCATCAAGAGATCTTCACTTGGAGTGAAGAAAATGAACAACAATTCAATGAGGTAAAACAAATTCTAGCTTCACTTCCCACCATAGCACCTCCAAAGTGGGATGAGCCATTTTATGTAAACCCTAGTGTGGGCAATGACACACTTGGGGCTGTATTTATGCAAAAGGATCCTCAAACTTCTTTCATGCGTCCTATCTACTTCTCTAGTCGAATGATAACTCCATCAGAAAAGGGATACACGACAGTGGAGCATATGGTGCTTGCATTAATGTTTGCTACCACCAAATTTCACTCTTATTTATTGTCTAGACCATTCATAATCTTAACAATGGAAGAAGTATTTCCTTATGTAATGCAGCACATGGATGTTTCTTCTACGATTTCCAAATGGCTCACAAGGCTACAAGAGTTTGACTACACAATGCAAGTGGAGAACTCTACAAGGGCTAGTCTAGGAGGTATTCTCACTCATTGCCACTATGAAAAGAATCTAAAGATAAAGCCAAATGATCAAGATATTACACCTGTGCTGGAAGTCCCTAAGGTAGAGGAGGCTCACTCTCTTTTCTTTGATGGAGCCTACAAGAGGAAAGTGGACAAAGCTGCAGCAGGCATTGTCATCTTCAACGAGCAAGGGGACAAGGTTTTCTCCATTGGGAATCTCTTGGATTCTCACTCTAACAATGAGGCAGAATATGCAGCTTTAACTCTTGGGTTAGAGTGGTGTGTGACACAGGGCATTCAACGGTTAAATGTATTTGGTGATGCCATGCTTTTAATAAAAAAAATACAAGGAACTTGGGCTTGTAAAAATCATATCTTGCTAGGCCATTTGTGCAAAGTCAAGGAACTTTTAGGGAAATTTCAAGTTGTACAATTACATCATGTCCCTCGAGCAGAAAATCAAGAAGCATATGCTCTAGCTAGAGAGAAGTTGCAAGATGTTTCAGTGGTGGGTGCTATCAAGTTGAAGCTGCCTCTCTTCCAAGGTAGCGATGCTATGCCTGACATCATGAGTTTCTTGGACACAGGAGAGTGTCCTAAGGATCTTACTAAGGGCCAAAAGCAGTGGCTTGTGCGCAAGGCAACAAAATACCGCCTTATCAATGACGACCTCTACTGCAAGGGTAAGGATCAAATTCTTAGGCGTGTACCTCTCTCTAGAGAGATCACTGAAATCATTTCAAGTTGCCATGATGGTGTTTGCGGAGGACACTTTGCACTTGACATCACTAGTAGAAAGATTCTACAAGCCGGGTTTGTATGGCCTAGTCTACATAGGGATGTGCATCATTGGTGTAAAACATGCAAGGAATGTCAAAAGGCAGAGGATAGGAGGTTCACATATGAGCCACAGACTCCTATAATGTCATATGGACCATTTGAGAAATGGGGAATTGATGCTATTGGGCCTTTGCCAAGGAGCCAATCAGGTAAATTTTATATCATCATGGGTGTGGACTACATGACCAGGTGGGCTGAAGCAGTTGCCACCACCCGGATTACAGCTAAGTAAGTGGCTAAGTTCGTATTTGAAAACATTTGTTGCCGTTTTGGCACTCCTCTTGAAATAATTTCTGACAGGGGACCAGGTTTTAGAGGAGACCTTGTAGGAGAGCTAATGGAGAAGTTAGGTATCTCACGACGACACTCAACTCCCTACTACCTACAATGCAATGGTTTGGTGGAAAAGGTAAATGGTATGATCTGCAAGATCATCACTAAGCATGTAAACAATCACAAAAGTGATTGGGACAAGCATCTTATGGCTGCACTTTGGGCTTATCGCACTTCATTTCGCACATCCCTTGGGTTCACACCATATCACTTGGTGTTTGGTAAGGAAGCCATTTTACCCATTGAAGTACAATTGGCTAGTCTCAGGGTGCTAGCTGGGCAGGTGGAACGTCCTAATGCTCATCTCCACAACCACATTCTTGATCTAGAGAGGCTTCAACTAGACAGAGAAGATGCTATCAACTATTATGCAGCACAGGCAGAGCAACCTCGACTTACCTTCAACAAGGGACTTAGGGCAAAAGGTCTCAAGAAAGGTATGTTGGTCCTACGGTATGATAACAGGTTTGACACTAGGAAGGATAAAAAGTTTTCACCCAAATGGGAAGGGCCATTTGTCATTAGAAAGCGCTATGCCAATGGCAGTTATCGATTGATGGATGCAGATGGTAGACTCCACAAAACACGTGTCAATGGATGGAGGTTGAAGCAGTACTTTTTGAGATTTGATCAAACACCTATGATGGAAATCCCCGAGGAGGGAGACTCCTCCACCTCAATTGAAGAAGAATCAGGTACAACGCTAGAGGCATGAATACCTCTAGCCTTAGGGGGAGGGCTAATGAGGAAAGCTTTTCCATGCATGGGAACCCCCCCATATATTTTTGCCCTTTTATCAAAATATTTTCCATTATATAAGTTACTTTTGATTTTTTCTTCCTTTTTCACAAACGTTTTAGCCTTTATTAAATAAATAATACTTATGCTAATCAATCACGATGTAGCATAATAAGTAAGCTTTCTTTGTTGATCTCTCTTTTGACCTTAAAAATATTAAATATATATATTCTAGTATTTTCTAATATTTTTTTTTCATGTATGTATATTATTCCACTCTACCAAATATTTTATTCACTAGTTTTCATTTTCAAACCTCAACCCCACTTTCAAATTTCAATAATACCTCCATCTAGATGATTGCCAATCTTTTCAACACTCTAGGTCATGTTGTCATACACATGAAGGAGCTTACACTTGAAGGCAAGAGAGAAGTCCACTCAAAGGGGACCACCAAAAGACTTTTGCAGCCACAAATAATACATTATTTGGTTGAATTTTTTAAGTAAAGAAGAACCCCGAATCTGAAGGAGCGTTCAACATGAAAGATGTAGCTCGTGATCTCAACTTTTAGCTCAATTTTTTTCGAAATTTTTGGAGTTATGAACACGGAGATATGATTTTTGTAGTGGACCCCAGTTTTCTCGTGTAATGGTGACACAGGCCACCTCCACTTTTCTTCCTTCTAGAATGGCTATGGTTCTACAAGTCTTCAAGCATGATTACAAGAGACAAGGCTCTTTTAATGAGGTCTTGGCTAGTCTAGAGTAATTCTATCACCATTTTTGGAGGATCCATCCTCATCAACAAATATCCACCTTCGACAACCTCTCTTATAATTTTCTTACCTCTCTCTTCTCTCCCTAATAAGCTTATGTCTATCCAAAGCTAGACTATTGTAAATATTTCCTATCCTCTACATCCTACCCACATTCTCTCTTCTCTCTCTATTGACTCTGGTATTTTAAATAATGAGGAGACAAGATGGGAGCCACATTCACATGCACCCCATTTTCCTAGTCACCAAAGTGGAACACTCACCTCAAATAGAAATATTGCTAAATCCTTCCCTCCTTCCCTATATAAGGAGGCCATGAGAGCTCACTTGGGGGGAGATACACACCACACACACACACACCTATCCATACAAACTCTTGTGCTATATGCTTGTAGCATGAACCCTAATCACATAATCACAACACCATCATCATCACCATCACCATGCACAAAAGATGAGCACCACACCTCCACACCACTTGTAATTAAGGGTTGAAGGCACAATTTCAAGAAGAAGAAGGGTGGACACACTCGTGATATTCCTCGCCATCAACTCCCATCTCTCCATTATGCCTCCTACGATCTTGTTCCCTTCTCATTTTTCTGCCATACGTTGCCTATTGTATTCATCTTTTGTAAGCAATCAACACACTCCATCTTGGTGCCATACTTTGTGTCGCTTTGGATACATCTCATTGTGAGTATGGTATATGCTTGTTCCTTGCCATTTTTTTTTCTGCTTATGTTAAGGTGTGCGGATTCGCCACCACACACACACACTCTCTCTCCCTCTCATATTCCTATCATCTTGCTACTTCCATCTTAAGGTGTGCGGATTCGCCACCTTTTGTATGAGAAGTGAGCATACTTGCATGTATCCCTACCTCATTATCTTCCTTACTACATGCACGCGTAGCGAGCCCATTCTCACTCACTCACCACTCCTCTCACCTTATTCTCCGACCACCCCATTCCACATTTGGGCGTGGATCTTGAAATTTTTTTCTATGCATGCTTCATTGTGTATATGTATGCATCCTAGCCGCATATCTTGCTAGGTGGTGCCCCTATTGTGTATTCCCCATGATGAGGCCATTGTGCATAGTCTTGGTGTAGAGGCCACCGGGTCTATTTTTTTTCACTTCCGCCTCTCACCGCCAACACCAACTGTGGCTAGCTAGGTATGCAATTCCTCCCAAGGAAAAGCTCATGATGTTATGCACTACATGACAAGGTGAGGACTTTCCATGGCTTGCATAAGGCCAAAGAGAGGGGGGAGAGAGCTTCAAATGGAACATGTATTGTCAGCAAAAATGTGTGTATTAAAAAAGACTAGTTTGAGGCTGGGGGAGAGAGAGAGAGAGAGAGAGAGAGAGAGAGAGAGAGAGAGAGAGAGAGAGAGAGAGAGAGAGAGAAATGACAATATAGAGCCCAATTCGTAACATAGGTACAATGGTTGTAAGAAAGCGAGAATTTGAGATACTTAGGTGGGTCACTCCCCAGACATTAGAAAATATTTCATTCTTGCTATTTATGTTGGTGGAGCTTGTGGTGTTCAAACTAATGACATATCACAGCTAGCATCGGGAATGCATTTTTTTCATTATGAATGCTAATGATGCTACCATCCAGCAGTATCTTGCAAGGCCATCCAGGGTATAATGCAGTTCTTGGATGACCTAAATCACCATCATCCCCGCTGTTGATAGATCATGGTTGACTATATGTAAGGAGGTGTGATGTTTGATCTCTATCTTTTAAAAATATGTAAAGAGTTATGTAAGGAAACCTCTAGCTATATGTATCCTTGGGCTAGTTGATAGTCAATGAAGTCGCCCCAGAAGGATTGAATGAATTCTCCTAAAGAATGATTTACATTGCACTCCGTCTCTAGACAATGGAGAAACCATCACTTCAAACAAATTAAAATATTTAAATTGCAACTCTTGCCTAGTAACATTTGTCCTAATATTTAATGAACATACGACATTCATTGTGCTATGTTAGACTACTCCTGAATCCACCCTTGCAAGAGGGAAAATTACATTATTTTGAAATTCCTTGATAAAAAAATTGAAGGTGATGTAGCAAAAGAAAGGATGTGGATTTGAGCATAATTAGCAGACTATTGACCAGAACAATTTACTCAGGAGCTAAAGAGGAGTTGTAAACAATCAAATTGAGAAAGCAAGAGAAGAGAGTAAATTTGAGCATGTTATCTCTTAAGTGCCTTTAAAGAGCTTGAAAATGCAGCTTTCAAGCAACACTAATTTGCATGACCAAGGTTTGACTCCTTGTGAAGGGATTTATTGGAATGGTTAGCCTAAACTATTGTTTGTCTAGCCTCCATGCTTTCCATGGCTTGCACTTACTTTGTGTCACTTGGCTAGCTACCTTGTCTTTGTTATTTCCCTTACCTTGGCTAGCTACCTTGTCTTTTCATCAATCTTGGCTCTTGCATGTGTGAACACCTTAAGTGGCATGTGTTTCTATTTTTTGACCTAGTCAAAGAACTATCGCACCAATTACATGAACTAGCATCTTGCCTTTCCTATCAAGATGATTTTGGCATTTTGATACTGGATGGGTGATTGTGCACTCATTGAAAAATAGCTTTTTGTTAATGGATTTTTATTGATCATTTGAAGTAAGTTCCTAGCAATAGATGTCTTGGCTATTGAAGATATTGTCTTGTAAAATCCAATTTTGGTTGTGGCACACCTCTACTAGCTATGAACATAAGCATTCTATGATCCATTGTAAATTTCTCTTGGAAAGGGTGGCTCCCTTTCATTGGTCTTGCACTCAATTGCACTTCCCATTGATCTTGACTCTTGTATACATAGGTAAACCTCCACTGGTAACTATAAAAATAGGTGTTCTATGATTCATTGTAAGCTATTCTTGGATAGAGTGGCTCTGTTAGAAGCTGGACACACCCTACGAAAAATGACAGCTCGGTTGATTATTATTTTTGTAATTATTCATTTAATGAGAAAAATCCGACATTTCACCTTGTAAATATTGAGGCTTACAGAAGTTTCCAGATTGTATCTCAGTTTTGACATTTAGATTGAGTAGATGGTTAATTTGGAACATTAGGGTTTGAGAATTGTAAGGTATTTATACCATTTTTGACCTTAATGAAAGACCTTTTGTCATTTTTGAAAACGTTTTGAAGTCTGTGAGTGAGTATACTGTGTACGAGAGAGAGTGTGAACTTAATCTTGACGCTACGTGTGCACCGATGGTCAAAATCGAGTGCGGAGAAGTACAACGTGTTGCCCCCCATGAGAGCTACGCGCCGATACCTACATTGCGCACGTACAGTCCGGTTTTTCAAGCTCCATCTACGAGCTTCATCTGGTGACTCGGTGATCATACATTGTCTAATTTTGCATTGCAGCATATCCACACGTGCGCATTGAGTAGAGCTACACATTAGGCACTTTAGATTTTGGAAACAAAGACCTGCAAATTTTGGCCAGACATCCTACGTGATTTTGCATGGGTGTTTTGGGTTGGGATTTTGGTTCATAGACCTTAGGGAGAGCAACCTATTGGTGTTAGTAGGGTCTTCTTCGAGTTTTGTGGTGCTTCAAGATTGTTTGATGGGTGTTTGGCTCTAGAAAACGTTGTAGGAAGTTTCCTCTTATGCACTCTTGAAGGCTGTGACTTAGACATTGGGTAGTGACCTCTGTAGGAATTAGTTAGGAGTCGGTCGAGTGTAGGTTGACACCCTATACTTGCTTCCACGTGCCTGCGGGTTGAGGTTCGTCCTTAGCTGACAAATCTTGGTAGGTGAGTTCTCGCTGTGCTAATGTCCGTCATCACGGCGTATCCGTCCAACATTGACGTGGCTGCCATGGACAAAAACCTTAGGTAGGTGACCGAGACTAGTCCTTGAGGATAGCGATTCTTTGGCTTGCCAAGAGTCTCGTTTTACATTTAGATAGGATCAGAGGGTGGAGCACTCTCTAGGTCTTAAAGGGAGTATAAGGAGCGTGTGTCTGGCCTATATCCTTTGACTTAGGTAGATTTAGGCAGACTGAGATAGTTTTAGATATTAGTTGAGTTCTTGAGTAGGAGTTGGAGTGGTAGAAGCGGTGAGAGGAGATCTTGAGAGTCCGGAGAGACCAAGAAGCAACCAAAACACCATTATCACCATTTCACATGATGAGTAGGAGTAGAGTAAGTAGGACACATGATTCGGGATCTAGAGCATGTCATGCATGTATACTTGCTTGGTAGATTCATCACAAGGTTGTACAAGACGCAAAAGTGTGTTTGAAAGCTGAAGTAAAGTCCAAAAGATACGGTGAGTGTTTTTGATAGAGCTGTAGAGCATCAGGAGCATTTCTCTCAGGAAAAAAAGTAATTTTAAGCCAGGAGACATCCTACGCGTAGGATGTGTATAGGCTAATCTGGTGGAAATTTTGGAATTTTGAGTAGACCAGTATGTTCAGAAGGTGGGGTAAAACCCTATTTTCACTTGGAAAGTGGAAATTTGACCATATCTTGACAAGATAAGGCCAGATAGACTTAAATTGCCAGACATCCTACCCAAATTGTACCAAAGCATCATTTTAAGACCAAAACCATAGGATGGCTGCATGAGCATGATCTGCATGATATATTGAGTGACTGATAGAGGTTTCATCTCATTTGGGTGAGAAAATTGGGTTCTAAGCAGACTTTAGCACTTTTGATTGAAAAAGGCTAGAACAACTAAAATTGGGGACTTTTGAAATCCAAACCAAAATCTAAGCATACCATTGGGTTGCTGACATCAAGGGGAAGCTGTGGGTCAAGTCTGGGGTCAAGGAGACCAAAAAGACATCCTACGTGTAGGATGTCATCTGTGTGATTTTGCACTCCAAACCTAATTTTGAGCATGTCAAAGGACTCAACACCTCAAAGAGAGCCTGTTCTTTGCATTTGAAGCTATTCTGAGCAAAAAGACATCCTACACGTAAGATGTCTAAAGCAAGAAATTGAAGCCAGATACTGACTGTGGGCATACCAAGGTGTTGTATAGCCTGCAGCAAGCCTCCTAGTCAATTTTGGTCCAAATTAGGGTTGATTTGACTGATCAAGACCAGCAGTAGGCCGTCAAAATAGATCTCCAATCCACTGACCAGCTTAAAGGTGTCCAAATCAAAAAGTAAAAACAGTTGGGGACTCAGCACATCAAGGGGAATTCATAGTGCAAGAATCTAGAAAAAAAAAAGAGCAGGAGACATCCTACGTGTAGGATGTCTACTAGTGCTTAGTGAAGAGAAAATTTGACTAAGCTTATACAATAAGGTTCCATTTGGCTTAAGGGTTCTAGAACTTCTTTCAGAAGTGAATTTGGACCTTGTTTGGCCATTTGATGGAGCAAAGACCGAATTCAGACTTTTTCACGTAAATTGACCAACATCTGAGGGAAGTACAATTCCAGATTAGCAGACCTAATCTAGAACATCAGCAGTGTATAAAATACAGTAGTGGTTGAGGTTAATTCTCTAGTTATACCAATCATTACTGAAATCGCCTCTAGCAGTTAAATGCTTTGATTCGATTGCCGAAATTAAATGCTTGTGTATAGGTATATTGAGCAGCAAAGCAAGAAGTTGTGCGGAGATTGATCCTTTGCCAGGTGAGTGGTTGGATTTGTGATAAATTGCATTGATAAGTTTGATGAATTTAAGATCAGGAAGATACATTTTTAGAGACCAAAAGGTGGCAGGTGACCAAGGTAGCTTAGGGTCCACCGAGGAGGGTGTAACTCAGTCAAGGCTAGATCCACTAGCACCGATTATTGAGGAGGGTAGTGATATTGCCACTTCATAAAAAAAATCCTACTTCATGATTGGTAGTCAACAACCAAGGGGTTTCACCTATAACGTACCAATGCCACGAGGAAGCACCTCCCTAAATCCTTTGAATGATTCCAAGTTCACTGTGATCTTCTTAGAAGGAACAAACTCAAGGGGAGCCCTAGTCTATTCTGACTATCGCAGACGCAAGTCTATTTGTATTGAAGAAAGACCGGCCCAGAGACTGGAGATAATTCGAGTCTATGATGATGGAGATAGATTTCGAGACAAAAAGGGGAACCACTATCTGATAGTTAGTAACCCTGAAGATTACAACAGATATAGAGATAACGTGACGAAGGGAAAAATGGTTTCAGAAACTCAAGAACCGCCACCAAACATTGATCGACCTAGAGAAATTTTTAAGTATGATAAGAAAACAACCAGGGTTTCAACTTATAATGAGAACGTGGAAAATTGGAAATCTACAAGCATGAGAGTGAGGGAATAGTCTCTCATTTTCGATGCAAAGAACCCTATCCAAACGCGGTAAGCAAAGATAAGGTTCTTTACTTATTCTCTTATCAAACTACTATGGGGAAGGATATAGTTTTTGTTGCAAGAATACCAACGTTGTTGAGAAAATTGCTGTCTTGCCACCAAAGAAAGCACCGGGCTTATGGCTGTGAGAGTTTGTGAGAAACTCAACAAAAACTATATGAAGGAGTTAAACCATAGATGCCATGAAGACTAGGGTTTGGAAAGAAGTGCAATCAAAGAAGACCCACTCTTTCTCTCTTGCACTCACACACACATAGAAAGAACACAAAAGAGAATGTCAAAACAACACAAAGATGAAAATATCAAGGCTATGGTCATATCATATCATGGGTAATATGAAAGGGTTAATAGATGAGTTAATGGCATTCAATCTTGGCTGACCAAATAGGCTACGAATTGTTCTTTGGAATTGTAGTTTTGTGCTTACCATAATATATATATTTTGTCTAGTGATTGGAATTAATTGTGTGTACAAATCCTCTTGGTTCATAGCAAGATAACTACGCTTACATCAAAAAAAAAATTATAGTCTATGAGAGGTAGTGTGATGGGATCCGGTGATAGAAGTATTTCATTGAGCCTTTCTGGGCCAAAGAGAAACACTATACGTTGTTCAATGTGTATTTTACGGCTAATCCATACGTTAATTCTAATAGATCGTACAGAGTGAAAGCGATAGAAATTATCATCATGTGGATTATTCATCTAGGATAGTATGTGAGAAATGTAGATATGAGAGAAGTGAAGAGATGAGAAGTTTCCCTCCCAAATCCTATTCTTGCCCGTAGGCAATAAGGATACTGTGGGGAGAGATGTACCTATAGCAAAGAGAACCCAGAATTTGTAGAGAGGATGAATTACTAAGAATGAGAGAGATAGATTTGGTTAAGGAGATGAGATTAGATACATATATATATATATATGTTGGATTAGAGTTAAAAAAGAAAACAACAAGAAATCAAGAAAACATCAATGTAGAACACATCTTACTTGACAAACCCGTCGGCACCATTATTGATGGAGAGAGAAGAAGAGGGGAGAACTCCACTTTGATTGATACTCCAAATCCAAGACTTTATTTGATTACAGTTGATCTTCCATGGATAGCATGCAAGAATGGCTAGTCTTCCTCTAGGAGAAAGTGGAGGCTTAGGCTTATGTTAATGGCTAAGTACAATTGTGCATTACTACTCACTCCCTCATGAATTCCTCTCATCAATGGCTTGGTTGCTTGCGTTCTTTTCAAGGAATAAGAGGTCCCCTTTTATAGGTGAAGGGAATTTTACACAAGAAGAGAAGATCCAGTGTGAACAGAAACTGAAAAAGTTGGAAATGAGCTGTCCCTGCATGATGTGGGCAGACTGGGGTCCAGTATTTTGATCATATCTCCTCAACCGTGGCTCCAAATAAAAAAGTAATAATATGGGCAGAAAATTCAGCTCATTAGCTACGATTTTCATTTTAAAATCATTTTTCAATTCGGATTGGAACCTTGTGTTAAAAATTATCAAAATAGGGTCCATTTCTGGCAACAAAAGTCTTCCTGTGGTCCCCTTAGCTTAGACTTTCATTTGATTCCAAAGGACACCTCATGCCATATGAAATCATGACATTGCTCCTTGACAAATCTTTGTAATCATGATTGCAATAATGCATTAAAATAAGTGTATCTTTGAAATCATGCCACCTAGTGTCCCACGAGGATTTGATTCCCCCCTAGTAGCTATTTAAAAAGAAATATAAGAAAAATACATAGAATATACATATATTGGAGTTTACCCTAGATATAGGATCTAGCTAAGGTATGAGATGATAACGAGATAGTAGAAATAAAGAATCAATGTTTTTTTTTTGTCCCAAGTTAAAGAGACGGAGCTATTGACGCTTTTCCCATAGTATTTTGTGATGGTAAAGTAAGAATAGGTTACTCCTGAGATAAATAATAGGATGAGATAGAAAGCATATTATTATACTTAAATATGTATATGTACATTATAGTAAATATAACTGTGTATCTACAAAGCTACAAGATAAATCATATAGCATGTGTTCCCACTATGTACGTGTCACAGCACCGCATCCACCCCCTTTAAACCTATAAATCCTCCGGCATGGGCCAGCCTCATGGTAACTTGTGAAAGCAATTGTATCCCCTGTCATCCCATGACCTCCTCCAGGATCATATGGGTAACTCAAAAACTTGTATTGTACTAAGCATTGAGATTCTCCGCATCTTTAATTCCTCTCGGATCAGAAGGAATTGTTATATACATCTGTCTCCAAAACATCTGTAACAAATCTCCATTATGCGCAAATCTTCATGACGAAGAGACATAAGTTCCTCATCCTCCTCTTCAAAAAACACTTCCAGGATTCCTGTAATATACTCGAAAGATTTTTGAAACTGCTCTTCAACCTTCTCACCAACCTCTAAATCCATATGTACCTCTTTTGCATAGAGTTCCGAATCTGCATTCTCAAAAGAATCCTCTAGATAGCCTTTCTTAACATTGAGAGAAACCTCAGAAATATGCATGGTAAACCTCTTATCAATTCTCTCACCTTTTACCAAATACCTCTCTATATTTACATCATAAAACTTTGCATACCTCTCAAATATGGTGTCTAATTCCCTTTCTAAATCATCCTGGTAGGTATGCTCCCAGTCACTTGTAACCGACTGCTCAAAATCCTCCTTGGAGTTAGTGTCTGACACAATATCTTCACCCCTTCTTCCTTTTTGACCCATCCCTAAATTATCTTCAACTGAATCATGTCTCCACTCATCTAGGGAGAACCCTTCTTCATTACATGACTCTAGTGTCAGCATATTGCTAGCATCTTCTTCTTGCTTCAAGGCATCACCATGTATACCCTTCCTATCCATAGCACATAGATGCTCACAAACCTGCTTGCAATTTATACCCTGTGACACAAGTCCTAAATCCCTTTTATGCCTTAGATGTTGTTTGCATACCTGCAGGCTACTGAAATTCTTAGAACCTTGTATAGTAGGCACTTTATGGAAAGCATCTTTATTTGCATCTTCACACAAATCAGAAATATCACCCCAATCACACACCATATCCGAAGAGGTTTCTTGCTCTTCTACTCCATCCTCTGATGTCACTTCAACCTGTATAGCATTCCCAAGCACTTCTCTATCTTTGATTTGTGAATCTTGAAGATTCATAGCTTCATCCGCACAACCCTAATCCTCATGAAGAGAATCTGCATCTGTCATTCCTTCCTCTACCATGGAATTGTGAAAGCTTGCTGCATCTAGCTCTAAATAAGGCACAATTTCATGATTCATATGCATCACATCTGTTACCCCATATATACAAGACATACATATTACTATGTCAATGCACTCCTCTTCTCCCACCTCGTCTAGCTGAGGTACTTCACAATCCGCAATGCTACTAGCAAAGCTATACTCACAAAGGAAGAGATTTTCAGTCACCCCCTCTAGATTAGCACTTTTGCAGCTAGTCATATCCATTTGGGTAGTACCACATGCATCAAACTCGCATAGGAAAGCATTGATAATGAATTCTTCATCCTGGTATATGTCTTTAGCATAGGCATCCGGCTCTTCTAAACTTGGTAAAAGTTCCTGGATCTTCTCAAAAGTAGATTGTAGCACATCACTAATATAGCCGTCTTTCACCTGTTTTCCCTTCACATCCTCTGTCAAAACCATAGCATCCTCATCCTTGTATATACACTCATGTGCACCTTCAAACGGATCAAAAGGAGCGTCCAATTCATCTATCATAGCCGACGAGTTTGCATCATCGTCTAAGTCTCTTTGAGCTGTTTCAGGCGCTTGGATAGCATCATGAGAGTCATTATCTTGAGATACAAAGGTTACAAGACCCAAACGTGCATAAATAACTTCCACTATGTCTGCTTCATCTGCATACAATAAATTTGCATCTTGCAAAAGATATGCATCTATTACTGCTTCTAAATTATCTTGTATGGATGTGTTGACACTTGCATGGCTTACAGGAGACACCAACTCTAGCTGGTCACATTATGAAGGTCCCAATGGATATGCGGCAAACCCTGTCTATTATCCACCGTAAGAACCCTCGGCACCAGAACCATGGAGCATGATAGGAAATACAGGACCACCAACAACTGCACAGGCAACAGGAGAAGGAAGATATAGCTTAGATGAACGAACATTGTTGTTCATAGCCAACGGAGGTATGGGCGGATAGAGACATGTATACCAACAAAGAGGAGCTCAAGGAGCACCTCACCAACCCAAGGGACCCCGCTACAAGTGTGGTGGAGACCATTGGCTAAGAGACTGTCCTCATGATGAGATCATTAGAGTCAACGCATATTGCACCGAGTGTGGAGTTACTCATTTGATTCTTGATTGCCCTAAGAACCCTAGAAAAGGAGAAAAAACTACCTTGAACATACTAGAAGCAGTGCCATCCAGTGGAGGATCTAAGAACGAGACAATCATACCTATTCAGGCAGTGACACAAAACCGATGTCCCAAGTTCAGAAACGAAAAATTAGAGAACCGCTTGGAAAGCTAGAAAGGCGCTGTGAGTGGGATGGAAACACACAGAACGCCTCTATAATAACCCGAAACACACTCTTGGAAGGATACACACACTATGGGGAACCACTCGGCTTACACAACACACCTGGCCGAGACAGGGAACACACCTATGGAGTGAGAGGAGAGAGAATATCCACTTTCCCACTCCACATACACACACACACACACACAGACCCAAAAACTCAGCTCAAAAGAGCAAAATTTCTGATGTTTAGATACAAATGAGCTCAGGCCAACACCAATGGGGCAAATAGCTCACACAATATGGGTAAAATATACCAGATACAATCATAAACTGGAGTAAAAGCTTCGCTCATAGGAGAAAATTACACAGCCAAAAAAACAGAAAAAGAGGGAGGAATTTGGAAAAATGGATAGTTCCATCGCGCTCGGAACGGCCTATAATCCCAATCTACAATGTCAAAGTGCTCAAATACGACCTCGAATGAGCAGTTTACGGCCAAAACAAGCTCCAAAAATCCCAAAAACACACATGCAGCTGTTCCTCCTCTTCTCTCCACGTTTTTTCTGGTCTTCTCTCAAATTTTTCAGTTTCCACACTTGGATTTATTCCTAGTAGATCCAAAGAAAACCTGTGTTTATGAAAGACTTATCCTTGTTCTAGAAACACCCTTCGGGATACAGCGCCCAAAACACACTTATAATCAATAATAGCTTCTACAAAGTGTTTCAGAATCCACCACAAACTTGGCTTGTTACTCCCAGTCTAGAGCACCAGAGTGCTGTGCAGAGGGAAAAGTTCCTTATAGAAACTTTGAAGACGTGGCTTTTTCTTTGGCTCCAAACAGATGATCAGAAAGCATATGTTGCTGATAATGTGTTTGAGACAGGCTCAGATGAGTTTTCTGATGCACTCGTCAAATGTTTGCTTGACATTCAAAAGAGGGATATAGAGGCTAAAATACTGGAAGAAATTCATCGCAAACAGCGAGAAGCTGACCTAGAAGCAGAAAGAGAGAAAGAAAATCTGGAGAGGGAAAGAAGAGAAAGTGAGCAACATAGTGCCAACCTAGAAGCAGAGGAGGAAGCAGAGAGAAAGGAGGAAGCAAAGAGAAAGGAGGAAGTAGAGAGAAAAGAAAAGAGGCAACAGGGAGAAGACAAACAGCGAGAAGGATAGCCCGGTCACTACAAGCGCCCTCCGAGGAGGCCTTAAGGGTTTTTGGGGCAGTGACTGTCATTGTAAAATTGAACCCTATGTAAATAATTTGATGCTGGAAATTAATGTGAACAGTTTGATAGTTAGCATGATGACACAAAACCAGCTTTATAGTAAAACTGCATAGCCTTACAGCAAAGTGGTATATAGAAAATCCAATGGATACAACTTAAAAGCTGAAGGACATGCTATTACAGATTGCTTCATAGCTTTCTGGAGTGATTGTGTACACCTGCCTTCTCCTTGGGACGTGCTCCATGGGTATTTGGATACATTGCACCAGATGTGAAAGTAGGTGGACGATAGACTGCTTGTGGTCTAGCTTGAAGATGTATGCATTCAATTGCTTGTAATACAGTCCTTGCACAACATATGAGCCTCTGTCAATTACATTGCTCCATTCATCAATGTACCCCTTCTCCACCTTCTCCTTTTCTGCAACACACTTGACCATATAGAAATCCACATCTTCAGCGTTGGTTAAAGCATCTTGATTTACAGCAAATGTGTCTCCAGAACATAGAGCGCTACTCAACACATCATGATGACCTTCGTATGTGAAGTCATCATAGCCAACGACCTCCTCTGTCGAAACTTCATCTGTTTGCTCAAGTAATGGTTGCAGAATCTGATAATCCCAAGCCTCCATGTGAGCTTTATTGATGCAGCGATTCCACCTTCTGTTCATGCATGCATCACAGAAGCATTCCAACTTTCTTGTTGCAAGGGCAGTTGGATCCTGTGGGTTGTGACCACGAATAGCATGCAAAGAGCGAGTTTTTTCCACAATGGCACAATTCCACTTAACATCTCCCTCTTTAACCTCCTAGAACACACGAGCACGTTCCCTTTCTTTTGAAGGATATGATGCAGGTGCTCCCCGCAATAGGTTGGCCTGGCAATAAGCAACCACATCTGCTGCACACTGCAATATAGCTCCATTAGGTTTTAGTTGTTCATGGGTCAAGGTTCTTTTCACAACTGCTCCTGCACCATCATGCTCACCCTTGCCATGCCCTGAACCAAAGAAGAACCAACTCATCCCAATCCCTATGAGTCCACCATATCTTGCAACAAAATAGAAAGGCGTGGCTCCCTTGAATTGCGAGGCCACTCCATCTGACCACACCCAATGTTGTTTACAAGTGACACCCTCTTGTTGTAACCAGTCACGGTGTAGCATGAAGCAATGTTGCACAAACAGTGTGTCATGCACCCTATCATTTGATATGAAGAAGTGGATTATTTTGACTACCTCCCCGGCCTTGCGGTAGTAGTTATGTGTAAAAAAATATTTACTTGACTAGAGTGCCAATGCATTGACTGAATCTCATTTTGCTCCTTGAAGGCGTAATTTTCAGCAAAGTCAACAACTGAGACAGTCACATCATCCTGAAAGCGAAGTATACAATCCTTAAATTGTTGTCCTTGACATCGTGACACATAGTTATGAGTGATGAAGAGCTTCAACTTGGTCTGCAACAGTCGAAGAAACTCCCAGCACTGCATTTCTTTATGCAAAAGATCTTTTCTTTTCTTATTGTTTCCATGCCTGTCGTTTTATTCTACATATGCAAATACTTTCGCATTAATACTCTTACTTGGCTTTCCTGTTTCTAAGCAACATAATTCTAGCTTCTTTACTCCACATATCTTACAGTCTCTTGTCAGGCATTCCGTTCTATGGTAAACTGCATCTGTAGGCTTTGGACAGAGAACGGACTCCCACATCTGTGTGACACCTTTGAACGTGTGATGTGAAGCCAGGCAGCCGCTGCTAATGTTCTTGCCTGTAGCACAGATATTGCATACATAGTTGCAACATGTATCATGCACCCCAAAAGCACGAGAGCACATGTGGTTAAGTGCGTCTTTCAAAAAGGTCATTTGCACATGGTATTCGCAACAGCATGTGTACCTATCCTTCAGCCTCCTGCAAAAGAATGGCTTTAACATCTCAAACATCCTCATGCCAATCTTGCAATCTGGATGTTTTTGTTTGAATCTTTGAAAGAGCTCAACCTGCAATATCCATATTTGATCAGTATGTTTACTAGGAGAAATAATCCAAACAGGACTATACGCATTGCTACTTAATACATCCACCATAGAAACAAATTGGTGTGTTAAACAACACATTGTATGGTCCTAACATGCATGTAAGTGGGTATAACATTGTATACTAAGCATGCTAGTTAACATGCTGAGTATGCTAACTAGCATAGCTGAGTATGCTAACTAGAATACTAGTTGTGCTAACAAGCACAATAAGTGTGTAGTGTAGCATACGAGGCACAGTCATCAGCATGCTAGTTAGCATGATGATTATACTCATCAGCATGCTAGTTAGCATGTTGAGTATGCTACTAGCATGCTGAGTTAGCATACTAGTTGTCCTAACTAGCATACTCATCAGCATACTAGTTAGCATACTCATCAGTATGCTAGTTAGCATGCTGAGTATGCTAACTAGCATACTAGATGTGCTAACAAGCACAATCAGTGTGTAGTTTAGCATACGAGGCATACTCATCATCATGCTAGTTAGCATTTCTGAGTATGCTAGTTAGCATAGCTGAATATGCTAACTAGCATACTAGCTACGCTAACAAGCATAATCAATGTGTAATTTAGCATACGAGTCATTGTTAACCAAATGAATGTGTGCTAAGAAGAATAGAAGGTATGATAACTAGCATACATATTGTGTTAACCAGCACACTTATTATGTTGAACAGTAGAGCCAACACACTATGAATGCTAACTAGCATAAATCAGCTTACCCGTCATGCTACTTAGCATTCTCAGCTGTGCTAACTAGCATACTCATGAGCATGCTAGTTAGCATGCTGAGTATGCTAACTAGCATGCTGAGTATGCTAGTTAGCATAGTTGAATATGCTAACTAGCATACCAACATAAACCAGCTTACACGTTGTGAGCGGGATGAAAACACACACAGCGCCTCTATAACGACCCGACACACACTCTTGGGAAGATACACACACACACTAGGGGGCACCACTCGGCTTGCACAACACACCTGGCCGAGACAGGAAACACACCTATGGAGTGAGAGGAGAGAGATTATCCACTTGCCCACTCCACACAGAGACACACACACACACACACACCCCCAAAAAAACTCAGCTCAAAAGAGGAGAATTTCTGATGTTTAGATACAATTGAGCTTGGGCCAACACCAATGGGGCAAATAGCTCACACAATATAGGTAAAATAAGCCAGATACAATCACAAACTAGAGAAGAAACTTCGCTCATAGGAGAAACTTACACAAAAAAACAGCAGGAAAAGAGTGAGGAATTTGGCAAAATGGACAGCGCCATCGCGTCCGGAACGGCCCAAAACCCCAGTCTACAATGTCAAAGTGCTCAAATCCGACCTCGGATGAGCAGTTTACGGTCAAAACAGGCTCCAAAAACACCAAAAACACACCTGCGGCTGTTCCTCCTCTCTTCTCCACATTTTTTTCTGGTCTTCTCTTTTTTTTTTTCAGTTCCCACACTTATCTTTTTTAGTTGGGCACCCTTAGCCTTTTAGATGACCTCAATCGAACCCCGAACAGGCCAAAAACTGACCTCACAGTGCATAGTTGTCACCTTTTTGCATTATTCGCACACCAGGCACTCATTTCTTTTCAATAATGCATCTCGCCACCACGTGAAGTGTCCCCAAAAAGTGGTCCTCATGATGAACTTTCTGCATAATTATCACAAGGAAACACCCACGTTGTGTCCGTCCTCATCCGCGTGCAAATATTGACCTCGTTCGCCCTCCTGACGCCACTAGATGCCATCTGACGCACCTGCTTACCTCATGTCGTTGGCCCGTGGATAGCTTCCTCGAGAAGTTTTACGCGCTACCAACTCCTCCTTATTGTAGAAAAAACACAGTGGTACTGGTAATAGTGAAAATCGATGCACTATGTACACCCTGTCCTACCTGTACACATGTGGGCCCCACATAACCACTCGGCTAAGGAAAATGGACAATCCTTTATTTGATGCACCATGCATGTATATGTACATATGCGCAATCCCTTGCTCCAAAAAACTCCTGACATAATTTGCCCATCCCCTAGCTTGTTAGATCATTCATGATCAGCAGCAGCAAAGAGAGATATGAGACTCGCCGCATCACAGGTCTCCTCATCCTTCACCAACATTGCTTGCTCCACAGACAGCTCATCGTGCTCCACCATCATCAATCTAGCATGATACGATTGAAGAGGCAATCCATTTACCCTTGACTTATGTAGAACACCATCCAGGTTAGCCAGCTGATATGTGCCATTTGGAAAACACTCCACTACCTTGAAAGGGCCTTCCCACTTAATTTGAAACTTCTTTTGGAAGGTGTTTTCCAGCTTACTGTTGTAGCGCAAAACCAAGTCATGTTTCTTGATACCCTTACTTTTGACCTTTTCATTTATCTTTGCCAAAGCCTTATCCTGCATCTGCCCATAATGCTGCAATGCGCTCATCCTATCCAACTGGACCTCTGTAACTGCGAGAGCCTCTCTTTGAATGCATCATTAGGCGACCCAAGCAACTTCTCTAACATTTTGACCGCAGGCAACTCTACCTCCACAGGCAATAGTGCTTCCTTTCCATACACCAAATGAAATGGAGTAAACCCTGTACCTGTCTTCACTGAAGTACGGTAAGCCCATAATGCACTAGGCAATTCCAAATCCCAATTCTTTCCTTGGTGCTCTGTCACTTTAAAAAGAATTTGTACCAACTCACCATTGAATCTTTCATTTAAGCCATTACACTGTGGGTAATAAGGAGTGGTATGCTGGTGCCTAATCTTCATCTTAGTGCATAAGAAGTCTAGCAGTTTAGCTCTAAATCCTGGCCCCTTATCTGAAAGTAGCTCTAATGGCACCCCAAACTTGCAACATATTTCATCATACACAAATTTTGCCACATCCTTTGCAGTGATCTGTTTTACTGCTATAGCCTCTGCCCATCTAGAGAGATAGTCCACTGCCGTCAAGATATAGCTTTTGCCCCTGCTTGTGATAGGTAATGGGCCTATTGCATCAATCCCCCACTTTTCAAACACATCAAATGCCATAATGGTTTTTCATAGCTCTGGCTTCAACACTCTCTTCCCAAATGCTTGACACCTATTGCAAGACCTACACCAATGGTGAACATCCTTGTGCAAACTAGGCCATACATACCCCTCTTGCAAAATCTTATGCAAGGTGATCTTTAGAGAAAAATGGCCACCACATGCGCCTTCATGATTCTCTTCCAACACTCTGTAAAGCTCCTCCCGCCAAGGTACACGTCTCAACACGAGATCATCCCCTTTCATGTATAAGACATCACCAATCAATTTGTACCTGTATGCTCTACGCACAAAGCCATACTTCTTAGACTTCTGAATCTCCTTTGGAATGATTCCTGTTAGCAAAAACTCCTCTTCTTGAGCCAAACTTTCCCGGCCATGATAAAGAGGTAAATTGGTCCTCAACACGAATAGCTCCCCAATCATGCCTTGAGCTGCTTCATGTGCCTCTCCATTTAGAGCACGTTCAATGTGTCTGATGCTCCATGCTTCGAAATTTTTTAACGGGCCTTTAATTCTGAAGCACATTTCCTTCAATGAGGTGTTCTTGTTCTTCCACACACCCAGCACTTGCTTCACCACTAACAAGGCATCACCTTTTATGCTCAACCTTCGAACCCCATGCTTTAAAAAAATGTGTAATCCGGCTTCCAATGTAGCATATTTAGCCTCATTGTTACTATGCGCATCCAATTTGAACCCTCTCTTGCATACTAGCTTCCCCTCTGGATCATAAAGTGCTATACCCCCTGAAGCTGCATCATAGCTCTTTCTGTATGAACCATCAAAGAACAACACATGTGCATTTCTAATCTGTGGCACTTCTTCAACTACCTTTCTCACCACCTCTTCCTTAACAATAAGGGGATTCTCCTTGTAGGTCAACAAATCAGCTAGGGTAGCCCTTGTACTATCTTCCACTAGAAAAGAGAACTCAAACTCTTGCAGCTTAATTACCCATTTCTTCACCACATTTGACATGTTAGTACCATTAATTAACTGTGGCAAAAAGGAATAACTCGTCAAGAAAACAAAAGGCCATGGTATCAAGTAATGACGAAATTGTCGACAAGCAAATATTACACTGGCCATCACTAGCTCTACTTCCGATAACTTTCTCTCAGCTACCAACTTCACTCGGCTTGCACAATACACTGGCCTCATATAATGGCTTCCCTTTCCCTTTTGCAATAGAATGGCTCCAATGGCATCATCCCCTACTGATGGATTTACATAAAAAACTTTCTCCCAATCAGGAGCATGCATGGCTGACAACCCCCCTAACACCTCTTTCACCTCTTGAAACACTTCTTCACACTTGTCATCCTATTGCAATGGATCATGCTTTGCCACTTGTTGTAATGGATAAAGAATCTGAGAAGACAATGGAATAAACCTTGCCATGTACACTCTTTGTGTATAAAGGTTGCCAATTGCTTCGTACTCGTAGGTGATGGAAGAAGAATAATAGACTTCACCTTACCTGGATCAGCCTCAATGCCATTTTCTGACACCATATGGCCCAATAACTTCACCCTTGGCTGTGCTAGATGACATTTCTTTGGATTTAGTTGTCTTCCACATTCATCATATCGAGCCAATACCATCTGCAGCTTCTCATGGTGATGAGCCCTACTGCTATAGACACAGAAGTCATCCATAAAAGCTTTAACACAACTACCAATGAATGGTTCCAACACCCAATTTGCTCTCTCTTGATAGAAGGAAGGTCCATTTGACAACCCAAATGGCAATACTGTGTAGCAATAGCAGCCCCATGGCGTAATAAAAGTTGTCTTTGTGCGGTCTTTAAGAGCAATCTTCAATTGAAAATAGCCTGAAAAACCATCACACACACTGTACCTCTCATAACCTGCCACTGAATCCAAGATCTGATCAATGAATGGAAGAGGATATGGGTTCTTCTTAGTGGCTGCATTTAAGGGTTTAAAATCTACACAAATCCTCCACTTCCCATCCTTCTTTGGACTGACTACTACTGGACTCACCCATTTTGTGGTCTCCACAGGGACTATGAACCCTGCCTTCAACAACTTGTCCACCTCTTCTCGCAAGGCTTGCATTTGCTCTTGACCCATCGTTCTTAGCCTTTGCCGCACTGGCTTAGCACCTTCTTTCAGCTCTATATGCATCTCTTCACCCTTGAACCCTCTGATCTCTTCATATGAAGTAATGAACAAATCAGGAAAACTAGCCAGCATGTGTAAATATATATCCTTCTCCATAGTTGAGAGGTCTCCACTAATCATTTGCGTCATTAATTCCTGCTTCTTTGACAACTCAACCTTAGTCTGCATTAGCCCTTCAATCACTTCATAAGGCCCTTCACTTTCATCTTCAACCTCATTCGCAAATGCAACTAAACCAATCTCCTGGATTTCTTTGTCCATCAAAAGAAATGCAACATCAGCATCCTCATCACTGCTGGTAGTGCTATCACTGTCCTCATCTGTCATCGTGGAAGATTCTTCATCACTAGACTCATCCTAATCTTCATAAAGCTCCTCTAATCGTTTCCTTGTGCCCATATTATAAAGCTTCTTGGTACCTGTCTTTCCATAGAGGCTAATCGTACCATGTCGCCAATCTTGAACAGCTCCCACTGCACGTAACCATGGTCTGCCCAGTATAATAGGATATGCTCCCAACCCTGTTGGCATCACATAAAAATCAACCACTGCCTTTGCATCATATGCCTCCACTTCTAAGCTCTTTACAACACCCAAGCATTTTACTTTTTGATGGTTTGCCAATCTGATCCGAAAACCTGACACCCCAGCCACTGTGAGACCCATCTTCTCAACGCATGAGTGTGTTATGACGCATATTTGGGCTCCGCCATCCATATAACCTTGTCCCAAATTTTTCCTTTTATGCCACACATCTACTATTGGACAAATGTCTGGTAGCTCGTCCATTGCCAACACCTTCACTGAACCTCTCTCTAGCTCTTTCTCCATTGGGTTAACCATCCTCTTCCACTATTGCTTTAGCTTAGGCACCATCTCTATAAGCTGCCCAAAAGTAACATCTGCCTTCCTGCTCGTCAAATCCTCCTTCAAGTCATAGCTTAATTGCCCATCCCCTAGTGGAAAATCTGAAACATGAAACTTTCGACGAGCTCTCCTTTTCCTCTTGGCCTTGACATCCTCGCCTTAATGGCTCTTTCCTTTCTTCTTACTAGGACCTGGGGCACTTCTTCCTTCCTTTTCCTCTGTGGTCCTCTTCCCAATAGGCATCACTAATGTATCCTCTAGCTTTGATGCCTTCTCCAAGGTGACTACACTTAGCACTTTTGTCTTTCCTTTTTCCTCCTGGGTCAGTCCACTGGTTCCTTCATCTCCCTTAATTTCGATGCCATAATCATTTGACCTAGTTAGCACCTGTCTTGGCAATGGATACATGTCTCCCCCCATCCTTGGTGGCTTATCAAATTGCGGGCTGATGTGACCCAACTCTCCACAATTATAACATGTGGGCGTCTGCCTCCAAAACCTACCATTCCTTTGTCCAACACCATTCCTAGGCCTTTCTTCACCTCCTGGCTGATTTGCAAACCTCCATCGACCTCGATTATTTCCCACTTGACCTAGCATGTTTAGGCTGAGATTCTTCATCAAATCTACCATTTGCTTCATGTCTTGCCTTAGCCCATCATCTTGCACTGCTGTAGTGACCACTGCTGGCATAACCTGAGTAGTAACTACTGGTTCATGATGAACTCCTGACATGCGCCCTTGTAAAGACTCTATAGGCTGAAATTCAGACCTCATTGGCAAAGACCACCCCTAACTGGCTCATTTTCCTCAGCTTCCACTCTTTGTTCCTTGCTACCTCAAGTGCATCCTCATATGTCCTAGGCTTCTTTAGCTCCACTCTCCAACGTATATTCTCCCAAAGACCAGCTAAGAACCTGTCCTTCTTCATCATGTCAGGCGGGGGTACCTGTGGTGCTAAAGCCTTGCACATTCGCTCCCATGCCAATGAAAACTTACGTATGTACGCATCTACTGGCTCACCTTCCTTTTGCACCAAAGCCTGTACTTCTTGCCACACCTTGTCAGGATCTTCTATCCTCACAAACTCCACTTCCAACCCATGTCGTAGATTGTCCCAACTCAACCTTACAGGTGGATCAGCCACACGCAACTCCTCTTCAAATGCTTTAGACCAAACTCGTGCATCACTCTTCAAACAAATTTGGAGAAGGCGTAACATTTGCGTAGGGTCATGAATCTGGTTGCTAATGTAGGCAACCTCTATCTTTTCCAAAACTTCTTCCACATCTTCATCACTTCTTCCATGAAACTCCGGATAAGAGAAAGCCATGGCTACCCAAATTATGATGCTTTGAGAACCCCTTCGAACACACGTGCAAGAACCCAAAACTTTTCACTACCCAATCCCAGAAACTTCAATGGAGCTCAACTTTAGATAAGGACAAACACATGCACATCAAATGACTTTTCATAGTTAATCATCGGAATGACAACAGGGAAAGGACATTCCAGGATCTCTCTCAATCTTCTTGGCCCAAACATAAAGACTATGCGCTGCTGGAAAAAGATCTTCCTGGACACATGAACATTAATCTGAATTCTTTGAGTTAAATGAAAAGGAGTGAACTGAAGGCCATTCTGATCATCCATTAAAGCCAACCATGAAGCTCCCAAGAAGGCACACCTGACCCAACCTCTGATTTTGCCAAAATTTCAGCAGCATAACAGCATAAATGGCTCAAAATACCAAAAAACCAGCCATCATAACTTGGGAAAATTTTGACAGAGTTCCCCAGAAGTAGAGCAGTAGGAACCCAAAATATAGACTCTCTATGTATGCATAAACTGTCAACAATAGAACCCGAGCATCAAGTAGGACTCACTAGTACATAGCCTATGGCGAGGTCACAAAAAGGGTGCTCCAGCTACCTGTATCACCGAAAGGATCTCCACATTTGAGAATCCCCCAGCTCAATAAAAACCTCACGCTATCGACCCTCACACGAAGGCTAATGCAAATCGCATATAGTCAAGTCTCAGAAAGGACTATCTTCCAGACCAAGTCTCAAAAATGGCTGGGACTGCCAAATACAACCAAGTATGGCTCCACAAATGTGTACAATGGCAGTTTCCACAAGTAACGTACAATCCAGCAGACAATGCGCTCAAATAGGCGCCAAATGATGCATTCCCACAACAACTGCAACCGACTCCCACTGTCACTGTAGCACTGAACTCCAGCTACCTCTACCTCTGTGAATCACCTGTACCTCTCCCTGTAACCTGTAACCTGTAACCTGTAATCTATAATCTGCAACCTGCAACCTATAATCCCGAAGCTCGAAGCTCGAAGCTCGAAGCAGAAGGTACTCGAAGAAGATCCTCCGTGGGGGCGCCAAAAGAATGTGAGCGGGATGAAAACACACACAGCGCCGCTATAAGGACCCGACACACACTCTTGGGAAGATACACACACACACTAGGGGGCACCACTCGGCTTACACAACACACCTGGCCGAGACAGGAAACACACCTATGGAGTGAGAGGAGAGAGATTATCCACTTGCCCACTCCACGCAGAGACACAACCACACACACACACACACACCCCCAAAAAAAATCAGCTCAAAAGAGGAGAATATCTGATGTTTAGATACAATTGAGCTTGGGCCAACACCAATGGGGCAAATAGCTCACACAATATAGGTAAAATAAGCCAGATACAATCACAAACTAGAGAAGAAACTTCGCTCATAGGAGAAACTTACACAGAAAAACAGCAGGAAAAGAGTGAGGAATTTGGCAAAATGGACAGCGCCATCGCGTCCGGAACGGCCCAAAACCCCAGTCTACAATGTCAAAGTGCTCAAATCCGACCTCGGATGAGCAGTTTACGGCCAAAACAGGCTCCAAAAACACCAAAAACACACCTGCGGCTGTTCCTCCTTCTTCTCCACGTTGTTTTCTGGTCTTCTCTCTTTTTTTTTCAGTTCCCACACTTAGCTTTTTTAGTTGGGCACCCTTAGCCTTTTAGATGACCTCAATCGGACCCCGAACAGGCCAAAAACTGACCTCGCAGTGCATAGTTGTCACCTTTTTGCATTATTCGCACACCGGGCACTCATTTCTTTTCAATAATGCATCTCGCCACCACGTGAAGTGGCCCCAAAAAGTGGTCCTCATGATGACCTTTCTGCATAATTATCACAAGGAAACACCCACGTTGTGTCCGTCCTCATCCGCGTGCAAATATTGACCTCGTTCGCCCTCCTGACGCCACTAGATGCCATCTGACGCACCTGCTTACCTCATGTCATCGGCCCACGGATAGCTTCCTCGAGAAGTTTTATGCGCTACCAACTCCTCCTTATTGTAGAAAAAACACAGTGGTACTGGTAATAGTGAAAATCGATGCACTATGTACACCCTGTCCTACCTGTACACATGTGGGCCCCACATAACCACCTGGCTAAGGAAAATGGGAAATCCTTTATTTGATGCACCATGCATGTATATGTACATATGCGCAATCCCTTGCTCCAAAAAACTCCTGACAACGTTATGCTACTTAGCATACTCAGCATGCTAGTTAGCTAGTTGAGTATGCTTACTAACATGCTATATTGCTAGTTAGCACATCTGAGTATGCTAACTAGCGTACTAGATGTGCTAACAAGCAAAATCAGTGTGTAGTTTAACATATGAGTCATGGTTAACCACACAAAGTGTGCTAAGAAGAATAGAAGGTATGTTAACTAGCATACATATTGTGTTAACCAGCACACTTGTTATGTTGAATAGCATAGCCAACACACTAGCATAAAAGGTGTTAAAGTAGCATATATATTGTGCTAGCCAGCGTAGTCCTCAAGATCACTAGGCATGCTAATTATCAAAAGCTTTATGCTGAACACCATACCCACCATACAGGAATGCTAACTAGCATATACCATAAACTAGCTTACCCATTATGCTAGTTAGCATACTACGAAAGGTAGCTAGCATACTCATTGTGTCAAAGAACATACAGAGCATGCTAGTTAGCATAATAGGTATGCTAACTAGCATAAAGGGTGTTATAGTAGCTTACATATTGTGCTAGACAGCATACTTATCATGCTAAACAGCATACCCAACATACTAGGAGTGAGACTATGCTAACTAGCACATATGCTAGGTGGCATAAATAGCATAACATATTTGTTAGGAAATAAGACATAGCTAAATATATATTTGAGTAAATTACTTAATAGAGAGAGATAGATTTCACACACAAAAGATTATAGAGTAGAGAGAGAGAGAGAGAGAGAGAGAGTACACACGATATACGTGGTTCACCCAATGTGAGCTATGTCCACGGGAAAGCAGCCACTCAATGGCTTTAGTACTTCAAAACAAGAAGTAGTTTACAAAGGGATTATACCCTTAATGGAGCTCTCGCCTTGCTTCACTCTCACCACCTCACACTCACCTTGTTGCATCAACTTCACACTATAAAATGTGTGTAGAAATGGCCTCCTTTTATAGGCCAAAAGGGCTGCCCTGTCTCATGAGAGGCATCCATGTGTAGATAAGTCCAAATCGGACCCTCCAATCCACCCATGTGTGGCCGCCCTTGAGAAGACAAGTCCGATTTTGAATTCGCCCACCGGCCATTGACTACCGGCCATCGGCCAACCGACGGTTGTTTTTCGACCACTTTCCGGCCGCCGTCCGGCCATAATATTCTGGCAAAAAGGAATATTCCGACGAGGGAAAAAAAAGTATGGGGGGCTTCCACCCCCGAGGCCCCTAAAGTTGCCCCTAATTTTTTGCCGTGAAAATTTTGGTTTCTGGCGAGTGATTTTCCTTCACACACGATGGCTTCTCCTCATAATGGGGGCCTTACAAATGTGCCTTTTTATCACAGAAAATTACAAGGGTAAATCAGGCTCCATACATAACAATCTCCCACTTGGAGACTGATCTACAAACCAGGATTCTTATCCTTGAATGCCGATTGAAGATGAGCAAAAGCTCAACTTCTCCTTGTTGACCACCTTGTAAGCATGTCTGCAGGATTTTCACTTGTATGCACCTTTCCTAGATTTAGATGTTCCTTTTCCAAAAGAGTGCATATGAAGTGATATCTCACCTCAATGTGCTTTTTCCTTGAATGAAAGGTTGAGTTCTTCGCAAGATGGATAGCGCTTTGGCTATCATTGTACAAGACACAATTATCTTGTTTGAATCCAAGCTCTTCTAAGAATCTGTGAAGCCACATACTTTCTTTGCTTGCCTCCGTCATTGCTACATACTCTGCTTCCGTGGTAGAAAGTGAAACCACTTTCTGCAGCTTTGAAGCCCAGCTTACTGCTATGCCTCCAACCGTGAACACATAGCCAGTAGTGCTTCTTCGAGTATCTTTGTCACCTGCCATATCAGCATCACCATACCCTTCTAGAAAAATATCAGTTCCTCCAAAATACAAAGCATTTGTTGTTGTCCCTTTTAGATACCTAAGTATCCACTTCACAGCTTGCCAATGTTCTTTACTTGGGTTGTCCATGAACCTACTCACAACTCCCACTGCATGTGCAATGTCTGGCCTTGTCTAGACCATAGCATACACTAGAGAACCTACCGCTGCAGCATATGGAGTTTTAGACATATAGGCTATCTCCTCTTGTGTCTTTGGACACATATCCTTTGTTAGTTTAAAATGACCAACCAAAGGTGTAGAAACTGGTTTTGCATTTTGCATTGCAAATCTTTCTAGTACCTTGTTGATGTAATCTTCTTGAGATAGCTTTATTGTCTTCTTTGTCCTGCCCCTTGATATTTTCATACCAAGTATCCTCTTTGCAGCACCTAAATCTTTCATTGAAAAAGATTTAGACAGCTCCTCTTTTAGGTCTTTGATGTCCTGCATGTTAGCACTTGCAATCAACATGTCATCAACATACAACATTAGCATGATGAATTTCCAATCTCCCAAATTCTTCGTGTAGATGCAGTGATCCGAGTTGCATCTTCTGAATCCATGATCCAACATACATCGATCAAACTTCAAGTACCATTGTCTTGATGCTTGCTTTAGACCATACAAGCTCTTCTTTAATCTGCAAACCATTTTCTCCTTACCTTTTACTTCATACCCCTTTGGTTGAAGCATGTAGATTTCCTCCTCTAAGTCCCCATGAGGGAATGCCGTATTTACATCCATTTGCTCGAGATTTAGATCATGAGAAGCCACAAGGCTTAAGACAAGCCTAATTGAGTTCATTTTTACAACAAGAGAAAATATTTCATTGAAGTCAATACCTTTCTTTTGAGAAAACCCTTTTACCACAAGCCTAGACTTGTACCTTTTCTTCCCACCTTCTTCTTCCTTCAACTTGTACACCCATTTGTTTTGAAGTGCCCGCTTCCCTTTAGGCAACTCAACCAACTCCCATGTTTCGTCGCGATGTAGTGAGTCCATCTCCACTTGCATGCTCTTCATCCATTCTTCTTTGGATTCATGTTGCATAGCTTCTTCGTATGATTCTAGCTCTCCATAATTTGAGATCAAGAGATGGTTGAAGGAAGGAACAAACCTTTCTGGAGGTCTACTTGCTCTTGTAGATCTTTGGGGAATAGGTTGAGGCTCTTCATTCGGTTGACGTTGTTGCACATTGTCACCGTTTGCAGTCCTTGAGTCTTCACCATCCTCAAGCTCTATGTACTCATCACTTGTTTCTTTTGTTTGTTTTCTTTCCAAGTAATCTTTGTACATATTTTGTTCGTTAAAAATTACATCCCTACTCCTTAAGATTTTACCATCTTCAGGATTCCATAGGCGATACCCAAAGTCACCTTCTCCATAGCCAATGAAGAAACACTTTTTGGACTTTGCATCTAGCTTTGATCTTAGGCTTCTATCTATGTGCATGAAAACCTCACACCTAAACACTTTGAGAAATGCATAATTCACCGGTTTACGTGTCCATGCCTCTTCTGGAGCTCCCCCATCCAATGCCGTTGAGGGTGATCGATTGATTAAGTACACAAACGTACTTACAGCTTCCGCGCCCAAAGCTCAAGCGGTAGGCCTGCATGTAGCCGCATGCTTCGTGCTCGCTCCATGATTGTCCTGTTCATCCTTTCCGAAATCCCATTTTGTTGAGGTGTCCTTGGGGTTGTTCTTTGCCTCCGAATTCCATTGCTAGCACAAAATCTTTCAAAAGCTTGGCTGCAATATTCGCCTCCATTGTCGGATCTGAGGCATTTAACCTTGGTACCTATTTCATTCTCCACAAAGACTTTCCACCTTTGAAATATGGAAAATACATCGGATTTATTCTTCACGACATTACCCATGTTTTTCTAGTCGCATCGTCTATGAATGTTACATAGTACAATGAGCCACCAAGTGATGGTGTACTTGCAGGACCCCAAACATCAGAATGAACCAACTCAAGTTTATTATTTTTTCTTTCATTTCCTGATTTTTGAAATTTTACCCTCTTTTGTTTACCATAAACACAATCTTCACAGAACTCTAAGTCCACTTCTTTCAAACCTGGTAGAAGCTTCTTTGTTTGAAGGATTTACATTCCTTTGGCACTCATATGCCCAAGTCGGTAGTGCCACACCACACTGTCAACTTCTATAGTTGCTGCACAAGCTGAAGGTTGCATGCTAACAGTACATAAGTAAAGTGTACCGACTTTTTCTCCCTTGGCAACCACCAAAGATCCCTTTGAGATCTTCCACCGTTTGTTTCCGAATGCAATGTTGTGACCTTCATCGTCCAATTGTCCTGTAGAGATCAAATTTTTGCGAAGAGAAGGAACATGCCTAACATCTTTAAGCTTCCATTCATTTCCGTTAGCAGTTTTGACAGAAATTGTACCTTTGCCGAAAATCTCACAAGCTTCATCGTCTCCCAAGTATACATACCCAAAATTACCTTTGGTGTAGTCTTGGAAATGTTGCTTGTGTGGTGTCGCATGGAATGAAGCCCCGAAATCTACTATCCAGGAATTAGACACATTGTCTAATGAGAGAATTAGAGCATCTTGCTCTACTTTACCTGCCACATTGGCCTCCGATGTTGGCTTGTTGTTTTGAGACTTTGTCTCCTTCTTCTTCTTGGACCATCAATCCTTCTTAACGTGGCCCTTCTTGCCGCATTTCCAACATTCAAGAACTGACTTTGTGTGTGACTTGCCCCGCCTTGAGAGATCACGACCCTTTTGGTTTTTGAACCTCTCCTTAGGCCTTCCTCTTGTTTCCACTGACAATGCAGCACTTGATGATTCTCCTGTGCTTCTCCTTCCTATTTCCTCGCTTAGGAGAACACCCACAACATCATCAAACTTAAGAGTATTTGTACCAGAGATAGAATTACTTACAGCCATCACACAAGGATGTCCCAACTATCCGGTAGAGATGATAGTATAAGGAGAGCTCGCACTTCGTCATCGAAATTGATTTTCATCAATCGAAGTTGACTTATGTTTGTGTTAAAGTCATTTAGGTGTTCTGCAACTGAACCATTCTCTGCCATCTTTAGATTGAACAAGCGATTCATAAGAAATACCTTATTGGATGCCGATGGTTTCTCGTAAAAGTCGTCAAGTGACTTCATCAAGTCCTCCGTGGTCTTCATCTCCGAAACATTGAAGGCCACCGTTGACGCCAAGCTTAACCGGATTGTTCCCAGTGCCTTTCGATGAAGGAAAATCCATGCTTCATCTGCCATTGTTGCGGGCTTCTTCGCAAGACCGCCTAGTGGCAAATAGAGGTCCTTCTGGTAGAGATAGTCTTCACTCTACATCTTCCAATGTTGGTAGTTCTTGCCGTTGAACTTCTCAATCTTGAGCTTCCCTTACTCCACCATAACTCCCACTTAATTCAAGGAGTCCTTTCCTTGAGATAATTTAGCTACGAGAAAACCTTGCTCTGATACCAAGTGTTGTTAGGAAATAAGACGTAGCTAAATATATATTTGAGTAGATTACTTAATGGAGAGAGATAGATTTCACACACAAAAGATTATAGAGTAGAGAGAAAGAGAGAGAGTACACATGATATACGTGGTTCACCCAATGTGAGCTACGTCCACGGGAAAGCAGCCACTCAATGGCTTTAGTACTTCAAAACAAGAAGTAGTTTACAAAGGGATTATACCCTTAATGGAGCTCTCGCCTTGCTTCACTCTCACCACCTCACACTCACCTTGTTGCATCAACTTCACACTATAAAATGTGTGTAGAAATGGCCTCCTTTTATAGGCCAGAAGGGCTGCCCTCTCTCATGAGAGGCATCCATGTGTAGATAAGTCCAAATCGGACCCTCCAATCCGCCCATGTGTGGCCGCCCTTGAGAAGACAAGTTCGCTTTTGAATTCAGTCACCGGTCATTGACTACTGGCCACCGGCCAACCGATGGTTGTTTTTCGACCACTTTCTTGCCGCCGTCTGGCCATAATATTCCGGCAGAAAGGAATATTCTGAGGAGGGGAAAAAAAGTCCCGGGGGTTATTTTGGCGAGGCCCCTAAAGTTGCCCCTGAATTTTGGCTGTGAAAATTTTGGTTTCTGGCGAGTGATTTTCCTTCACGCATGATGGCTTCTCCTCATAATGGGGGCCTTACAAATGTGCTCTTTTACCACAGAAAATTACAAGGGTAAAGCAGGCTCCATACTTAACAATACATCACTTGCTCGTTGGTTTTGAATAGATGCTAACAAGCACCTCTTACTAGCATTGTCTGGGACACCAAAAAGCATGACAAGTTAACCCTGAAGCATATCCTATGTTATTGGTAAATGATATTTCTGCAATCGACACCCAGTAATCCTATTTGGTATTTCTTCACCTGCTAATGTAGCAAGCTGGACAGCTCCGCTTTGTGATAGGTCACTAATCACAAAGGGTCTCATCCCTCGCTTTTTAAGTTTCTTCGCATGTTGCTTCAAGGTATAAACAAGTACATAATCACCTATTTTGAACTCTTTCATTCGCACATGCTTGTCAAAAAACTCCTTTTGCCTTCTCTTTTTAGCATAGATCGAAGCTACAGCTCTCAAGCGGAGTTCATCTAGCTTTTAAAGATCATCTATTCTTGAAGAGAGCTCATGCCCAGTCCATTCTAAGCGTTTTGCTACTCATAGAGTTGGAGTTAAAAACTCTATGGGTAATATAGCATTTAGGCCAAACACCATGTTGTATGGTGTCGTTCCTATCATGTTTTGTAAGCTACCCTGTATGTCCATAGTGTTCAGTGTAGCTGCTGATCCCAATCGGTTCTTGACTCTGACACAATTTTAGTGAGAACAATGCAAAGTGTTTTATTTGTGGCCTCAGCTTGTCCATTTGCTTGTGGATGATATGGAGCAGATTTTCTATGTATGACCATGAACTCCTCTAGCAGATATTCAATGACTTCATTAAGAAAATGTGCTCCACGATCATTGACAATTTCTATTGGTAAACCGTATCGTACAAAAACATTCTCATACAAAAATTGTGCAGTGGTTCGTGCATCTCCTTTTTGTGTTGCCTTGGATTCCGCCTATTTTGTGAGATAGTCCGTAGCCACAATGATATATTGGGTATGGGTGTGATATGCAGGGGGTGAAATAGGCCCCACAAAATCAATGCCCCATTTTGCAAATTCCCTTGCCCCCATCATTGGCCGTAGTGGCATCTCATCTCTCTTTATCGGCACCTTGGTGCACTGACATGCGTCACAACGCTTTACAAAATCTTAAGCATCCATATGCAATGTAGGCCACAATATTCCTGCGGCTAAGACAATTTTTGCCGTCTTATCGCCTAAAAAATAGCCTCCACTTATTCCGCTATGTGTGTGTTCTAGAATCAGCAGGTATTCAATTTCACTTTCATATATTCTAAGTTGATTGTCCTTTCCTCGCTTATAGAGTTGGTTCCCAATTAACTGAAAGTCACGAGCCTCCAGCTCTATAGCCTTTTTTCGTGCTCTTGTTATGTTTTCAGGAAACGTCCTTGTGGTTAAGAAATCAATGATATATTCACTCCATGCAGGTGCAATGTTTACCTGAAACAACGTCGCGATGTCCATTGTTCGTTTGGCAATACATATAGTACAATTGTTAACATAAGCATGTGTGTCTACGTACATAGTTGGCCAATAAATCCCTAACTGTTTCAATCTCTAGTGTGTTTTCACTGTTGAACAATGAAATGCACAATCCTGGACATGTGATTCTTCAAGGTAACACTAGAATTCCTCTGGATTTATACATAATTGTAGAATCTGGTCTAATCCTAGATGATACAGCTGTCCTACAATCAACTGGAAGTTTTTTATTTGTCGAATTGTTTGTTGTTTGGATCCGTCTTCCGTGTTATCAAACCTACCTCCAAAGGAAAGAATTCTAACAATTTCCTGAGACCATTTGGGTATCATTTCAATATTGAAAAGATAAGCATCTGGCATGTCATCATCTACTCCTTCAGGAGCTTCCCCGTTGTGTAGACTTGAAAGATGATCCGCTCATAGATGGATTTTACCCTTTTTGACCACCACTGTGAAATCAAACTCTAGCAATATAATAAACCAGCGTACAATCTCCCTGTATTGCATGGTTTATTCACCAGATACAAAAGAGCTTGATGATCTGTAAAGAACACAAATTTTTTTGCGAGCAAATAATGCCAAAATTTCTTTACGGCATAAATCATTTCTAACCCCTCTCTTTCGGTGGTTGTGTATTTCTTTTTCGCATTGTTTAACTATCGGCTAGCATAACAAACTGGAAAATCCATTGTTCTGTCTCCAGATTGAGCCAGAATACTCCCGATTGCATATGCAGAAGCATCAATGTGGACATGGAATATCTTTTCCCAATCCGGTGCTTTAGGTACAAGTGTTGATACAAGGTTTTGCTTCAGATTTTGGAATGATGTTTCACACTCCTCAGTCCAATCGAAATTGACTAACAAACGATACAGAGGTTGTGCAATGACTGCATACATATATATGAATCTTTGATAATACCCGCAGTGTCCCATGAAGGATTGCACTTGTTTCGCATTAGTTAGCATGGGCAGGTTTGTTATGACCTTGATTTTGTCTAGGTCTGTGGTTATGCCATTTCTTGAGACAATGTGTCCTAAGATGCGGCCTTGTCTAACCATAAAAATTCACTTTTCCAGGTTAAGACAGATTTGATATGTTCTGCATTTTTCAAATACCTTTTGCAAATGGTCAATATGTTCCTCTCGTAGAAGAGAGTGTACACAAAGATCATCCATGTATATTTCTAAGAATATTCTCAGGTATTATTTGAACGCGTGAGTCATTAACCTTTGAAAGGTAGCTGGAGCATTAGTTAAGCCAAAAGACAAAGCTCGATACACATATATATTCCATTCTATGGAAAATGCTATTTTATGTTGATCCTCTATTGCAATTGCCAATTGGTTTTATCCTGAAAACCCATCTAGAAAAGAATAAGCCCGTGTCCCGGCCACCCTCTCAAGTACATGTTCCGTAATCGGCAAGGGATAATTATCCCTTATGGTGGTTGCATTTACCTTTTTGAGGTTTGCACACACTTGCAGTTTTTCGTTCTCTTTTTTTACTACCACAATGGGTGACACCCAATTTGTATACTTGATTTTATAGATGAATTCAGCCTCCATCAGCTTGTCAATCTCCTCTTTGATTCTTTTAGCAAATGTGTCATTATATGTATAAGGATGCTGTTTGCTAGGTTTTGCATCTAATTTTAAATGAATTGTATGTTGGCATATTGATGGATCAAATCCTTTGAGGTCTTTGTAGGACCATGCAAACACATCTTTATACCTCTTGAGAAGTTGTGTTAGCCGTTCTTCTTCTTCAGGCTCTAAATCGTTTGCGATATAGACCGGCTGAGGCTTCTCTCGTGGTCCAACGAGGTCTATCCTTTTTGCATTTTTTGGCCCATCGTAAGATTCCTGGTTTGTTCTTTCCCTAACTGGTGGTGTCATTATGATTTTTCTCTCCGGGATGGTGAATTTTCGATAGTGTGATGGTACATTCAT
The DNA here is from genome assembly GCF_014529385.1 of Adiantum capillus-veneris. Lineage (NCBI taxonomy): Eukaryota > Viridiplantae > Streptophyta > Polypodiopsida > Polypodiales > Pteridaceae > Adiantum > Adiantum capillus-veneris. Next base: position 68,602,384 of record NC_140936.1, read on the forward strand.
GTTTCCCTTTTCTGAATCCCCTTTACCATCACTATCTTCCTCAGTAGTCCATATCTCTCGTAAAGACCGTTTCAATTCTTGGTATTTCTGTTTACGCTCCAGTTTGGTCCACTCTTGGTCTTTTGTTGTTTCTTTTTGTGATTTTGCTCTTTTTGTGATTTTGTTTCGGTTTTAGCTTTCCATACTTGTCTTATTTCCTCTCGCATTCTTTCTCTTCGAACTTTTGAGAATCTTCCTAATATTTGATCTTTTACACAATCCTCTGCTTTTACAAGCATCAGATATTGAGTTTACCTTGTATCTTGGGCATCAAGTTCTCTCTCGCTTTGTTTCCTGCTCGTTTCTCCTATAGCATTCTTGGAGTCTAGGGTGCTGATTAGCAAAATCATAAAACTTGATATTCTTTGTTTTTCCCCCACGCTCACTTGAGTTGTCTGAACACTCATTATCTGCATCATTACTTATCTCTAGATGTTTAGAGGATTTATAAAACTCTTCTTGTTTTGGTGGTTCTACCATCGGATCTCATCCTAGTAAAAGGCTTACCATGTAATAGGGTAGCACATCATAGCCATCCTTATCGCAAAATTTTGTTGTTGGACTATCTTAATGGTACAAACATCCAATGTTTCTAGTATGTGTTCCCATCCTAGAGGTTCCAAGGCATCTTCAAGAAAAGGTTCCGAAATATAATCCTTGTCCTTAATCGCTCTTTTTAAGACGCATTCCTCTCTTTTTAAGCTCCCACATTATAAAGCTCCGCACACATTAGGAAAAGTTTGGACTAAAAAATGGGCCTTGTAAGAACTGTTGATGTGGCATAGCTTTCAAAAAGTGGGGATCAGTAAATTTTTTGGAAATAAGATCCAAACTTGTCAGAGGTTAGATATTTAGAATCTACTGTTCAAATGCTATCTATTGATATATAGCGTGCATGTATCCAACATTGCCTTCATGTAGATCTATACTCAAGGTGATTTTAGATTACCGTAACTGTAACAAAACCTGGTTGATTGAAAAAAAATGGCATAACTTTCATAGAAGTCATCCAAACTTTTTGGACCTTGGCTCTTTAGAATCCGTTTTTTAAGAACTTTCCAATGATAGGTCATATCATGGGGTTCTAAGAAATATTTAGAGGGGTCTATCGGGTTGCTTTCTTTTGTACAACTTTGATGATGTGGCACTCTTACAAGGCCCAAAAATGAGTTCAAAATTTTTCTAATGATCCATAACTCTATTTGTTGCCCTAACCATGCAGGGAGTTCCGACCCCGCTAATGTAGCTGAATCAAACTCTTCCACTGGTGTCTGGTTCACATCCTTGTAACTATGGTCCTTTAGATGTATTTTGGTTGTTGTCTCACCATGTTTGAGGTATATGTGGTGGTAACCCCAATCCTGGACCATCTTCAATTGTCTCATGAATGGTCTTCCAAAGATGATCTCGTAATTGTTCTTTTTGTCAAAATCGACTATTGCAAACGTATGCTCATACTCGATTCCGCATGAAGTGACAATCACATTTTCTAAGAGTCATAGAGGTTTCTCCATGAACCCACCTGCCAATTGCAATTTCATTCTCGTAGCTCTCAAACTCGATTCCGCATGAAGTGACAATCACATTTTCTAAGAGTCGTAGAGGTTTCTCCATGAACCACACCAACTGCAATTTCATTCTGGTAGCTCTCAAAGCTGGTTTTCCCCATTTTTTCCAGATTTTCTTGGTGGCGATAGCAATTCCTGCTCCACTGTCAAGATTATCTTTGGAAACTACTCCTTGGAATTCTACTGGTAGCGTGTTGTTTCCATCTTCTCCCTCACAATACTCTCCAACTTTGTTTAATGGAACTGGCCTAGTGTTTAGTTGAGGCCTGTCCAATTCTCTGATCCCTTTCTGAAGCTTCGAGGTGGGGTCTTTCACTCCAAATTTTTCTAGGCATTTTCCTACTATGGTCCACATATTTGGTCGTAACCTTAGGAGTTCGGCTAATGTGATTGTGCATGCCACCGGGGTAGACAATAACTCAATCAACCCTTGTGAATCCATCACTTTGTTAAAAGAAAATATTTGAGATGGGATTGCTCTCACTTCAGACTTGGCTTCATACTCTCCTAGGTAAGAGGGTAGAGTTTTCAACAAGTGTGGTTGGCTGTGCCCCGCACTAATTGATCCCTGGTCTCCCCCTTGTGAATGTATGTCGAAGTTCACTTGTGATCTTGCCTCAAATTCTTCAATAGGAGGTAAGATCTCGTTCTTCTCTTTTCTTGTGCTATTCATGTGGTTACTCACCTTGTTAGCTTCGTTGGCCTCACGGATTTGCTTCCACAGATCATCTAGACCGTTACAATCCTTACCCTTTCTGCCAATGTTTTAGGCTGGAACCCGTCACTTGCCTCATCTGTTGTATTTGGCACTGTGATAGGCTCTCCCCTAGACTCGTAGGCATTTGTGAGTCTTTCCTTCGTTGCTACTTGTTCCTTTAAAGTTGGTTTGATAGGGGTTGGAGTTGGTACTTCATGCCAATTTACAGGTTTACCAAGCCGGTTTTCTATCAAAGATTGAGTTGTTTCAATCATCTTTCTACACACTTCCAATCTCTGTTTTTCTATTTCAGCATATGGATAAGTCATCCATCTTTGCTCTTGGGTTTGGTTCTTTTTTAGTCTGGCATCGTAAGCTTTTAGAAGTGCATCCAACTGCTCATTTACCTTGTCTGCCAGTACTGATCCTCCTGATCCTGCACTTTTGGGTTTTGCTATTTCCTTGGGTGCTATGGTTGGCGCAGTGTGTGAGCTTAGGCTAGCTAGATCTTCTAACCGCTCTAATCTATCCTTTGTGTGTTTTAACTCCCGGATAGAGCCGTTTGCTCTCGTTCTTTCCTGGCTTTCATACGTGCTGTCAAGATTTTCTTGGAGCAAGGGATTGCGCATATGTACTTACCCATGCACGCTGCATCAAATAAAGGATTGCGCATTTTCCAGATCCAGGTGGTTATGTGGGGCCCACATGTGTACAGGTAGGACAGCATGTACATAGTGCCTCGATTTTCATCGTTACCAGTACCAGTGTGTTTTTCTACAATAATGAGGAGTTTCTAGCGCGTAAAAATTCTCAAGGAAGCTATCCACGGGCCGACAACATGAGGTAAGCAGGTGCGTCAGATGGCATCTAGTGGCGTCAGGAGGTCGAATGGGGTCAATACTTGCACGTGGATAAGTACGGACACGACGTGGGTGTTTTCTTGTGATAATTATGTAGAAAGGTCATCATGAGGACCATATTTTGGGTCCACTTCACGTGGTGGCAGGAGACATTATTGAAAAAAATTGAGTGCCAGGTGTGCGTAAGGATGCAGTAGGGTGACAACTATACACTGCGAGGTCAGTTTTTGGCCTGTTCGGGGTCCGTTTGAGGTCATCTAAAAGGCCAAGGGTGCCCAAATAATAAAGCTAAAGTGGGAACTGAAAAAACTGAGAGAAGACCAGAAAAAATGTGGACAGAAGAGGAGGAACGGCCGCAGGTGTGTTTTTCGGGTTTTTGGAGCCTGTTTTGGCCGTAAACTGTGTCGGATTTGAGCACTTTCACATTGTAGACTGGGGTTTTGGGCCGTTCCGTACGCGATGGCGCTGTCCATTTTGCCAAATTCCTCTCTCTCTTTTTGTTGTTTTGGCTATGTAAGTTTCTCCTATGAGCAAAGCTTCTCCTCCAGTTTGTGATTGTATCTGGTATATTTTACCCATATTGTGTGAGCTATTTTCCCCATTGGTGTTGGCACAAGCTCATTTGTATTTAAACATCAGAAATTCTCCTCTTTTGAGCTGATCTTTTGTGTGTGTGTGTGTGTGTGTGTGTGTCTGTGTGGGCAAGTGGATAGTCTCTCTCCTCTCATTCCATAGGTGTGTTCCCTATCTCGGCTAGGTGTGTTGTGTAGGCCGAGTGGTGCCCCATAGTGTGTGTGTGTGTGTGTATCCTTCCAAGAGTGTGTGTCGGGTCATTATAGAGTCGTTCTATGTGTTTCCATATCGCTCACATTCTTTTGTGTTTGTGTGTGTGTGTGGAGTGGGCAAGTGGATAGTCTCTCTCCTCTCATTCCATAGGTGTGTTCCCTGTCTCGGCTAGGTGTGTTGTGTAGGCCGAATGGTGCCCCATAGTGTGTGTGTGTGTATCCTTCCAAGAGTGTGTGTCGGGTCATTATAGAGGCATTCTGTGTGTTTCCATCCCGCTCACATTCTTTTGGTGCCCCCACGGAGGATATTCTTCGAGTACCTTCTGCTTCGAGCTTCAAGCATGGAGATTATAGGTTGCAGACTACAGGTTATAGGTTACAGGGACAGGTACAGGTAGGTGGAGTAGAGTGATATACTAGCAGTGTTGTCACTTGCAGTTGTTGTGGGTATGCATCATTTGGCGCCTGATTGAGCGCATTGTCTGCTGGATTGTACGTTACTTGTTGTGGAAACTGCCACTGTACGCCTTTGTGGATCCATATTTGGTTTTATTTGGCAGTCCCAGCCATTTCTGAGACTTGGTCTGGAAGATAGTCATTTCTGAGACTTGAGTATACGGGATTTGCATTAGCCTTTGTGTGAGGGTCGATAGCGTGAGGTTTTATTGAGCTGGGGGATTCTCAAATGTGGAGATCCTTTCGGTGATACAGGTAGCTGGAGCACCCTTTTCGTGACCTCGCCATAGGCTATGTACTAGTGATTCCTACTTGATGCTCGGGTTCTATTGTTGGCAGTTTATGCATACATATACAGTCTATATTCTAGGTTCTGACTGCTCTACTTTTGCGGAAACTCTGTCAAAATTTTTCCAAGTTATGATGGCTGGTCTTTTGGTCTTTTAAGGCATTTATGTTGTTATGCTACTGAAATTTTGGCAAAATCAGAGGATAAGTTAGGTGTGCCTTCTTGGGAGCTGTATGGTTGACTTTAATGGATGATCAACATGGCCCTCAATTCACTCCTTTTCATTTAACTCAGAGAATCCAGATAAATGTTCATGTGTCCAGGAAGAATTTTTTCCAGCAGCGCATAGTCTTTATGTTCGGTCCAAGAAGATTAAGAGAGATCCTGCAATGTCCTTTTCCTGTTGTAATTCCGATGATGATTAACTATGAAAACTCATTTGATGTGCATGTGTTTTTCCTTATCTAAAGTTGAGCTCCATTGAAGTTTTTGGGAATTGAGTCAGTCAAAAGTTTTGGGTTCTTGCATGTGTGTTCGAAGGGGTTCTCAAAGCATTGAAACTTGGGTAGCCATGGCTTTCTCTTAACCGGAGTTTCATGGAAGAAGTGATGAAGATGTGGAAGACTTTTTGGAAAAGATGGACGTTGCCTGCATTAGCAACCAGATTCATGACCCTACGGAGATGTTACGTATTCTCCAAATCTGTTGGAAGAGTGTGCAAGAGAGGGTTCAAATTGAATGCTCATAGTAACAATGAGGCTGAATATGCTACTTTGGAAGCCGGATTACACATTTGTTTGAAGCATGGGGTTCGAAGGTTGAGCATAAAAGTTGATGCCTTGTTAGTGGTGAAGCAACTGCTGGGTGTGTGGAAGAGCAAGAACAGCTCATTGAAGGAAATGTGTTTCAGAATTAAAGGCCTGTTAAAAAAGTTTGAAGCATGGAGCATTAGACACATTGAACGTTCTCTAAATGGAGAATCACATGAAGCAGCTCAAAGCATGATTGGGGAGCTATTTGTGTTGAGGATCACTTTACCTCTTTATCATGGCCGGGAAAGTTTGGCTCAAGAAGAGGAGTTTTTGCTAACAAGAATCATTCCAAAGGAGATTTAGAAGTCCAAGAAGTATGGCTTTGTGCGTAGAGCATACAGGTACAAATTGATTGGTGATGTCTTGTACATGAAAGGGGCTGATCTTGTGTTGAGACGTATACCTTGGCGGGAGGAGCTTTATAGAGTGTTGGAAGAGAATCATGAAGGCGCATGTGGCGGCCATTTTGCTCTAAAGATCACCTTGCATAAGATTTTGCAAGAGGGGTATGTATGGCCTAGTTTGCACAAGGATGTTCACCATTGGTGTAGGTCTTGCAATAGGTGTCAAGCATTTGGGAAGAGAGTGTTGAAGCCAGAGCTACAAAAAACCATTATGGCATTTGATGTGTTTGAAAAGTGGGGAATTGGTGCAATAGGCCCATTACCTATCACAAGCAGGGGCAAAAGATATATTTTGACTACAGTGGACTATCACTCTAGATGAGCAGAGGCTATAGCGGTAAAACAAGTTACTGCAAAGGATGTGGCAAAATTTGTGTACGAGGAAATATGTTGCAAGTTTGGGGTTCCACTAGAGCTACTTTTGGATAAGGGGCCAGGATTTAGAGCTAAATTGCTAGACTTTTTATGTGCAAAGATGAAGATTAGGCACCAGCATACCACTCCTTATTATCCGCAGTGTAATGGCTTAAATGAAAGATTCAATGGTGAGTTGGTACAAATTCTTTCGAAAGTGACAGAGCACCAAGGAAAGAATTGGGATTTAGAATTGCCTAGTGCATTATGGGCTTACCGTACTTCGGTGAAGACAGGTACAGGGTTTACCCCATTTCATTTGGTGTATGAAAAGGAAGCACTATTGCCTGTGGGAGGTAGACTTTCATGCAGTCAAGATGCTAGAGAAGTTGCTTGGGCCGCCTAGTGATGTACTCAAAGAGAGGCTCTTACAGTTACAAGAGATTCAGTTGGATAGGATGAGTGCATTGGAGCATTATGGGAAGATGCAGGATAAGGCTTTGGCAAAGATAAATGAAAAGGTCAAAAGTAAGGGTATCAATAAGCATGACTTGGTTTTGCGCTACAACACTAAGCTGGACAACACCTTCCAAAAGAAGTTTCAAGTTAAGTGGGAAGGCCCTTTCAAGATAGTGGAGTGTTTTCCGAATGGTACATATCAGCTCGCTAACCTGGATGGTGTTCTACATAAGTCAAGGGTAAATGGATTGCGTCTTAAATTATATCATGCCAGGTTAATGATGGTGGAGCAAGATGAGTTGTCTGTGGATCAAGCAGTGTTGGTGAAGGATGAGGAGACTTGTGACGCTGCGAGTCTCATATCGCTTTTTGCTGCTGTTGCTGTTCATGAATGATCTAGCAAGCTAGGGGATGGGCAAATTATGTCAGGAGTTTTTTGGAGCAAGGGATTGCGCATATGTACATACCCATGCATGGTGCATCAAATAAAGGATTGCCCATTTTTCAGAGCCAGGTGGTTATGTGGGGCCCACATGTGTACAGGTAGGACAGCATGTACATAGTGCATCGATTTTCATCGTTACCAGTACCAATGTGTTTTTATACAATAATGAGGAGTTTTTAGCACGTAAAACTTCTCAAGGAATCTATCCACCGGCCGACGACACGAGGTAAGCAGGTGCGTCAGATGGCATCTAGTGGCGTCAGGAGGTCGAATGGGGTCAATACTTGCACGTGGATAAGTACGGACACGACGTGGGTGTTTTCTTGTGATAATTATGGAGAAAGGTCATCATGAGGACCATATTTTGGGGCCACTTCACGTGGTGGTGGGAGAAATTATTGAAAAAAATCGAGTGCCAGGTGAGTAGCGTTAAATGGTAACCTTGCATTTGCACTACATTTCTACTTAAATGTATATATTTTTTATCAAATTTTTAACCTAGTGTTCATTCTCTCTTTCCGTAATAGCCTTTTTCCATACAAACACCTTACCCCTCTTAGATCTTTATGCATTTACATCATATTTCTCTCTTCATGCTAAATGTAAATAGTAAACTTAATTCTACTCTCCTAGTTTTTTTACTGCACATTCTTTTAACTAATTACCTTTACTAATTTAAATAGCTATCTACATCCCATACTTTGTAAATAAATAATTTATGGGCACTTATCTTACCCATCTTCTCTCAAGGGTAGGGTTAACCTTGTAGGCCTTCCCTTCCCCACCACTATGTGACCCAAGTCTTGGATCATTTACTTGTTTTGGTCAACAACTCTTAAATATAATGTATATCCCCAATAAATCAAACTTTATTGGAGCCTACCTCATTTGTTTAAGGTGGATTCTCTTTTGAAAAAGCATGCTACACCTTGGATGCATGCTAAAGGGCCCCCTACAAGGAGACTTGGTTCAAAAGGTGTTTTGGATGCATCTTGAACGCCTTAGCTCATGGGTACACTTGAGGAACACTCCAAAATCAGCTTAAACACTTTGAGAAGGTCAACTTTGCCTTTTACAGCATCCAATTCTGAGTTACAGGCTGAAAGTTATGGTGAAAACAAGGTGCTGCGGACACTGTTACTGCAGGTCAAAGTTACAATCACGTAAACCACAAAGGTGAAAAGTTTTCTTGACTTCTCCAACATTCTAAAATACCAATGGGGAGATAAAAACCACTTTCATGTGGAGGGGTCGGCTCAAGATGCTTCCAGAGACACAACAAACAGGATGGGGACACTCTGCAGGAGCCACTGGAGGGACATCATGGTGGGGCCCACATACATTATCAGCCCTTATGGAGCCTCCACTACCTAAAAGGATATTTTTAATGAAAAAATAAGTCCCTTATTTGCATAATTGAAGGAATGGTCAAAAGGGAACCTAACTATGGTTAATTACCTACCCTAGTCAAGTTTAACATAACCCAAGGTCTTGTACAGCTATAAAAAGGCCCTTTGGCAAGCACAAAAATACACAAACCTACTCCATTGCTGCAAATAAGCTCCTCTAAGGTTAGGGAAGCCCTAATCTCTCTCTCCTCTTGTCTCCCTATCCATTTCCTAAGATCGCTATCATAAGCGGCACCATAGAGAGAGCATCAATATGCTATTGCTACCATTCTCTTGCAAACATTTCTCTTATCATACTCATCCCTAAATAAGGATTTTAGATTCTATATGAGAGCAAGGATATCAAGTTCAATGATCTATCTCATGGTTTGATCAACAAATTGTTGCAATTGGGGTGTTGTCGTCACACTTTTGCTCTAAACGCATGTAAAATTGGTAACCCAATCTTGGCAGCTTCTCATATTTTGTGCTCATTGGGTTGCTTGTTTGTTGAGAAAGTTTTTGTGCACCATGGTGTCTATTTGCTTGGCTTCTCTCCTTATGTTGTGTGTAAGTAAGTCTTGGGGCTGCATAGATGGAGAAGAGCTCTCTATGCATGCCACCTTATGTGTGTAAGTACTCTATCTTTTGGGAAAGGAAAGGAGTTGTCAAGTATTTGTGCATTGTGGTGTTTTGAGTTTTGAGGTTTTGTGATTGCTTTTCTTAGAAGTATATGAGCACTAATATGGTGAAGGTCAATCTTTGCATGTGAGTTTGTGCAATGTTCAAAGGGATTGCTTAAGGAGTGTGTGTTGAATGGTTGAAGGGAATTTTGTGTTGAAGCACATAAGGAAGGTGCGAGTGTGTGTGTGTGAGTGTGTGTGTGTGTGCGGTTTGTTTTGGTTTCCTTCTTTCTCCATAAAAGAGGGTGGTGCCCCTAAGAAATATGTGTGTGTAGGGTCTCACCAAGTGGTTGTCTGGTGGGAGCCTTGAGTTGAGCCCCATCTCAAAAAATCCACTCTCACCAGGTGTGCGTATGGATGCAGCAGGGTGACAACTATGCACTCCGAGGTCAGTTTTTGGCTTGTTCGGGGTCCGTTTGAGGTCGCTTCTGCTCCAGTTTGTGATTGTAACTAGTTTATTTTACCCATATTGTGTGAGATATTTGCCCCATTGGTGTTGGCCCAAGCTCATTTGTCTCTAAACATCAGAAATTCTCCTCTTTTGAGCTGAGTTTTTGGGTATGTGTGTGTGTGTGTCTGTGTGGAGTGGGCAAGTGGATAGTCTCTCTCCTTTCACTCCATAGGTGTGTTCATTATCTCGGCCAGGTGTGTTGTGTAAGCCGAGTGGTGCCCCATAGTGTGTGTGTGTGTGTGTATCCTTCCAAGTGTGTGTGTCGGGTCATTATAGAGGCGTTTTGTGTGTTTCCATCCCGCTCACATTCTTTTGGTGCCCCCACGGAGGATATTCTTCGAGTACCTTTTGCTTCGATCTTCAAGCTTCGAGATTCGGGATTACAGGTTACAGACTACAGGTTAGAGGTTACAGGGACATGTACAGGTAGCTGGAGTAAAGTGATATACTAGCAGTGGTGTTACTTGCAGTTGTTGTGGGTATGCATCATTTGGCGCTTGTTTGAGCACATTGTCTGCTGGATTGTACGTTACTTGTGGAAACTGCCATTGTACGTCTTTGTGGAGCCATATTTGGTTTTATTTGGCAGTCCCAGCCATTTCTGAGACTTGGTCTAGAAGATAGTCATTTCTGAGACTTGACTATACGCGATTTGCATTAGCCTTCTGTTGAAGATGATGAAACAGGAAACAGAAGCAAGACAGCAACTCAGAGTAGGAAGAAGATGGAGAAGGAGAAGACACAAAGTTTGTGTATGAGATCTCTGTAGTATCTCTCTCTCTATTAGAATAATAGTGTATATGCCTAGTGCATTATGGGCTTACCGTACTTCGGTGAAGACAGGTACAGGGTTTACCCCATTTCATTTGGTGTATGAAAAGGAAGCACTATTGCCTGTGGGAGGTAGACTTTCATGCAGTCAAGATGCTAGAGAAGTTGCTTGGGCCGCCTAGTGATGTACTCAAAGAGAGGCTCTTATAGTTACAAGAGATTCAGTTGGATAGGATGAGTGCATTGGAGCATTATGGGAAGATGCAGGATGAGGCTTTGGCAAAGATAAATGAAAAGGTCAAAAGTAAGGGTATCAATAAGCATGACTTGGTTTTGCGCTACAACACTAAGCTGGACAACACCTTCCAAAAGAAGTTTCAAGTTAAGTGGGAAGGCCCTTTCAAGATAGTGGAGTGTTTTCCGAATGGTACATATCAGCTCGCTAACCTGGATGGTGTTCTACATAAGTCAAGGGTAAATGGATTGCGTCTTAAATTATATCATGCCAGGTTAATGATGGTGGAGCAAGATGAGTTGTCTGTGGATCAAGCAGTGTTGGTGAAGGATGAGGAGACTTGTGACGCTGCGAGTCTCATATCGCTTTTTGCTGCTGTTGCTGTTCATGAATGATCTAGCAAGCTAGGGGATGGGCAAATTATGTCAGGAGTTTTTTGGAGCAAGGGATTGCGCATATGTACATACCCATGCATGGTGCATCAAATAAAGGATTGCCCATTTTCCAGAGCCAGGTGGTTATGTGGGGCCCACATGTGTACAGTTAGGACAGCATGTACATAGTGCATCGATTTTCATCGTTACTAGTACCAATGTGTTTTTATACAATAATGAGGAGTTTCTAGCACGTAAAACTTCTCAAGGAATCTATCCACCGGCCGACGACACGAGGTAAGCAGGTACGTCAGATGGCATCTAGTGGCGTGAGGAGGTCGAATGGGGTCAATACTTGCACGTGGATAAGTACGGACACGACGTGGGTGTTTTCTTGTGATAATTATGCAGAAAGGTCATCATGAGGACCATATTTTGGGTCCACTTCACATGGTGACAGGAGACATTATTGAAAAAAATCGAGTGCCAGGTGTGCGTATGGATGCAGCAGGGTGACAACTATGCACTGCGAGGTCCGTTTTTTGCATGTTCGGGGTCCGTTTGAGGTCATTGCTTTGTACAATGCGCTTGAGCAAAAAACCCGGTAATCTTTGGCACCTGATCTTTAAAAGAAGTACGGAAAATACTCATGACTTTACTATGGAGGCTTGTGCTCCATATAAACACATTAAAGAACTGCAGGCACCAGTCCAAAAAAAAAAGGTTGTCCTTGCGACAGAACACCTGCTTATCAAGTACATCGTATTTCAACATTTCATCTGCATATGCCGGGGGCTTTTCACCAAAGCGAGGCTCTACCACTGCCACCAAAAGACCGTTCAGATCCAGCACCAGAGCCCTTTTTTCATCACATAAACGCTTAGGCATCCATATTAGGTCTGTTAGAGGATACCATTCAGCAAAAATAACCGGCCCACTTAGGTGCACATAATTTAGGCGCTCAATAATACTACGGGCATTTTCAATCATTCAAGGCGTTTTTCAATCTCCATTTTCTGTCTCCTTAACTGCTTGGCTTTGTGGACTCGCCATCTCCGTAATTTCTGCCATTGCATAGCCGTAGTTGCATCAGGCATGACGATTAATGCCTGTTTCTCTTCCTCTGCAGGGAAACTGCGATACGAAATGAACAAGTTTTTTTAAAAAAAACCGCAAAAATTATAATGAACTATTACAATGAACTGCTGCTCAGATTTCTATTGCATAAAAATACATTTTCATTGCAAAAAAAAATGCATGTCAGTTTTACAATACGCATTTGGGTTTCAAAATGGTCTAGTATATACAGTGAAGGGCACAACCGGGTAGGGAGCAATATTAAGTCTTAACACAATTTTTTGCAAGCTCTTGAGTGGGTGTCTTTCTTTTAACCTTTGGAGCTTTCAGCCTTGTTCGAACCACAGGCTGTGCTTGCGATGTCTTCGGGTACCTCTTCAAGGCCAACCAACTTTTCTTTTCAATTGAGCTTTACGCAAAAAACCCTCGAGAGGGCTGTTGTCACCAACTTCTTGCTCATCTTCTATGTTGTCATTCTTCAAAGTTTCCCCTGAGCCACTAGCCACTGTCTGCTGAGAAGCTTCTACTTTGTCAGTTGTTGCAGTAGGCATCGCTGGCACACGAGGCACACGAGGAGCCATGACAAAAAAATCATCTTCTGAGTTCCTGCTCACATCATCGCCTTCCTCCGTTGTTCTCATGCTTTCATTTGGCATCTTCTGGGAGCCCTCATCCACCCCTTCACTCCTTGCATCCAGCTCAACACCCTTCTCCGTCAAAGGGTTCTCGCCTGTATCCAGCTCATCACTCTCCTCGATTGAAAGGTCCTCCATTACATCCTTTCCCTTGCCCTTCGTGTCATGCACACTGCCCACATCACGGAGGGACTGCCACATGCCTGCAACAAAAAACGTGGATTAAGACTCATATAAGCATGTCATGTATGATAGAAAATGTTTGATATGCTGTGACTATGTGTGTGGCTTGGCATACATTGGAATCCATTCTTTTGACAAGACTAGTATGCTAATTCGAATTGCTGAGTATGCTAACTAGCATATCCCATATGCTAGTTTGCATCTGGAGATGGTAGCTTACTTACTAGATTTGCCATTATGACAAACTTACTCTAGTCTGTACACTGAGCACAAGTATGCTAATTAGCATACAAGATATGGTAATTAGCATATCCAGTCAACACACTCAGTATTCTAATTAACACTATGGGTATGCTAATAAGCACACCCTGTACGCTAAAAGACAGTCCTTGTATGCTAGCTACTAGCAGTCCCAGTATGCTAATTAGCATACCCAGTATGCTATTTAGTATTCTCAGTATGCTATTTAGTATTCTCAGTATGCTAATTAGCATACCCAATATGCTATTTAGCATATCCAGTATGCTAATTAGCATATCCAATATGCTAATAAGCAAATCCAGTATGCTAATCAGCATACTCAGTGTGTGAATCAGCATACCCAGTATGCTAATGAGCATTCCTAGTATGCTAATTAGCATATCCAATATGATAATAAGTATATCCAGTATGCTAATCAGCATACCCAGTACGCTAATCAGCATACCCAGTATGCTAATCAGCATGTACAGTTTGCTAGTTAGCATTTGGATATGGTAGTTAACTTACTAGATATGCTAATATGGCAAACTTACTCTAATATGTACACTGAGCACAGGGCATGCTAATTAGCATACAAGATATGCTAATTAGCATATCTAGTTAACACACTCAATATTCTCACTGGGTATGCTAATTAGCTTACCTAGTATGCTAATTAGCATACCTTGTATGCTAATTAGCATACCCAGTACGCTAATTAGCATATCTTGTATGCTAATTAGTATATCAAGTATGCTAATTAGCATATCCAGTATGCTAATTAGTATATCCAATATGCTAATTAGCATATCCAGTATGCTAATTAGCATATCCACTATGCTAATTAGCATATCTAGTATGCTAATTAGTATATCCAGTATGCTAATTAGCATACAAGATTTGCTAATTAGCATATCCAATTAACACACTCTATATTCTAATTAACACACTGGGTATGCTATTTCGCACACCCTGTACAATCTTACCAGATGTTGGTGTGATTGGATGTCTTTGCCCTGTGGGTTTCAAACACCATTCTTGTGGTATCCTTTGCTGGCAGGTCACAGCTCTACATTTTGTCGACAAGGAGCATGCAGATGCAAAGCAGAGAAAGTGGTAGCTATGCCTAGAGGGCATCTTGACCGTGGCATTGGATCCCTTTACTTCAAGTGGCAAACTGCAGCCACTGCACGGGTTGATCATCGTCCCATCGCATACCCCTTCTATACTTTCTGTAAAAGTTCCCATGGCCATATTACACAGGGTAGTGGGAATGGAGGAGCCTTGTAGCATCTTGCTCATGTGCATTAGGAGCTGCAGTTGACCTTCACATGCATTCACTTTTGCTTCCATAACCTCCACATTGATCTGCACATCAAAAAAAAGAGGAGCATGGTAAGTACATAGGTTTATTGTGCACATATTCCAATCATACAGTGGAAGCATAAAAGTCACGCACTTACACGCTGACAATTTGAGTCAGCAGCAAGAGTGTTCTCACTATCAGGAAATGCCAAACCTTCCAATGTCTCTTTAAATGTTTCTATTTCTACTTTACACTCTATTTTTCTCTTTGCATCCACGTTGTCTCTCTGTAGTAACCTCTGTAATTCATTTTCAACATCGTGAAGCTTTTGTCTCATAGCAAGCACAATTGGGGTGACCCTAACATTGCTTGCTTGGACAACCCTCGTAGCTTCAAAATCTGATTTTGCAGTTAGAAGATGTTCTTTAGCATCTTGCAGTTGTTTGCTGAGAATTTCAGAGGCAGCCTTTATGTGCTGCAAATTCTCAACACCAAAAAATGACAGGCTTTCAGCCTGCTAGTGAGTGTTGTGGCGAGAGATGGGTGTCTCCTTGGTATCCTCTTTCATTTCAGCTTGTGCCTCCTCGATGTTTTGACATACATTGCGCATCCTCCACTTTTCGACATCGGCCTCGTAGTACCCTTTCTCTCGGAGGTCCTGCAAATGCTGGATAGAAAATTCAGCCCAATTGAATTGCATGGCTGAGCTACTTGCAATTGCCGCTGGGATGAATTCTTTTACAAACCCCTTGGCGAATGCAAAGTTGATCTCCATGTTTGTTGGGGGCTTCTGGTACACCTTGTAATGCAGCTGCATCACCTGGTCGAACATATCAGTATGCAAACAACTGCATTTAATGCGATAGTTACTACGATTCTTTGACTCTCTGAAAACACTGAACCACTCCACATCACTGATCTGATCCCACCTCACTAGTTTGGGGTTGGCACCAGCCATGGAGAGGCCATGAACATCATTGAACTCTTCTGTTTTAATACAGAACTTGCTCTACACTGGGACTGTAAACTTTGGAGCTTTCCATTGGCCTGCACACCCCCAATGTCACAAGATTAGCAGATTTTTCTATTTGTTGGTAGGTAAAAAATAATGTAGCCAGGAGTGTGTTAACAGTAGGAAAGTGCAGTATTGAGCACTTCCTTCCAATTTCAAGGTTCAAATCAAACACTGGTTTGTGCTTCTTGAGCCAGACTTCAACTTGAGCGATTGTATTTCAGGTGACTATTCACAAGATGTCCTACTGCTAAAGCCGACATCAAGGGACAACTCTCCAGCCAAGACAGCATCAGCAACTATCCTCGCAAATCATAATGAGGTAGAGAGCGAGAGAGAGAGAAAGAGAGAGAGTACCTGAGTCATCCTTCCCCTTTTTATGCAAGGTCTTTTCCATTAGGGATGCTCGGGAATCAGAGAGCTTCACCCTTTTTCGGGGCGGAGAAGAAGCAGCAGAAAGTTCAGCCCTCGACTTTGTTTTTGGTTCTCTCTTACCTCTGGCCCCTGCGCCCCTCTTACCTATAGGTGTTAGGAAATTTTCTTCTTAGTGGCGTAATGAAGGATTAATTTTACCTTAATCACATCTTAATGTGTGAGAAAATTGAATCTAATTTAATTACAACACTATTGAGTGGTAAAAGAATGAATTTCATCAAATCTACATTATTACCGGCGACTGACAATTAATTAACTATGTTGCCTAGAGAGAGAATTCTCTTCTAACCATGTATTAATCATAAATTAAGAATAATGAATGGATGCATAAATTAGCTAATTAGATTATGATTATGTAATGGAATATAGCTATGTAAATTTAGAGAGCAGCTTTTGGGAATTATAGCTAGGATTAAGCATAGTAGACGAGGAATTTGGAGAATAATGAAGAGAATTAAGAAGAGCCGGAATTAAACCATGATTACCGTGAATAGGGCTGAGAATCCTCTTGATTTTTGATCCAAATGAATCCTCAAGACGAGAATTTTGGCAGCACGTCCCTCCTTGCTTCTCCTGCAAAAACTATGTGTGCCGACGACACCTTCCCAAGGTGTGTGTGTAGGTGTGTGTGTGTGTACTGGGTGTGTGTGTGAGCATGTGTGTGTGTGTGTGTGAGCACACCTTTAAATTGGCTCCTCAAGGCTGAGAATCGATATGGGTTCCTATAAGCATCTGAGTGAGCACTCCCTCCTTGCATTGGCAAGTCTAGTTGCCTACCCACCAAGTGTCCATTTGGTCAGTTTAACTGGCTCTCACACCCACTCTCTAGCATGGAAACTCTCCTACAACTCCTACAAGGCAAGAGGGCACCCCCTAGCTGCTAAAGCTGGCTCAGAGTGGCCTGGAACCTGCTCCCACATAGCCTCGAGCCCCGGTGCCTCCCCGGGCAATTTCTGGAAAATTTGGTTTTAGGCTAAAACGGGTCATACGAGTCGGAATTTGATGCCGAAAATTACTATACCAAGCCGTAACTAAGGCGTACTGGTCCAAGTACCTGCCATATTTAGCAGCCCCCGGGGTCCGAAAATGAATTTTTTCAAATTTAGGGTACGGGTGCAGTTTTTCGAGACGGTCAAGACTGGACGGGTCGGGTGACCAAAAACTTTCTATTTTTGGAAATTTTTAACAACAATTATTTTAATTCACATTTTGAAGCTTTAAAACATTCTAAACATCATGGCACTGACAGAATTCGAAAAACTGCTAAAAATAGTAACTTTTTTCATTATGTTCATTTCATGGTACAATGGTGCTCTTTTTAGGTCGGGTCAGAGACCTTACAGATCATGACCATTGCCGACTACGTGGGTTTCTTTACAAGCCACATGCCTCGCATGTACCCAAAGGCCATCAATGTTAGGCATCCTACCTAGGAGACATGCCCTAGAAAATTGAAGCCTTCTTTCTGTTGTTTCTTCTGCTTTTGCTTCAGTTTTTACTTTCTGCTTTTGCTTTTGCTTCTTCTTCCCCCCTCCTCTTGAGAGTAGGGAAGAGATACTTGTGAATCAACATTGATTACCAAGTAAGTGTATGGAGTCGTGCTCCTCTGGGAAACTCGGGAAAAGAGAGAAAGAAGCCGTGCTTCATAAGAGAATCCACATGCCATGCATGAGAAATATCGTGCCTAGTCGTGAACAATCTAGAACGGTATAAATCATTGGCGTACCTTGAGCTACTTGTTGTGAGTGACTACGGACCCCCCTGTCCATACATGCCTTTGCAATGAGGCGCCTTGCATACCTCATGAATTAATCAAATCATTTTTCCACCTCAGACACATGGCCTATATTCTTGGACAACGTTGAATCTCTCCAGAAAAAAGAAAGTAGAAGCTATACTAGCTTCTACTACTCGAATGTGAAGCTTGAGTTGAATACAAGGGCTTGTCTGCTGTGCAATTTTCCATCCAAGGCGGAGTCGTTGCCGCAGTCGGTAGCCACCCTTAGCACTTGCATGCTAGATAATCTTTCTCAATCGAGAACCAATCCCTTTCAAAAAGCTCCAAAACCTATTCGATAAGGAAAATATTCACCAACTAACCATCATGCAATAATTATGCACAAATTTGCTGCAGACTGAAATCCAAAATTTGGGATAGAAATTGTCAAAAAATATCCTGATAGAACACATAGGCTCCGAAGTCCCTAATCATTGTCATCCTCAAGTGTATATGCACCCTTACATAAATTCATAATGGCTAAGGCATGTTGGGCGTCCACATGTGATATTAAAGCCCAAGAAATGGCTATGGCATCGTAGATTGGTCGTAGATTGCAAACCGTGAGAGGGAGACCGTTATGTTTCTTGGCAGGTCGTGATGCAGTGATGAATTGTTGTCAGCATGGCCATGAAACCCTAACAAGAGAAAGAAGACCCAATTCTATGAGGGTCAACCTCCCCTCCTTCTTTGCTGCAAGTGGCATTGCACATTCCTGGTCTTTCCTTCCCAGCTTCCCCACTTGTGGAGTGGTCCTTCCCATGGCCTTGCCCTATCGGCTTGTCCACGACCCGGAGAATGAGAGAGAGTGCAAGAGAGAGAAAGAAATATCCATGAAAAACCATGCAAGCCTTCTCCTTCCCCCCTCCATCCCTGAGCTCCGATACCGCTGAAAGACCATAGGGAGACTGAATGTCAGATCCTCCTCCTAGCCAACCTATTATAGGAGGGCCCATGGCCCTTTTCCCTAACTGGATCCCCTATCCACACCTTTAGACGGACCTTGGCATAAGTCCCTAACTCCCCTAGGTCGGGCCTTGTCCTCTAGCCCTTGGCCTCACATGGATTGTTTCCCCTTTCTTACCTGTTATGCGTAGAAGACCAGTGCCCCGGTCTTGCTTTGCCTTCATGGCCATGAACCATGGCCTTACCAAGTTAATGGGTAGCCCTCCCCCTTAGTTTTCATTAAAAAAACATCTACTTCTACCTGAGTGTTGAAGGCTTTTACCTTCAC
Source organism: Adiantum capillus-veneris (assembly GCF_014529385.1). Classification (NCBI taxonomy): domain Eukaryota; kingdom Viridiplantae; phylum Streptophyta; class Polypodiopsida; order Polypodiales; family Pteridaceae; genus Adiantum; species Adiantum capillus-veneris. The sequence goes on from NC_140936.1 coordinate 68,621,353, forward strand.
AGCACTTACCACACCCTCACATTTTACTTTTGTGTTGTTTGCCATCTTTGCCTTGCATGGAGAAGGCCTGTCAAACTCGGGTGCTTTTTTTTTTCGCGAGCTTTCCATTTCGAGCTTTTTCATGAAATGTAAAACTATTTTGAGCTTTTTGCTTTATTTAAAGCATTTTTCCATTTTGTTTCAACATCTTTTACATTCTTGCAATTCACCTAGAAATATTCAATAGGACAACATCACCTCACATTGAATAATTAAACGCCTCAAACTTACTCTCTTTAAATATGCTAGGCTATAAGAGAGAGATCTAGAGAGAGAGAGAGAGAGAGAATTCAAAGAAATCCTTATTAAGACTTACTCTCTTTAAATATGCTAGTCTAGAGAGAGAGAGAGAGAGAGAGAGAGCATTCAAAGAAATCTGTATTCAAAACATAGCTTAACAAGGTGTTTGCATTAGTGTTTGATATGGATGTTAGAAAGAGTAGATAGTTCACAAAAGCAATGCAATTAAAATCACTTCAAGAACATGCACAATAAAACCCTAGATGTCCTGTGTCAACATTCTTGAAACAAAAAATAGAGAGTGTGTTCAATAATTGTTTCAAAAAACTATGGATGTGATACTAAACTCTCTTTTCCACATATGGACCACAAACCACCTTTTTGAGACACTCCTCATAGACTATGTCATCCCCCTCCAAACACAAACAATATCGATAAACCTCACCACATGCCTTGCCAAGACCTCCACATCTTGAAAACACATCTAGTACATAATCTGAGTCATCCGTGAAGGTTGCCGGGAGCCATACACACATGCAAATTTAAAATATGTAAGTCATTTTTCAACTATAAATTAAAGCTCAATTTACATTAAAATGATTATCTTCTCACCTGTAGAAGTCGGGTGACCTCTCTGGTCCACCTCTGATAGGTATATCAAGAACAATGGTGCGTTCTTGATGCTCCTCCATTAAAAAGATTCGTGATGCAGGAAACATGCGAGGAGAGACTTTCTCTCCTGCCTCCCTATTGTATGTGGGTATAGCAACATCCGCTCGACAAAAAACTCCCACCGTGAGATCAATTACCTACATATTAGCATACATTGTACACATGACTTGAATCAAAATCAAGTTAATAATGCAATCTTTCACAACGACATGGTATTTTGATTCACCTCCTCTAGGGTATCTGGGTGTCTATATCCCCCATTACACATGAGAGTCAATGTGTGATGAGGTCATAACCCAGCCTTTATAGCATGGGTAATAATCTCTGCAATATGTTGTGCGAGACAAAGAGTCACAAAAAAGCCTTCACTTGCCAAGAAAGGTTCTGCTACATCCATCACACCTTGCACAAGAGAAGGCAAAAATATATTCCATTCTGGATTTTTTTTGCTTAATCCACCTTTGAAAAGATGTTTAGAATGAGTTTTCAAGTGATATGGATCAAAACAAAAGGCATAAACAAAAACTTTGAGTAACCTGCTCGAGTTGGGCCTAAACCATCCACCAGCAAAGAAGTAGGGAAATCCGCAAAGATAAGACGAAACACCTCACGACAAGGTGCTCCACAATGGTGATACAAGCCAAGACTTTGAGTGCTCAAGAAAATTTTAATGCTACGCACAAAACGTTTGTTGCTTAGTACACCATCCACCTTGAACATTCTATTGATGTTGATAACACAAGCCACAAAACATTTCTTTTACCTTTGAATGGAAAAATCATCAACATTAGCCATATCAACTAGAAGAGCATCTACCACAGTCAAAAATTGACAGCCTACAAATTTTCATTAAAAAATTATCTTAATTACAAGTAATATAGAGTTGTTTTGCACTATCAGAAAAAAAAAATTAACAAGTAGAAACATAGCGGTATTCCATGAGGTTGGTCGCCTTGATGAAGTTGATCACTTCATGAATGACTCAACCACTATTGAAATGCTTTTTTCACTGCTTTCTTTAGGCATGTCAATCTTTAGCCCTCCTAATGGATAGGTTGTTTTTTTGTGGTCACCCATGTTTGACCCACTCGTATGATTATGGTGCTCTCTTTGAAGAGGTAGTGAGGGATTTCTTTCTTGTGTTCTTTGTGAGCCCCTATCCATGGCCAAGTCATGATTGTGATCCATGTCTTCTAAGTGCTCTAAAGAAGCAGATTGGTTTTTATCTTTGTCTTTATTCTCTTCCAAAAACACTACCACAAGAAAATTTTAATGATATAATGAAAATTAATTTAGCATTTACAAAATCAAGTCATTTATAAAAAACTAGAACATACTTTCTTGTGAATTTTTTCATGCATGAGAGAGAGAGAGAGATCAAAATCTTCTAACATCTTTCTAGAGGCTTCTACCATGATGGTTGGATCCGAGAAGTTCAGTGGTGCTAAACAGTCCTGCCCATAAAGAGCTTTAAAGGGTGACATTCCAATGCTTCTGTGTTCGGAAGAATTATAAGAATATTCTACCAAAGGAAGACATTGTAACCACTTCTTTGGCTCTTTCAAACAATAGGCCCTGAGAATGTCCTCAATGACTTGATTAACTCTTTCAGTCTGCCCATCTGTCTGTGGATAATACGCTGTACTCAAGGTTAATTGTGACCCAATAGATTGGAAACGAGAAGTCCCAATTTTTTATGTAAACTTGGCATCTCTATCACCGACTATATGCTTGGATAAACCATGTAACCTAAAAATCTCTTTGATGAATACCTGGCTAATATCCAAAGCAATAAAGGTTGTTTTTACGGGTATTAGATGAACCACTTTTGTGAGCATATCAACAACCACGAAAACAGAGTCATAACCTCCTATAGAAGGTAATCCTGTAACGAAGTCCATACAGATGCATTCCCATTTCATCTGGGGTATGTCAAGAGGTTGAAGTTGGATGGTAACTTGATCCTTTCAGCTTTTATCCACTGACAAGAAAGACATTGCCTCACATAGCGAAGTATGTCTCCTTTCATTCCAGACCAAAAATAACTCCTCCGGACAGCATGAAGAGTCTTAGCGCGCATAACCCGGCTGTCTTGATGTAGGGCTATCGTGTGCTTCATACAAAATAGCCTTCTTTAAAGATGGGTCTCTGGGTACACAGAGTCTATGTCTGTAGTAAAGACATTCTCCCATAAGAGAGTAATCTTTAGCTTCAGGCATCTTATTTTGCTGGACTAATAATACTATACACTGGTATTCTGGATCTACCAAAGATGCTTCTTTGATTCTGTCCCAGATAGGGTTATTTGAAATAGAGATAGCTCCGAGAAAATATTTTCGGCTGAGTCCATCTGCAACTGCAGTTTCCTTCCCTGGTCTATACTTTATGTCAAGGTCATATTCCTGTAAAAGCTCTATCCATCGCCGTTGTTGCATATTGAGAATAGGTTGAGTAAAAATCCATTTTAAGCTCTTATGATCTGTAACCAGCTGAAACTTGCGCCCGAGAAGATAATGTCTCCATAGCTTCAACGCATGAATAACCGCTAATAGTTCCAAATCATGAGTAGGATAGTTCTTCTCATGATCCCTCAGCTTTCGCGAAGTATACGCCACCGGTCTTCCTTCTTGAGTAAGAACTCCGCCTTAAGCAAACTTGCTAGCATATGTCGCTACTTCAAATTATTTACTGAAATCTAGAAGCTTCAAGATAGAAGCTGAGACCAAGAATTATTTTAGCTTTGCAAAACTAGACTCGTGCTCCGTCTTCCATTTGATCCTCATTCCTTTCTTTAGGAGTTCCGTCAAAGGTGCAACAATACGTGCATAGTCCTTGACAAAAATCCTGTACCATCCCGTTATCCCAAGAAATCCTCTTACGTCGCTGACAGTGGATGGTTGAGGCCAGTCAACGATATCCTTGACTTTATCCAGGTCCACTGAAATACCTTCGGCCGATATGACAAATCCAAGATAATTGATCTTTGGTGAGCAAAAGGTGCACTTGCTCGCTTTAGCGTAAAGTTGGTGTTCTCGAAGAAGATCAAGCACTTTACGAACATGTTCTTCATGATCTACCTCATTCTTAGAATAGATCAGAATGTCGTCAAAGAAAACCAAGACAAAATCATCCGGATAAGGTCTGAAAATATCCTGCATAAGTTGATTGAAGCTTGCAGGAGAATTTGTTAGACTATAAGACATTACTGTGTATTCGTAGTGTCCATACCTAGTGTTGAAAGTTGTCTTAATTTGGAATATCCGATTCCTTGATCCTGATTTGGTAATACCCTGACCTTAGATCAATCTTTGTAAACATTTTGGCGTCGTGGAGCCTGTCCAAGAGTTCGTCAATCCTTGGAATTGGATATTTGTTCTTGACAGTTACCTGGTTCAGTCCACGGTAATCTATGTATAGCCTTAAGGTCCCATCTTTCTTCTTCTAAAAAAGAACTGGTGCACCCCAAGGAGAAGTACTGGGTCGAATGAATCCTTGTTCAATGAGTTGCCTAAGTTGTTCCTTGAGTTCGATGGCCTCTAGAAGTGACATTTTATAAGGTCTTTTTGAGATAGGCTCACATCCAAGGATAGTCTCAATCTCATGATCTACCTCTCTATGTGGTGGAGGATTCGTAAGGTCTTCAGGGAATACATCCACTACAAGAGGTTGTGTGCTCTTGTGACACTGTTAGCGACGGAAATACACTGGGTTTTTATAAACCCCGGCGTCGCTAAAACCGTCGCTACGAGCGTCGCTACGAGAGCGTCGCTATATGCGTCGCTATAGGCGTCGCTATAAGCGTCGCTATAGGCGTCGCTATAAGCGTCGCTATAGGCGTCGCTATAAGCGTCGCTATAGGCGTCGCTTTAAGCGTCGCTATATAGCGACGCTCATAGAGACGCTCATAGCGACGATTATAGCGACGTTTACACAGAAGACTATAGCGACGCTCATAGTGACGCTACAGAGCCATAAATAGCGACGCTTATAGCGACGCCCGAGAGATTTTTTTTTTTGGTGGCAGGGCATTGAATGCCCTGCCACCCATCAACCATATTGTACTTGATTCACTTTTTAAAAAAAGTGCAAGGGTAGATAATAGACCCAAAATAGTCACCCACAAGACGCATTGTTTGCAAAATTTACAATTGTACACATCATAGGCAAAATGAATTGATTGGCAAATGTAATAATGACAATTGTACAACATCATAGGCATAAAGAATTGATTGGCAAAAGGAACTGCGGTGACAAATGTAATAATATACATGGTTCAAAAAGACGTATAAAATCCGTCTCATGATACATAAGCTATGAGAAACCCTAAACTAATGCTATCTAGCTACGGCTAAATTGACATCGTCTAGTCAGACGTCTCATCGTGTCCAAGCGGTGTATCTGTCGGATTCTGCAAAAGAAGACAATAAGACAGCTTTCAGTAAGTATAAACATATAACGACATTTATAAAACAATACAAAAAATAAAAAAGAGTAAACCCTAATACTAACCATGCCGCCGCGAGAACTGAGAATGTCCATCAGGGCGTTTAAGCCCTTCCTGCCTGCGTACTCGCGCTCGTACGGTGTGGGATCACGTCGTGTCATCGACCACTGTCAAAACATACAAAGATTTCATTATGTTAGAATTAAAAAACTCATAAACCCTAAACTATCGAACATAAAGAGCAATGTGAAAACACTTACAAAATCGGCCTCAAATGATGCCCATCCACCGCTCCCCAAGTGGTGCGAGCTCCCTGCCTCTACTCGCGCTCTGGCTGCATCCTTTTGTTGCTTCCACTTGTCGGGATTCTCGCGCGCTGCTTTCTTCGCATTCTTCCAATATTCTTTGGCCAGCCAATCTGGCCTGTTCCACCCATTCTTGATTGCTTTTTGCAGTTCAGAACGCTTTTGTTTGCAGTATTCGTGCATTCGAATCTTCATCAGGTCTTCATTGAAGCGCTGATCCCGTGTTGGAACGGGAAACTCATCATGAAGTATGCTGATGACTCTGTTTTTTAAATCACTTGGTACTTCACTCCATTTGTTTAGTATGTAGTGTCTAAACAGCTGAGAGCAAAGACCACACATGCGCGAGATCACCTTCTTGCCGTCATCATCCATGATGATGCCGCCGCTGATGTTGACGGAGTAAGGCAAGCCCTCTGGCCGGTGATGCGTGAACCTGGGTGTCTCGGTAGGGGTCTCTAGCGGCGTGTCGATGGGGGTATGGACATCAGGTGCCTCCACCGGCTGCTGGGCCCCGAAGCGAGGAGTGTCGAGTGGGGTGGCTCCTGGCGGAGTAGGTAGAGGTGTGTAGCTTCTAGGAACAGTCAACCGTGCAAAACCTGGCGTAGATGGCGATGTTGTGGCTGGTGTGGGGGCGGGCAAAGAAGGGGAGGGTAAAGAGCCTCGTCGAACACGAGGCGGTGTGGAGGCATCGGTGGCGGAATCCCACAACAACCGCCACCGCCACCACTAGAGCGCCGGTGTCTAGACGAGTGTGAAGCTCGTCTCGTCGACGCCGAAGCTTCGGAGCGCGCCGAATGCTCCGAAAGAGAGGGAGATGCGGATGGAGTAGGAACGCGCGATGATGCGCCAGAGCGATGACGCTCCACGTACCATTGTCTCTGCTGTGGTGACAAAGAAGAAAGAAACTCCTCATCATCCATACCTGCATTAAACACACGAATATTTAAACTTAATATTGAATGAATAGAGTAGACAATGACGCAAAGACCATTAAATACAATGACATAATGATGCATATAAATACAATGACGCAATGAATTGAGTGATAGAAGAGGCAAGTCGAAAACTCAGAATTTTCAATCAAAAGATGTGAGCGCGAGTAGAAAAGAGCGTTATACACCATGGAAGGTACTTAGAGAGCCAGAGCTTTTACAACACGGAGTAAAATTGTTCAAATACAATATTTGTGGCTTTAAGAGATCTCTCTCTCATCCTCGCATAACTCAGCATAACTTCCTGTATCTATATAGAGCTCTCCGTTTAAACACATATCCTCTGTTTCATTTTGTAGCTCCTCTGCATGCACCCCATATAGAGTAGTAGCCTGTTGATGCTCGTCTGGCACCACCGCAGCGGCTTCTGATTGAGCATCTTCTCTGATCTCCTCCATTGATGTCGTTGTGATTGGCACATGGTAGCCTTCATACGTCCTTTCACTACGAGGGGCTACCTCTATGATGTACCACCAGTTTGATGTAGACTTTGTAGGATGAAATATTACCTGCCAGAGCCACATAACTTACCTGAGAGCTTTCAAGCACATAACTTGTAAAAGGGGGATGTTAACTATTTACATACTTACTTGTTCACAATGCTCGGGTAGTACGAAAGTGTCTCTTAGGTCAGTCCATTTCTTAGTAGAATCCACCTCAAGAAAACCAGACTCTCCTCTACGCATAGTAGCGTTGCGACCCTCCATGATTATCTTGAACCATTGCACGTTGAACAAGTCGACAAAAATCCTCTGTAATCGATCCTCAAAATCTCTTGCAGCGTGCCGAAGTAAGTGAGTTCCGCCACCACAGGATATGCATCAGAGGAACGTCGTTGACTAGACTGTTCAAATTTTTCCATGATTCCACAATCTTGAGTAAAACGCTTTTTGTCGATTCGTTCCACCCTAAAATGTCGACCTTTACACCATGCTGCTGTGTATGACTTATACTACAACGAACAAAGATTATGAGTGGCCGTTCAAACGTTTATAAATAAAGTCACTTGCTAGTCGTACATTGCAAACTTACCTTGGTCGCGCAACCCCGAGAGTACTCCCACTCTTCTTCAGTCACTTCGTCACCGCATTGTTGTGCGCTTTTCAATTGGTTGTGCAACCATCTTAAGCTCGTGAAGGTTGGTAGGCTCTCCAGAACCGCTGGATAGTGCATCGGTGGTCGTCTTCCCCGTCTCCACTCGATTCGTGCCCTTTGTCGCTCTTGCTTTGCATCCTCATATTGTGAAATTCACTTTTGCATCACTGGATTGTGAAGCATGCAAAATCGGTTGATTTTAGCCTCTAGATCTTCCGTCATCTTCTTCTCAACACCGAGATTGCACATGACAATCCCAAATATGCGCTCATCATCTATGGTTCGCCATAGCGTGTCCCGGGATTTATCAAATCCATCTAGCCACTCCCCAATGTACACTAGGGACTCTGATACCAACCAACCTTCTACCATGCTACCCTCCGGACATGCCTTTTGACGCACATATCCCTTAAGCGTTTTCATGAAACGCTCTAAGAAGAACATCCATCTGGAATGAACTGCGCCAGCTATTTCCACCTCATCAACTATGTGAACAAGAAGATGCACCTGAATGGTTAGCATGGTAGTAGGAAAATGTTTCTCAAACATGCACACAAGCTCCGCAGCATTTAGTTTGGCGAATGGTATGGAGTCTACGTTGATCTCCTTTTGTGAGATCCATTGCACCAGCTTTGCAAGTTTGTAGATTGTGTTACGGATGTCGAGAGACAAACATCCCTCAATGGCAACCGGTAAAATAAACTATAAAGTATGTGCACCAATGATATTAAAGTCCACATTTTATGCAATGATATTAAAGTCCACTATGAACGTACCTGACACATTTTATGCCAATCGTGTGACTTCAAACCAATAAGCTTTCCTTCTTTAGTAAAACACGTTCGGAGCGAGTGCATTACGCCAGTGGGGGTCCGCAAAGATCGAATGGTCTTTTTTACTTTGCGTTCTTGGGCTCCTGTGAAAATCCATGGTGTTTTAGGGAGTTTTATCGATCCATCAGACGCTGTTTGCTGCCAATATTGCTCCATACGATCCACATTTCTAAGGTCAGCTCTGGCTCCCAAAGTATCTTTCTTGCTGGTCAGATGGTCCCATAGTAGATTACCCACATTGTTGAATATGTGCATTGGATCGAGCAAGTGATTGATCATGAGTCGGGGCCAGTATGGTAACTCGTACCATAGAGATAGTCTCTTCATCCCTGGAGGCAATCCGTCATCGCACATCTCCTTCTGCTCTAACCATGCTTGTGCAGACATCCTTGGTGGCTCTCTTCCCAAAAAGCCGTTGCGTAACACATGATTCTCTAGAAGATACGCTTGATGACCTTCGTAGATTTGCTTCTTCAGTGAGGGTGCCCTACGTGCATTCAGTCTAGGTCCACATGTGACACATGCTCTGTATCTGCTTGTTTGAAGCCCTGCATGTATACACATGATAATAGATCAACTATGGGAAAAAACAAGATTTACAGTGTCTGAGTGAGGAGTGTCAATGATCACCTGAGCATTCTGTTAGCCCGGGATAGTCATGCATGGTCCACATTAGAATGCCTCTGATCAAAGCATTCCGTCGTCCTGTGTGTCGGCTCATATCCACCACCTCTATGCCAATCCACAATTGTTGTAGCTCTTCCAATAGTGGACGAAGATACACATCCATATTCCCCACTTTATATCGCCCTGGCACAATCAAGCTTAGCCATAGGTGCCCCTTCTTCGTAGTGAACCACGGGGGAATGTTGTAGTTGACGATGACTACGGGCCATACACTGTAAGATGTTGATCTTTGACCAAATGGATTTACACCATCCATAGCCAGGCCTAAGCGCAAATTTCGAGCTTCCCTGGCAAAATCCGACCATGTTCCATCTATATGTTTCCATGCTACGCAATCTGCAGGAATTCGTAGCACACCATCCGAAGATTTATTCTCCTCATGCCATGATGCTAGGGCGGCCATGGACTTACATTCGAAGAAATGCTTGATGCGAGGAAGTAGAGGGAAATGTCGCAAAACCTTTTGTGGAATTTTTGTCCCGTGGAGATCTACTCGATATCTTTCGGAATCACATTTCGGACACTTCTCCATGTCTATGTATTCCCCTCTGAAAAGAATGCAGTCATTAGGACAAGCGTGGATAGAATTGTAATCCATCCCCAAGTTTCGCAAAATCTTTCTTGCTTCATCTCGGGAATCTGGCATCACATTGTCAGCTGGTAGTATGTGCTCTTTCAGCAATCTACACAACATAAAAATATGATACAGTCGTGTAAAAATCTATCAGATCATTATACATTTAGAGTTCTATTAAAGTAAACTAATTGTAATAGATCACCTGAAAAGCGCTGTGACGTTAGTGTCACTCCATCCAAACTTTGCCTGCATGTTGAGAAGAACCAGGAGTGCTTTCAATCTAGACATACGTGCTCCATTATACAATGGCGTATCGGCTTCACTTTTCATATCATCATAGATAAGCCTTTCTGAATCCATGATCGTCTCGATCATTTCATCAATCTCGGGCTCAAACATTGCCTCGTTGGGAATGTGCTCTGCATGATCATCCCCTGAGCTGTCAGAGGCTACATCTTGTGGCCTCACATATGCTGCTTGACCAAAGCGCCTGCGAACACGTCTATTGGGTTGCAAGATTGCTTCTTGTTGGCCAGCGTCAGAGTCCGACGAGTTATAATTGGCAACAACTCGATCTATAATAGATGGATCGAACTCGCCAAATTTGCAAACGTGCTGCAAAGAAACACGTCTTGTCCATCGCACAGCATGCTTGCATTGATTACAAGGACATAAGACCCTCGTTGAGAGATAGGTGTTTCGGTTGGACGGTCCCACATCCTCGTCGCTACTCATAATGAGGATAAAAAACTTATAACCTGGACAACAAATTTAATATTCTATTGGCATTCTTCGTCTTATCTCTCTCTCTCTCTCTCTCTCTCTCTCTCTCTCTCTCTCTCTCTCTCTCTCTCTCTCTCTCTCTTTACCTCACATTCTCTAGTCATGTCCAATCCCTGCACACCTCGGTCTAGAGGTGCACGGAGATCAGAACCACCGGGTTATAATCTCGTCTTTATTGGTCAATACCTATATTTGTGGGTACAAGAAATCGACACACCCACGTCTACATGATACTACATGTAGTGGACAAAACACCTTTGCCTCTTCTCTAGCTGTAGCACTTCACAGCATCTTAACATCTTTTCACAGTAGATCTTTTCATTGTTCGTCTAACTCTAAACCCTAAACCGTAAGTAATTCTTGCGTGGACTCGATCTAACGTAAATAAGCATAAATCTAAATAAACGTAAATCTAACTAAAAATAAACCTAAATCTATTTTAACGTAAGTCTACATCTAACCTAATCTTTAACGTCTTTTGGGATAGTTTCCTACGACGTTAAAACTCTCTTCTTCTTGTGTGTGTGTGTGTGTGTGTGGGTAAACCTAAATAAACCTAAGTCTAATCTAATATAACATAAATCTAAATCTAACGTAAATTATGTTATATTAAAAACAAAGAACTAAACTAACAGGGATTATAAGAACCTTAAAACTGATTTAACACATAATTTTTCACATAACTCGGCAAGAGTTGGCATTCTCATCACTAAAGATGTGAGAGTTAACTTTCGGCGGTGAAGTTGCCTCATCTCCATCCACATCTGACGACAGCAATTGGCCCTTTAGACCGTTATTGCTCTTGTTACTAACTTTGAAGTTGCTGTTGAATGACTAGAGGTTGTCTAGATGGTCATTGTGTCGGGGATGTAGTGACTCTTGCCGCCCTGAAGATCCACCTTCTTCCCTATCTTTTGAAGACATTTCACCAGTACTTTTGGAGTGAAGGCAGCAATACCCTATATTCCATTGAGGGCTTTCTTCACCCGCTTCATGCAGGCATCGCAGTCTATGGAGACCTAAATCTAATCTAATATAACGTAAATCTAAATCTAGCATAAATAAACGTAAATCTAATTAAAAATAAACCTAAATCTAATTTAATGTAAGTCTACATATAACCTAATCTTTAACGTCTTTTAAGATAGTTTCCTACGACGTTATAACTCTCTTCTTCTTGTGTGTGTGCGCGTGTGTGGATGTGTGTGCCAATAAAAAGAGATAAATGGTATAACCTTTCTATCACCCATGCCAAGTATGATAGATTGATTATGCCATTTCCCTCTTGAATAATAGGTCTTGAGTTCAACTCCTCGTCGGCTAGATCTTTAGGTCTTTTAATTTTAATTAGTTTCCTACGACATTAAATTAGTTTCTCTCTCTTTCTCTCTCAATGTGTGTGCGTTTTTTTGGATCGTATGCATGTTTTCTCTCTCTTTTCCTCTCTCAATGTGTGCGTTTTTTGTTTATGCATATTCTCTCTCTCTTTTCCTCTCTCAATGCGTGCGTTTTTTGTTTATGCATGCTCTCTCTCTCTTTTTCTCTCTCAATGTGTGTGTGCATTCTTTGTTTATGTATGTGTGTGTGCGTTTTTGTTTTTGTTTGTACTCACTCTCTCTCTCTCTCTCTCTCTCTCTCTCTCTCTCTCTCTCTCAAAAACACTATGTGTGTGTGTATGTGTGTGTGAGAGAGAGAGAGAGAGGGAGAGAGAAAGAGGGGAAGGGAACATGATAATGAGGAGAGGGAAGGAGCATACCTGGCTCTCCTTCCTCTCCTCGTGTGTGTGTGTGTGTGTGTGGAGAAGAAAAAGAGAGAGAGAGAGAGAGAGAGAGAGAGAGAGAGAGAGAGAGTGAGGGAGAGCGTTACCTGCTCCTTGCTTGAGGGCGCCGAAAAACTCAGATCTGAGATCTGAGTTTTTGGGCGCGCTCGGTTATTTTTTTAGCCCAGCCGGCGTCGCTATGAGCGTCGCAAATTTCTTTGTAAATTTGCGACGCTCATAGCGACGCCGTGATTTTTTTTTTTGAGCGTCGTTGTGTGAGCGTCGCTAATATGAATAGCCTCTTGTACTGATCATCATACTCCCTCAACCAGTTTGGTCGAAGTGAGGTATCTAATTGCTCCACCTTGTAGAGCTTTATCGCATAAATTTGCTACCCCTTTCTTAGTCCCTTCAAGATTCTGCTGGCCTTAACTAGAGTAGCCCTAGGTCTCCCATTTTCCCCCTGGATTAAGACTTCCTTACCCAAGTTATCAGTAAAGGTAAAGTTCCCTTGTGCACAATGGATGTCGGCCTTATTTTTCTTTAACCAGTCCATCCCTAGTATCCCATCAAAGAATCCTAAGGGTAGGGTTCGAAATTGGACAGAGGTTGGGTGCCCCGGGCCTAAATCAAAGTGGATTTTTCCTGCAGAGTGTTGAGATACTACTTCCTTGCCGTTTTCTAACTTAACAACTAATTTGTTTGTTGGATACTTATCTAGCTTAATCTTCCTTATGCATCTGGGTCAAAGAAATGAAAGAGTCCTACCACAATCTATAAGGAAGTCAGCTTGTTCCCCTCTGAGAGATCCTGGCCTACGAATGACTGCGTATTGCTCGCAACCATTGGGGTTGTCAACTGTAGCATGCAAGGTTGCTCTCTCTACACCCTCGTCTCCCACAGTTGGTTGTACCACTACGGATTGGTCACGCCCATGGGCATTCAAGGGTATGGCATTGGCGTCGGTTTTCTAAGTCATCTTGGGGCATGTGGATCTGTAATGCCCAAACTCGTCGCAACCATAGCATCGAACATTTGGGAATTCCATGGTAGTGGTGGTAGCCACAATAGGGCACTGGTCATATGCTTGGTTGGTTGGTCTGTTATTCCAAACATTTATCCTTGCCCTTTTTTCCAAATGATTCCTCCTATTCTGATTAACTTTTTGTACTTCAAGAGCTAAAGGTTTGGCCCTCAACAAATCATCCTGTAGTGTTGTCAGCCTGAGAGCTTCCAACCGAGTATTCAAAGGGTCGATTAGCCCTTGGCAGAACCTTGCTACCTGTTGTTTCAAAGTCATCTTAGGAGCATAAGAGTGACGAACTTTGCATAATATTCTTTGACAGATGAAGTCAGCTGCCGAAGTGAAAAGAACTTGTTCATCTTCAAGGTTTTATAGACGGGTGGTAAGTAACGTCCCATTACTGCAGCTTTGATTTCTTCCCAGGATTGGGAAGATCCCTTAATATCCAAGTCCCTACAATGTTGCTTCCACCATATCTTGGCATCGCCAGACAAGCGGAACATCGCAAGCATGGTTTGATTCACGGGTTGGGTTCCTGCAGCTTCAAAGTAGTCGTCCATAGCCTCCATCCACACTTCCGCATCTCTCTCCATATTTGCCCCCTCGCCCTTAAAGATCAGAGGTTGGGCTTGTTTGAGGAGGAGCTTCTTCTCTTGCTGCTGAGTAGAGAGCAACAAGCGGTGCCTACATGGGTTATACGAGATTCTTGATACCATTACTTGGATTTCAAATAGACACAAGACTTAAATAAAATTCAAGATCCCACTTTATCGAGAGACAGAGAATCAGAGACAAAAATACTTTATTCATGAAATTTTATTACAATCAAAACCCCTTAAGGTTTAGGATAACTCATTATCAATTTATTACATGGCTTTTTGGATTGCGTATAAGATACACCTAGCAAATTGTGTTTACATGATACTCTTCTTTTATTCGTGAAGTAGTTCCTATACTCATGAAGGCTCTTCTTTTCTGGTACTCAACAATCATTGTGGTAGTAACTACTTTGATGTACTCCAAAAGCCGGGATTCTTCTTTTGGTACTCCAAAAGTTCTAACTCTGTTTGCTAGGATTACATTGGTGACGTTTTCCAAAAGCCACTCATTGAGAGTTTGATTGGTGTCGTCAGAGACAGTCAGGTCCAATCATGTAGGCAGCAAGTAGAATATCTCCACCACCCTCAATTCTTCTTCCCAACGTATCTTCTTCAAATCGATAGAACGAGGCATCCTAGCTTCCGAGCGTTGATGTAGTAAACCCCTCCTGCAAGTTTCCAATTGAGCCCCCATCCTCTATCGATGCGAGTGCAGTGCGGTGTATGAGCCTTCATCAGCATCTCCATGACATCTCGCCTGAATTGGTAAATTGGGGATCGTCCAGCTTGTTCATAAATAAGCTCAAACACTTGGAACTTCTAATATTCTAGCACGGGGTCTTCCTGCAACACCAATGCAAGGAATTCGGATCAGCTACCTATATACCCTTACGGTGAAAGCATGTTAACTTGTCGCGCTTTTTGTGCTAGTTAGCAGTTTCAAGTTAGCACACCTTCCAAAAGTTGGGCGTCCGGTAAATTTTTTACAAATAATATCAAAATTTTTCAGAGGTTGTACATTTGGATTCCTTGTTTCAAGTGCTTTCTATTGATATATCATATGTCATAGATCTTGGAGATGTAGCTCAAGTTATTGTACTAGTTAGCATATGTCAAAATTGTGCTAGTTAGTATTGTCCGGGACATGAAAAAGCATGACAGGTTAACATGCTTTCCCCCTTAGTTCCTTTTAAATATTCAAACAATACGACTTTATTTCTCAGTCTAACCTTGGCTTTGATACCAGGTGTGAGGTCCCCACCCCGTCATCTCAGATGACGGATCTGATGGTAAACCTGGTGGCCACTAGATCTATAGCGGAAGCAAACAAAGCCGTTTATGGTTCATCTAGCGGACAATCTCTCATCACAAAGTGAGTTGAGTTCCAGCCTACTAGTATTGAGATCTAGTTCCACCTCGCAGGGGAAGCGTGCTTAACTTATCTAGCGATCCTAAGACCCACGTTCCAAGAGGAGAGAAATCCCGAGTGCCTTTTTCCCCATGTTTCACAGACACGTACACTTGAGACTTCGCTGCTCTAGGGGAAATAAGTAATACTAGTGTCGATTTAAACACTATGGGGATGGAGAGTTCCCAACCAATCGGGACCACCCTTATCATAGGCATTGGCAACTTGAGCCAAGCCCCCAATTTCCACCCCCACACTCACACTTCCTTGTGTGTCCTAATTACTACCACAGTGGTTGTTCAACATAAAAGTTCCTTGATTATATTCCGATTCACAAGGTTCGTTAAGACAACCCTTCAACCAGTATTGCATAGCGGCACCAAGACAGAGTTCTAGTAAAAATTCTACTCAAAGTTATTCATTAAAATTCCAATGTTCTGGAGGTACAACATCCCGCCTCCAGCGAGAGTTTACTCCTCCCGTTGTCACCTAGCTGCCCATACAACTAGGTATGTCCACCGCATAGAAAGCACGACATGGACATCCCCACCGCATAGAAAGCAGGACGTGGGTTCCCACCGCATAGAAAGCAAGTCGTGGGTAAAGGCCCTAAGGTAGTAACTCTAGCTACTGCAAAATCGTCGCGAGCTGCCCCATGTGATCAGTAGGGGGATCAGGACTAGTTCAACATTGGAAATAGAATGAACATGCCGAGCTAAATTTTCTCTAGGAGACATTCTTTCCTATTTCAAACAGTATATCCATCAACCATTCTTTCCTACTTAAACAATTGAATTCAAATGTCAAGGTTTCCATCGGATTTCTCCAACATGTTTAGGGATATGTTCTTTCCTAACTTATCGTATGCAATGTTAAATTAAACAAACTTGAATAAAAATGTGACCTAACTCCTCCATTTCCTCGTCAATAGCCCGTGAGATGGCCGGTACTTGTTCGTCCACGGGAGCTTTTCCTTTCCCATTCACGTTGCTTGTTCCGGTCTCGCGATCGTGGGCACCACTGAAGCGAGTTCTCTTTACCGGGCCCATTTTATACTCACTACTAATTGACAAACTTGGAGAAAAAAACTAATGTCGGAGAGTACCATAACAATCAAGATGACAGATTAGATTCACTGAACAATTCATTCTATACGAGAGGGATAGATTTCCTTCAAGACATAGTATTTTATGGATAGTTTCTCACTTGTTTTATGGGAAATGGCTCTAGGATTAAATACTTGGACTAGGTAATTAGGAATTTTCAGATTTTACTTAATCAATTTACTAGAGAGATGAATTAGACATGCTCAATCACCTTCCTAATGCAAGTAGAAAGATGCAGAATTACCGTATGCATAGGTGAGAGAAAATTCCCTTCTTAGTGGCTTAATGACGGATTAATTTTCCTTAATTACATCCTAATCTATGAATAAATTTCATCTAACTTAGTTACACCAATATTGTGTGGTAATAGAATGAAATTAACCAAATCCACATCATTACCGGCTTGACAATTAATTACTATACTTACTAGCGAGAGACTTCTCTTACTAATCATGCATTAATCTATGATTAGGAGAGATTAATTGCTTGCATAATTAACTATTGGATGTTGATTATGTAATGGAATATTGATATGGAGAATTAGAGAGCAGCTATTGAAAAATATAGCTAGGATTAAGCATAATAGATGAGGAATTAAGAGAATGATGAAGAGGTTTACAGAAAAGCATAAATTTTAAATCAATATTACCGTGATTTGGGACTGAAATCCTCTTGATTTTTTGATCCAATGGAGTTCTCAAGACGAGAATCAGGAGGCACTTCCCTCCTTTGCTTCTTCTCCAAAAACTATGTGTGCCGGCAGCACCTCCCCAAGGTGTGTGTGTGTGTGTACTGAGTGGGTGTGTGAGCATGTGTGTGTGTGTGTGTGTGTGTGTGTGTGTGTGTGTGTGTGTGTGTGTGTGTGTGTGTATGTGTGTGTGACCACACTCTTAAATAGGCCTCTCCATGCTGAAAATCGACCAGGATTTCTATTTACATCTGAATGAGCACTCACTTTATGCATGGCAAGTCTAGTTACCTTCCTGCCAAGTGTCCAATTAGCTAGTCTAACTGACTCTCACGCTCACTCTCGAGCTTGGAAACTCTCCCACAACTCCCAAAAGACAAGAGGGAGCCACCTAGCTGCTAAAGCAAGCTCCGAGTGGCCTGGAACCTGTTCCCACACAGCCTCGAGCCCCGGTGCCTCCCCGCACAACTTTAGGAAAATTTGGTTTTAGGCTAAAACGGGCCATACGAGTCGGAATTTAATGCCATAAATTGCTATACTGAGCTCTAATGAAGGTGTATCTGCCTGAGTACCTACCATATTTAGCAACCCTTGAGGTCTAAAAAATGCATTTTTTCAAATTCGAGGTACGGGTGCAGTTTTTCGAGAGGTTCAAGACTAGATGGGTCGGGTGACCAAAAACTTACAATTTATTGAAAATTTTCACAAAAAATTATTTTAATTCACATTTTGAAGCTTTATAACATCCTAAACATCATGGCACTAACAGAATTTGGAAAATTGCTAAAAATAGTAACTTTTTTCATTATGTTCATTCCATGGTACAAGGGTGCTCTTTTTGGTCGGGGTCAGAGACCTTACAATTGTTCCGGCTACCCTTTCTTTGGAGCGCCTTGTACTTACCATTTTGGACCATTTCCGCCTTACCTTTGGTGAGCGATGTAGCAGTTGTGGCCATGTAATATTTGGTCCTTGCTTTACCACATCCAATGTTAGATCATAGGGCCTAGAACACTCCCCTAACTGAAAGTCGTTGTTGCCTATTTCTCATTGTGTCCTTGACGGCCTCTCGCTAGTCTCTCCTTTCATGCTTCTCTCATCATTATTTTGTGCAGTTTCCCTCCTAGATCTCTTTATATTCATGGCCTCAAATGGTTCTACAAAGGTTACCTTCTCCTTACCCTCATTTCTCTCCTTTTCTCTCAGTGGATCCACTACTACAGCCTTTCCTTTCTCCTCTAACCTTATGACGTTTAGAGTGTGATAAGGTGGTGATGCAATGGGTGGTTGTGGTGGTGCCTGGGATGGATGTAGAATTTGTGTTGGTGGGGCTGGTGCTCGGGGTGGAGGTGTTCTCTCTCTAGGGGGCGAGAGTTGTTTTCTCCTACCTCCTCTATTATAGTTTTGTCACGGTTTGGGACACTAGTATATACCATGCACGTCTTCTCCATAGTTGTAGTAGTGATACTCCATCTTTTGTTTTCGTACTCTCCTTGGGTCTTGATCTCTCTCCTAATTCCTTCCTTGCTGTATCAAGTGGACATAAAAATTCTGCAGTTGGTCAGTAATGTGGTCCAACATATCTAATTGGTGATTTCTTACCCCAGGAGCTGGTGGTGGTGGACGAATGGTGGTTGTCGTGTTTGTTGGTCGACGCAATGTTCTTGCTTCTGTTGACTCAGTTTCTTTGGCTTTCATCGTGGCTTCTTGTCCTTAAGGAAAGCAATCTCCATGGCTAGCTTGTACATAGACATGAATCTACCCTTCACCTTCTCTTTGAGCAACGACCACAAACCATGCATGAACCGGTCCTTTTTTAGAAAATTGGGTGCAGCTTTTCCTCTTGCTAGTGACTCAACACGTGGCTCCCACAAACCCACAAACTTGGACTCATAGGTGGCAAACTCCAACAGACCCTCCTGCTTCAAGTCTCTCAACTTGTCCCACAGCTTCTTTGAAGTAGTACCTCCCACAAAGTGCCTCTTAAAAGTGGCTTTTAAGGGTTCCTAGTCATCCTTAGTTGCTTGTGGAAGTGCGTTGTACCATGACCTAGCTTCTAGCTTCATGGTATGCTTAAAGATTTAACCCGCGATTCATCTATATCTTTGTTGTTTACTACACATGCTACTTCAAAGTCATCTAAGAAATTTACTACCAAATCCTCCCCCTTCTTTCCTTTAAATGTTATAAATGCTACACTTGCCATGATTACTGAGAGAGAGAGAGAGAGAGAGAGAGAGCTAGAAAGACACACTGCTTAGCTTGCAATAAAAAGGTTTTTTTCTTTTCTTTACAAGGAGGTGTGTATACCCTTTTTATACTAGAATATAGATTAAAATCTCAAGCGGTACATTGCCTTGTACCAGAGGTAGGACAAATTGCTGATCTGATGCCAAAACCTCAAAGAAGTGCTCCCCACACAGCATGGTGTTGATGGCATGCTGGTAGTGCGTCTTCCATGCTAGTATTACCTTGATTAAATGTACTCGTATCGGAATGTGTGATTTGCCTTGAGGTAGGATGTACTGATTCATGTGAAGCTTAGAGGTGCTTAGTCGCTGTCAAAGCTTGTGGGAGAGGGTGGTGTTCTTTCTTGAAAAAGGCTTAGTAGATCCCTAGTCTCTCTAGTGAGAGCATGATCATGTGGCTTCCTTATCTGTGTTGCAGCATCACATGCGACTTGGAAATTGACTGTGATAATTACCTCGGTGACTTGAGTTAGCTGATTCTCAAAGTAGAATAATGTTGACTCTGTATTGTGTAGAGCTTCCTCCATCTTGTTGTTGCGGGTTGGTTGTAGGTTGCCGACATGGTCTTGACTTCCTCCTTCTTCTTCTTGGCACACGTCCTATGTATATCCACTGAGTCTGACGTGCTGGTTCACTTTCCCACTGCAAATCCATTACCATTACACCTGGCACTCGAGCTTCGATGGAGATGCGAAGTTTGTGCAGTTGTGCTTAGAGATCTTCTTCTTCTATTGTCCAGTTAGCAAACCCTACTAACCATTCATCCATCCACAAAAGATTAGGGTTTTCAGTCTTGTAAACAGGAGGGTTTCATGAAAGGATCCTTGGTGGGGGCGCCAAGAAAATGATAGCCAGAAATGACATGCCATATGGGGTGGCCTCTACACCACACATAGCCTGAACATCCCCAAGCATCATCTCGAGGTAGGAGTTATCCTATAACTATAGAGGGGAACCACCTAGCATAAGTGCGGCTAGGACACAAACATAGATGACCTAGGGTAGCAAAAGTGAGATGCCATCTAAGTAACCAATATGAAATGATGATGTAGCAAATGTCTGGATATAGAAAATGCATAGTCAATAGTCACGAGAGTGTGTACAAGAGAGGTATGTGAGTAAGGTCAGAATGGAGCATGACTGATTGGTGATGGTGCACATGATGAAGCACAAGTAGAGTGATATACAAGAGATAAATCATCCCACGGATATGGGAAAACAAAGCTAAGGATTGAGAAGAGAGAATGGACTCAAAGATCATGAAAACATTGCATACTTTTATTGATGATGATGATACTTACAAACGGTGGTCTTGACTATTACCAACCTTGCTCTTGGCAGTGGGGATGCATGATGGAATGCAAGCGCCATATGGTGCATGGCGAGCATTTGGAGTTAGCAGGGTTAGCATGTTATCGAGAGGTTAGTTAAGGGAAACATCAAGACGATGTAGCCACCGATGAAGTCAATCACCAGTATCTAGAGTGGCCCAGGGTAGCATGGTGTTGGTGCATTCAATCCTAGCGTGCTCATGTTGCCTTGCGGGGTGATAGTGAGTGGCTTTTGCGCATGGGGTGGTCATGACTAGTAATTCAAGCATGGTGTGCGTGGAGATTGGTGGTGGTGGTGATATGGCCAATGCTAGAATACCCATGCTTGCAACAAAACATAATGCCATCATCTCCCTAGCTTGGGAGGTGCATTATGTGCTTCCTCGTGGTGCATGGTATGTAGAGTGCATGGAGCCTGGGTGGTGCCTCTAGAGTGTTCTTCTCTTGTGTTTTTTTTCTTATTACTGGAGGCCTCTTTATATAGGCCATAGAGGTGGTCCTTGCAAATATCCACTAGTTGCTCGCTGTAGAGAGTTTTAGATGCCTCTCTAGTGAGAGAGATAGAGAGGGAGAGAAGGTAGAGATAGAGAGAAGGGACGTAAGAGAGGGGTGAGGAGTTTTTTTTTTACAATCCACTGGCCATTGGCTAGATTATTAGAGAAGATTGAAGGTCGAGGTATTTACAATGGATCTTGCTGATGGTTTCGGTGGCCGGTCCGACGTTAATGCTGCTAGAAATGGTGTTTTGTTGCGTGATGCCGAGATGCTACGGATCACTTCCTTTCGGGTTTTTGGCGGTGGCATTCCTTCGATGTCACTTCTTAATTTGGTGTCGGTTCCGCGTGCTTTTGGTCGTCTTCTTCTTTTGTTGATGGCGTCGCGTTCGTTTCCTTTGCTTTTTTTTTAACTTTTTGTGTGTGCATATGGCGTGATGTGTACTGTGTGTGTATGTGAGTGTGTATGTGCATGTGTGTATGGATAGAGAGCGAGAGATGGTTGAGAAAGAGTGAGGGGTGAGTGGGTGTGTGTATGAGTGTGTGTGTGTGTAGAGGTAGGTGTGTGGGAACGAGAGAAAGAGACAAATATCTTTTATGTTATATATTTTTCTAACGAGCTGTAGATGACCGACTACAGAGAAACGAGGGAGAGAGATATGGCGTGAGTGAAGTGGGGGTAAGAGGGGGGGGTATGTGTGTTGTGTGTGTGTGTGTGTGTATGTAGGTAGCACGTGTGTGTGTGTGTGGGTAGCGAGAGAGAAAGAAAAAAACCTTATGCTTGCGCCATGAGGCCTTGCTGTGTACGTAGAGAACGAGAGGGAGGGAGAGAGGTAGAATGAGAGATGGGGAGAGCGAGAGGCTAAAGGGGTGAGGGTGTGTGTGGGTGTGGTGTCGGTTAAGAGAGAGAGAGAGAGCAATAGTGCCATGCGGGCTGTTTGGGCCGACTCAGAGAGGGGAGGGTCAATGGGAGGGAGAGAGAAGGCGTGCTGTTAGCCAGTGTGTGAGGGTTAGGGAGGGGGTGAGGGGTGTGGGGGTGTGAGAGGGAGAGTGATAATGCCATGCGGGCGGGCCCGTCACAAAGGAAGGAGGAGAGAGGGGAATAGATTGCACCCTATGGGCTGACGAGGGAGAGAGAGAGAGAGAGAGAGAGGTTGGTTGCATGCGCACTGAAGGGGAGAGAGAGAGAGAGAGAGAGAGAGAGAGAGAGAGAGAGAGAGAGAGGATAATTGAGGAAGAGGGGAGGGGGGCGGGGCGGCGGGGGGGGGGGGTGGTGGTGGCGGTCGCCTGCAGACAAAAGGAACAAACTTTTTCTTATTTCCTTCCTTCATTATGAAATTCCCTTTTTGGGGTTTGTTCGTGCGGCCCGGCTCCGGAAACCCGCCGGCAAAGGAAGGTGCTAATTTGAGTCAAAAGTGTGTGTGTGTGTGTGAGAGAGAGAGAGAGAGAGAGAGAGAGAGAGAGAGAGAGAGAGAGAGAATTTTATTTCTTGGTAGGCCTTTAAGGTCACAAAAATGTAGGAGGCCAAAGATAATAGCTAGCAGTAGGGCGAGGCGTTGAGCCTTCCTTCGCTGGCCAGAAGAAAGAGATTGTGGCATGAGAGAGAGAGAGAGAGAGAGAGAGAGAGAGAGAGAGAGAGAGAGATGCACAATGAAAATGTTAGTAAAGCCAAGCACAATTTGTCAAAACAAGCACACACATCCTCGTGCATTCATTGTCAGAAGCCTACAAAATGCATTTTCTAGGGGCTCCTTGGGAGATAGCTTGTTATTAACACATTTATCCCTCAATCTATTCCTTACCACAATCTTGGACAAGACAAAATGTGAATGTGTGTTAGTGATACTAAATTAGCCACACCGCCCTCTAGCACGGCTAAAGAAACTAAAGTTGGCCAAGTTTTAGAGATCAAGGCCACAAAAATCAAGCCATCCGAGAAGCCGGAGGTAAAGAAACAACAAAAAAATATTTTTTATTATTATTGCTGCCACCAACCCGTGTGCATGAAGTAGGCCGCCATGTCTTCTTTTGGCACCACACACACTCCCTCTCATCTTTTATTTCCTCTCTCTCTCTCTTCCACCAAGCCCCACAGGTCGCATAAAATATCACACACTCTCTCTCCCTCAGGCGGGCCATTTCTTTTTCTTTCTCTTTCTCTCATCCATTTCCTCGCTCTTCCTTTCTCCATCACCCACTCTCCCTGGTCTTCCAAAACCCTCTCTCTCATCTCTATCTCTCTCTCCCCAGTATCTCTCTCTCTCTCTCTCTCTCTCTCTCTCTCTCTCTCTCTCTCTCTCTCAGCCACCACCCCCCCTTGCCCTGCTACCCCCCATCCTGTTGCCCAGCCCCCCCTCCTCGCGCACAAAGGGACACAAGGGAAGGAAGAACACACTAGCTCCTATGCACTCTACATTTCATGTACCACTAAGCACGTAATGCACCTTCCAAGCTAGGGAGCTCAGCGCATCATGTTTTGTTGCAAGCATGGGCATTTGAGCATTGACAACATCACCATCATCCCATTCTCCACCACACCATGGTTGAGTTACTAGTCATGACCATCCCATGCATATAAGGAACTCATTATCACCCTCACAAGGCAGCATGAGCATGTTTGAATTGAATGCATCGACACCATGATACCCCGAACCATTCTCGATGCTGGTGATTGACGTCGTCCGGTGGATGCATCGTCTTGATGTTTCCTTCAACTAACCTCCCACTAACGTGCTAACCTCCCGCTAGCTTCAAACTTCACCGTGCACCATATGGCGCTCGCATTCCATCATGCATCCCCACTGCCAAGAGAAAGGTTTGGTAGCAGTCAAGACCACCGTTTGTAAGTATCATCATCATCAATAAAAGTGTGCAATGCTGTCTCGATCTTTGAGTCCATTCTTTGTTCTCCTCAGCGTTGTTTTCCCCACATTCACGGGATGTTTCTTCTCTTGTATATCACTCTTCTTGTGCTTCATCACGTGTGGCCTCTCCCGACAGTCAGTATTCTCTCTCATACACACACTCCTGACTGTTGACTATGCATTTATTTTATCCGAACATTTGTTTATCACCATTTCATGTTGGTTACCTAGAGGGCATCTCACTTTGGTACCCTAGGTCATCTATGTCTGCGTCCTAGTCACACTTATGCTAGGTGGTGCCCTCTCTAGTTATAGGATTACTCTTACCTTGAGATGATGCTTGGGGATGTTCAGGCTATGTGTGGTGTAGAGGCCACCCCATATGGCTTGTCTTTTCCGGTGAACATTTTTCTTGTTGTCCCCTACCAAAGATCCTTTCATGAAACCCTCTAGTTTACAAGACTGAAACCCCTAAACTTTTGTGGATGGATGAATGGTTAGCGGGGCTCGCTAACTAGACCACAGAAGAAGAAGAGCTCCAAGCACAACTAGACGGAGTCAGCATCTCCATCGAAGCTCGAGTGCTAGGCATAACGGTAATCAATTTGCAATGGGAGAGTCAACCAACACGTCAGACTCAGTGGATATACATAGGCCGTGTACTGAGGAGAAGAAGGAGGAAGTAAAGACCATGTCCGCAACCTATGACCAATCCGCAACAACAAGATGGAGGGAGGTCTGCACAATAGAGAATCAACACTATTCTACTTCAAGAATCGGGTAACTCAAGTCACCGAGGTAATTATCACAGTCAGTCTCCAAATAGCACCTGATGTTGCAACACAAATAACGGAAGCACATGTTCACTCTCTCACTAGAGAGAGTAGGGATCTACTAAGCCTTTTTCAGGAAAGGACACCACCCTCTCCCACAAGTTTGGATAGTGACTAAGCACCTCTAAGTCTCACATGAATCAGTATAACCTACCTCAAGGCAGATCACACATTCCGATCCGAGTACGCACAATCAAGGTAATATTGGACTGGAAGGCTCAGTACCAGCACGTCATCAACACCATGTTAGGTGGTGAGTGCTTCTTTGAGGTTCTGGCATCAAATCATCCATTTGTCTTACCTTTGGTACAAGGCAATGTACCATTTGAGATTTTAATCTATGTTCTAGTATAAAAAGGTTATACACGCCTCCTTGTAAAGAAAAAAAATTAAAAAACTTTCTTTGGATTGCAATCTAAGCAATGTGTCTTTGTAGCTCTCTCTCTTAGTAATCATGGGAAGTGTAGCATTTCCAACATTTAAAGGAAAGAAGGGGGAGGATTTGGTAACAAATTTATTAGATGACTTTGAGGTGGCATGTGTAGTAAGCAGCAAAGATACAGATGAATCCTGGGTTAGAATCTTTAAGCATCTCATGAATCTAGAATCTATGCCGTGGTACAACGCACTTCCACAAGAAACTAAGGATGACTGGGAGCCCTTAAAAACTATTTTTAAGAGGCACTTTGGGGGAGGTACCACTTCAGAGAATCTGTGGGACAAGTTGAGAGACTTGAAGCAGGAGGGTATTTTAGAGTATGCCACCTATGAGTCCAAGTTTTTGGATTTGTGGGAATGGTGTTTTGAGTCACTGGAAAGAGGGGAAGCTACACCCAATTTCCTCAAAAAGGGCTGGTTCAGCATGGATTATGGCCGCTTCTCAAGGAGAAGGTGAAGGGTAGATTCCCAGCTACATATGAATTAGCCGTCAAGATTGCTCGCCTAAAGAACAAGAAGCTCTGAATGAAAGCCAAAGAAACCAAGTCAATAGAGGCAGGAACATTTTGTCGACCAACAACCACGACAACCACCATTCCTCCACCACCACCGGCTCCTAGGGTAAGAAATGACCAGCAAGATATGTTGGCCCACATTAGTGACCAATTGCAGATTTTGTATGTCCACTTGATACAACAAGGAAGGAATCAGGAAAGAGATCAAGACCCAGGAAGAGCACGATGACAAAACAGGGAGTATCATTTCTACAACTCCGGAGAAGATAGTCATGGTATGTACTACTGTCCCAAACCGCGACCAAACTATAATAGGGGAGGTAGGAGAAACCAAATGTCACCCCCTAGAGAGAGAACACCACCACCCCGAGCACCAGTCCCATCAACACAAATTCTACAACCACCCCATGCACCACCACAAGCACCCATTCCACCTCTCTCACCGGCATCACCACCTGATCGCCCTGTAAACATCATAAGGTTAGAGAAGAAAGAAAAGGCTCTAGTAGTGGATCCACCCAGAGTAAAGGAGAGAGATAAGGGAAGGAGAAGGTAATCTTTGTAGAACCATTTGAAGCCATGACTATAAAGTGAGATAGGAGGGAGAAGCTACACAATCTGATGATGAGAGAAGCATGAAAGGAGAGACTAGCAAGAGGCCGTCAAGACCACGACAGAAAATAGGCATCACCGACTTCCAGTTAGGGGAGAGTTCTAGGTCCTATGATCTACCATTGGATGTGGCAGAGCAAGGACCAAAGATTACATGTCCAGACTTGCTACATCTTGCACCAAAGGTAAGGCGCTAGTGGTCCAGAATTGTAAGTATAAGGTGCTCCAAAATAAAGGTAGCCAGAGCAATTTTGGGTTGCAACATGGATGACATCCTTCCAATTGTCGATGTCAACATAAAGGGTAAGAGGGTTGGAAAAACATACATTGATGGTGGTGCAAAAATTTGTGTGATGAGTGAAGCTATGATTCTTTGGCTAGGGCTCGAGGTTGATAGGCCTTCTCCATGCAAAGCAAAGATGGCAAACAACGCAAAAGTAAAATGTGTAGGTGTGGTAAGTGATGTGAAGGTAAAAGCCTTCAATACTGAGGTAGAAGTAGATGGTTTTGTGATTCCAACTAAGGGGGAGGGCTATCCATTAATCTTGAGAAGGCCATGGTTGATGGATGACGCAAAGTAGGACTCGGGCACTGGTCTTCTACACGTGACCCGTAAGAAAGGGGAAACAATGTACTATGACATGAAGACCAGCAAGTAGAAGCAAATGGATCTAGAGACATCAGCAGATGAAACCACTAGTGAGTCTTCCACTTCTAAGGAGGAGACCACATCCACCAACAAAAGCAACAGTTCAATCGATGTGATGGGTATCATCATGAAGGATCTACAAAGGGTAAGCACAACTGGTGACCCGTCACCAGAAGGGCAAAGCAATGAAGAGCAAAGAAAATCACTTGGCCTAGGAGAAATTAGGTTGAAGTGTATGCTCTCTATGGAGCTAACAATTGAAGAGAGAGATAAATTTTTGCAAATGTTGATGGGATTTCCTGACCTTTTCATTGACAACTATGAATGAATCACAGGTATTACAGTAGTGGAACATCATATTAAGCTGAAGTAAGGGGTAAAACTAGCTGTACAAAAGCTACGATGGCTGGAGGTCATACAAGAAAAGGGACTCCTTACCAAGGTAAGGAAGCTACTAGAAGTAGGGTTCATCTATCCTGTGGAAAAATCAAAGTGGGTGTCACCTGTAGTTTTCACACCCAAGAAGAATGGTAAGTGGAGGGTTTGCGTTGACTACAAACCTCTAAATACAGCTACAAAGAGAGACCACTTTCCTTTCCCTTTCTTGGATGAAATTATAAATGAAGTGGCTGGTTTTGAATGCTACACCGTGTGCGATGGTTATTCGCGGTATTTTCGAATACGCATAGCCTTGGAAGATCAGCTAAAAACTACTTTCATTGTGCCATGGGGTTGTTTTGTGTATAGATTTATGCCATTTGGTCTCACAAATGCACCTACCACATTCCAAACATATGTCACATATGTCTTTCAACCGTTATTTGGAACATCCCTAAGAGTGTTCATTGATGACTTTTGTATATATAGCCCTCGCATTTCACACTTAGAAAAGGTTACTGCAAGTTTGGCAAGGTTGCAAAGCCTAGGTGGGCAATTAAATGTGGACAAGTGCCACATTGGGGAAAGTAGAGTCATTCTTTTAGGCCATGAAATTTCAGCGAAAGGTATCAACGCCAATCCAAGTAAAGGTGTCCGCACTCATAGCCCTACCTTCAGCAACAACCACACATCAACTGGTCTCTTTTCTACAAAAGGTGAGATACTTGAGTAGATTCATACATCTACTATCAAAACTTATTCTACCACTGCAACAACTCACACAATGATCCACATTCACCTGGGACGAGGAGAGCAAACATCACTACAACAAGGTAAAGGAGGTCTTAGCCACCCTACCAGCTATCTCACCACCTAAGTGGGATGAAAAATTCTTTGTCACCTCAAGTGTGGGTGATGACTCCTTGGGGACTATGATACTCTAGAAGGATACAACAACATCTTTCATGAGGCCAATCTACTTTTCCAATCAAATGATGACAGTAGCAGAGAGGTTTCACCCATGTGGAACACCTAGTCCTAGATCTTAGATTTGTAACTATAGATTTTAGGTCATATTTGCTACCTAGGCAATTTGTGATATTAACAATGGATGAGATGTCTCCCTATGTTGTACAACACATGGTTGTTTCTGCTAGGATTACTAAATGGCTAGTTCGTCTGCAAGAGTCTGACTACATGGTACAAGTAGAAAGCACAACAAGGGCAAGCTTGAGGGGACTCATGACCTACCAAAACTTTGAGAAGAAGGTAAAGCAATCTAAAGGGGGAGGAGTGCAACCACTTTCTAAGCCACCGGTGGTAGAAAGAGCACACTCTCTCTACTTTGATGGAGCCTACAAGCGAGCATCCGACAAAGCAGCTCCAGGCATAGTGGTATTTGATGACAAAGGTATCAAGATATTTTTGCTTGGCCATTTGTTAGAATCACATTCTAACAATAAAGCTGAGTATGCAGCACTGACCAAGGGGTTACAATGGTGCGTCTGGCAAGGGTTAAAGCGCCTTAACGTATTTGGGGATGCTCTACTTTTGGTAAGGTAAGTAAATGGAGTATGGACATGTAAGAATCCAAGCTTGAGGACTCCCTTAAGCTGTGTAAAAACTTTCCTGGGTAAGTTTGAAGCACTTCAGCTACACCACATCCCAAAGGCTCAAAACCATGAAGCTGATGCCTTAGCAAGTGAAAGGCTGCATGAAGTGGTGGTTGGGACCATAAAGCTAAAGCTCCCTCTATTTCAAGGTAGTGACGCCTTACCCGACATTATGAAATTTTTGGAAATAGGGTAATGTCTACTGGATTTAACAAAAGGATAGAAGCAATGGCTTACCAGGAAGGCCACAAGGTATCGGCTTATCAATGACGGTTTGTATTGTAAGAGTAAAGACCAAATACTTAGGAAGGCCCCTCTCTCTAATGAAATTACGGGGGTAATTGCCAGTTGTCATGATGGTGTTTGAGGCAGTCACTTTGCCCTAGATATAATAAGTAGGAAAATATTGCAAACTGGTTTTGTATGGCCTAGCCTCAATCGTGATGTACACCACTGGTGTAATACATGTAAGTTGTGTCAGAAGGCCGGCACCAGGTCACTCATGCCTGAACCATAGACACCTATCTTTTCATATGGACCATTTGAAAAATGGGGTATAGATGCCATAAGACCATTGCCTAGGGCCAACTCAAGAAAGTTCTACATCATCATGGGAGTTGACTATATGACTAGGTGGGCGGAAGCTACACCCACAACTAGGATCACAGTCGTGAAGGTAGATAAATTTGTCTATAAGCACATACGTTGCAGGTTTGGTACACCATTAGAAATTATCTCTGATAGAGGACCAGGTTTCAAAGTAGACTTGGTAGGAGAGTTAATGCAAAAACTAGGCATTACAAGGAGGCACTCCTCACCATATTACCCTCAATGTAATGGCCTAGTTGAGAAAGTTAATGGAATGGTTTTTAAAATTATCACCAAGTAGGTTAACAATCATCCTGAAGATTGGGATAAGTATCTACTCCCAGCCCTGTGGGCCTACAAAACCTCATTCCGTACATCTTAGGGGTTCACCCCATATCATTTGGTATTTGGCAAGGAGGCAATCTTACCTATTGAGGTGCAACTAGCAAGTCTTAGAGTGATGGCAAGCCAGCTTCAATGGCCCAACATGCATTTGAGAGATCACATCCTTGACTTGGAACGACTACAACTGGACAGAGAAGAAGCAATCAATTATTATGCGGCACATGTAAAACATAGACGGCTTAGTTTCAATCAACACTTTGGTACAAAGATTTAAAGAAGGGCATGTTAGTGCTCCGCTATGACGATGGCTTCGACATACGCAAAGATAAGAAGCTCCTACCCTGATGGGAAGGCCCTTTCATCATCAGAAAAAAGTATGCCAATGGGAGTTACCAGCTTATGGAAGTTGATAGTAAGCTTCATAAAACCAGAGAAAATGGTTGGTGGCTCAAACCTTATTTTCTACGATTTGATCAGACTCCACCTATCGACATTCTTGATGAGGATACAACATCAACCTCCACCTCTGATGACAATGAGTTAGAGGCATAAATGTCCTAACCTTCGGGGGAGGGCTAATGATACTAGATTAGCTGCACCGCCCTCTAGCATGGCTAAAGAAACTCAATTTGACGGAGTTTTTCAAATCAAGGCCGCAAAAATCAACCCATCCGGGAAACTAGAGCTAAAGAAACAACAAAAAGATCACACACACTCCCTCTCATCTTTTATTTCCTCTCTCTCTCTCTCTCTTCCACCAAGCCCCACAGGGCACATAAAATATCACACACTCTCTCTCAGGTGGGCCATTTATTTTTTTTCTCTCCCCCTCATCCATTTCCTCTCTCTCCCTTTCTCCATCACCCACTCTCCCTGGTCTGTCAAACCCCCCTCTCTCTCTCTCTCTCTCTCTCTCTCTCTCTCTCTCTCTCTCTCTCTCTCTCTCTCTCTCTCTCTCTCTCAGCCACACCCCCCTTAGCCCGCTACCCCCCATCCCATTGACCACCCCCCCCCCCCTCGCGTTCTCTGTCGGCCATGACACAGTGAGCCCGCTCTCTCTCTCTCTCTCTCTCTCTCTCTCTCTCTCTCTCTCTCTCTCTCTCTCTCTCTCTCTCTCTCTCTTGCGCTCTCTACGACAAGCCTCTGTGCAGGCACATTATAACATTATAGGGCTCTCTTTCTCTCTTATTCACACACACACACACACCCTCACACACTTCCTCTCCCCATCTCACTCCCACTCTCTCTATCTCTCTCTCCCCTCGTAAGCCCTTAGGCGCAACACAGGGCATTTCTCTCTCTTTCCCATAATACACACACACACCCCTCTCTTATTCACACACACACACACACACACACACACACACACACACACACACACACACACACACACACACTCTTCAGCCCCCCCCCCCCCTCTCCCGAGCGCCCGTGCTCCCTCCCTCTCTCAATCTCGTTCTTAGGCAGCGTAAAATAAAATAAAATAATATATATATATATATATATATATATTATATCTATTGTTACTCCCTCTCTCTCGTTCCCACACACACACACACCCCAACACACCCACAACCATATACATGCGCACACACATTCACAAATAATCTTGAAACGCACACATACACTCACGAGCACGCATACCTGCACGCACACATTAGAACAAGCACATGCACGTCATATGCACTCACAAAAAAAGTAAAAAAATAACTCAACCTTGACAAAGGAGCAACGCCAAAAGCACGAGGAACTGACACTGAAACAAGAAGTGGTGTAGAAGGCGCGCCCCGCCGACCGACACCGAAAGGAACTAACACATAGCAACAAAATACCAATTTTGGTAGCATTAAAGCTCACACCAACCACCCGAACCATCAACAAAACCCTTGTAAATGCCTTAAACTCCACTCTTTCCTAATAACCTAGCCAGTGGCTAGTGGATTGTAAAACAACTCCCCCATCCCACTCTTTCCTCTCTCTCTATCGCTACTTTCTCTCCCTCTCTATCTCTCTTACTCTATCGCTATCCCATTCTCCACCACACCATGGTTGAGTTAGTAGTCATGACCACCCCATGCATATAAGGAACTCACTATCACCCCCACGAGGCAACATGAGCATGCTTGAATTGAATGCACCAAAACCATGCTACCCCGGACCATTCTCGATGCTGAGGATGGACGTCGTTGGTGGCTGCATCATCTTGATGTTTCCCTCAACTAACCTCCCATTAATGTGCTAACTTCCCACTAACTTCAAATTTCACCATGCACCATATGGCGCTCGCATTCCATCATGCATCCCTAGTGCCAAGAGAAAGGTTTGGTAATAGTCAAGACCATTGTTTGTAAGTATCATCATCATCATCAATAAATGTGTGCAATGTTGTCGTTATCTTTGAATCCATTCTTTGTTCTCCTTAGACTTGTTTTCCCCATATTCACAGGATGTTTCATCTCTTGTATATCACTCTACTTGTGCTTCATCAGGTGCGGCCTCTCTAGTAAGTCAATATGCTCCATTCTGACCTTTTCACATATCTCTCTCGTACACACACTCCTGACTGTTGACTAGGCATTTTTTTAATCCGGACATTTTTTTATCACCATTTCATGTTGGTTACCTAGAGGGTATCTGACTTTGCTACACTAGGTCATCTATGTATGTGTCCTAGCCGCACTTATGCTAGGTGGTTCCCTCTCTAGTTATAGGATTACTCTTACCTTGAGATGATGCTTGGGGATGTTCAGGCTATGTGTGGTGTAGAGGCCACCCCATATGGCTTGTCTTTCCTTGTTATCATTTGCATTAGCCATTTGCAACCTGGTCTAGTTGTCCATATGCATAACAATGCTCGTCATTATCCATTGCTTTATAAATGCATTGATAACCAATAGAACTTGAATGACAATGTTTGAATCATGTTTCAGTTACAATCTTTAATGAGAAAAAAATTTATTGGTGGCTTTGAGATACAACATGAATATTTCAACTTAAGCTTCCAAAAATCCTAAGATTTTTCTAAAACATTTGTGAAGGGTCTAGACTGCCAGAAAGGTCTAGACTGCCAAAAGTAATTCCTTAAAGTTTTAAATACCAAGCTACATATAGCTATATTTAACAACAAGATAATGGAGAAATATTGTAAGTTCTCAAGTGTTTTTATGATTGCATGATGTAAAAAGGTTAAAATTATAAACCTCAAAAACAATTACATTGTCATAAAGTTTGATAAGCATAAAGTGAAAAAAGCTCTAACTTCTCATAAAAACTCTAAATGCGAAGTTGCCAATTTTATTATCCCCTGTCCCTACCAAACCATGTGATATGTAGTGCTAATTACTCACAATGGATCTCTTGTATTGAAACCCAATCCAAACTCATACTTTCTCAAAAACATTAACTACATGCTTGCGGCATCATGATTAAAAATAACTTTGAGCAAAATCACTTATGTCTGATTGGTGTTTGTAATCCGAGATTCATTATGTGAAGTTGGTGGGTGATTAGATAGTTTATATTTATCATCTTTTGGTGTCCCGTAACTTAACTTTAAAATTCTAAAACTAAGTTCACAATTTTTAGTTTAAATTTATTGTCTTTTGGTGTCATGTAACTTAACTTTAAAATTTTAAAAATAAGTTCACAATTTTTTCTAATATCTCAAGAAGTCCGGGGTTTGAAACTTATGCTAGTCATTGACGTGAACATGAGAATCTTGCATTCTCCTCTACTTAATAATTTGAGGTTTCCTCACCTCGACATTAATTATTGAAAGGTTTTTGAGAGTCGTCTTCTGTTTAGTGAATGTCTAAAGAATGTTTCTAGGATGAACTTAAAAAGTAGCATTTTTAGTTGTAGTCAAATGAGAATCATCAATGACATGAGAGGGGTTTTCAATATACTTCTTAAAACGATTGATGTGAAAAACAATATGTACCTTTGATAAGGCCCTATATAGTTGTAACTTGTAAACTTGATCATTGACCATTATGGTGATGAGGTAGAGCCCACAGTATCATGCATTAAGCTTTTTACACTTGCTCAAAGAGAATGTGCTTCTCTTTGGCTTCACTATGAGGAATACCATATCACCTTCTTGAAATAGTCATTTAGACTTTTGGGTTAGCATATCTCTTCTACCTATCTCGAGCTACTTCAATGTCATGATGGATGAGCTTTGTTTGCAATTCAATTTTGTCAACAATACCTTTAGAAACTTGGACTCTAAAGTGGATTGGTCCACTTAAGAGGAGGTAAGAAATGATGGTTGCAACTTCTTTGGCTATGAGGGTAGTCTTTCTCCTTCTTTGGTTTTGATAATACTCTAGCTTCAAATCAAGCTTGGAGAAGATAGATGCTCAATGAAGTCTATCAAGCAACATTAATATGAGGCATGCATATTTATTCTTGACAGTGACTTGATGTTGGTATCTTTAGTCAATGCATAACCTCAACAAATAAGACAGGGTTTCTCCATGGTGATACGCTACGTTGTATAAAGCCTTGATCTAGGAGTTGGGTATGCTATTCCTTGAGCTTTGTAGCTTGTAGGAGAGACATTTTATAAGGTCTCTTTGCAATTGGTTGTGCTCCTAGAGTAAGCTCAATAATATGATCTACTTCTTTTTGAGGTGGTACTGAGTGAGTTCTTTGGGAAAAATATCCTCAAATTTTTTTAGCCATTCAAGTTCAGCTTGAAATATTTCTTTATTTGTAGGATCTAGGTTTACAACATGGATCATTTGCTTTTTATGATAGGTCTTAATTGACTTTGAAAAGTTAACTACATGAAGCTTTGATTGACCTCATTTTCCTTGAACTGAAACTCAATATGATGGTCGTTTACAAAGGTTAAAAGAGCATCTTTGCAATGAATATGTGCATCATTGTGATGTAGCCAATCCATTCCTAATATACCATCATAGATTCCCAACGGTAGAACTCTAAAGTATGCTACATTGAGTTTAGAACTTATTCTAAAGTTTAGAGAACCTACAGTAATCAACGGTTTTGTTCTCATGCCTATAGCTAAAACAACAATGAAAGCAAAACCAGGGTGTTCATGTAGACTGAGTTTTCAAACACATTAAGGAGAAACAAATTAGTGCTTCTAGAATCCATCAATAAGATCAATGGTTTACCTTCATACTCGATAGGTGTTTGAAGTGTTTAGAGTTAACGATTCTAGAATCAATCAATAAGGTAAATGGTTTACCTTCATACTCCATAAGAGTTTGAAGTATTTAGAATTATTTATTCGCGCCTTGATGCTCTATCATAGCATGAATATGACCAATAATATTTTGTTCTTTTGTATCAAGATGTTGATTTGTGCTTGCTTTTGTAGGTCCAAAATTTTGATTAGCACGGGGTGGTCAATAGACATTAGAATAGGTAAGGGATTTACTATACAAGGTGGTCTTTTAGGTTGATTTTCTTTTTTGAGGTTAGACTTGTCATTGAAACTGGCCTTGACATTGAGGGTTAAAATTGTTTTGCTGAGGAACAATGGGACGT
Organism: Adiantum capillus-veneris; assembly: GCF_014529385.1. Classification (NCBI taxonomy): domain Eukaryota; kingdom Viridiplantae; phylum Streptophyta; class Polypodiopsida; order Polypodiales; family Pteridaceae; genus Adiantum; species Adiantum capillus-veneris. Next base: position 68,657,036 of record NC_140936.1, read on the forward strand.
CGTTGAAATCCAAAACTAGGTTTTATAGGATTGAAGGATTTTAGTGAAGTAGGTTTCTAGAATTGGATTGAATTAAAGGAAATTCTCTTCTTTGGTCATTAGGATCCATACAGATATAGCATAGCTTTTCTCTTCTTACTTTATCTCTGAGGTTAAGAGAAAGAGGATTTGGAGTGATCACAAGCATTCTAAGTTCATTCTTGGATTTCTTAATCCTACTTCCATGAAATCAATAAAGGTGGTAATCCGTAGTACTTAAAGCTTTTAATACAAGGAGGGTGGCTTTCCCATGTGTCGCCACCTATGATAGGTTCCATTTCCTTCCATTTCTATCTGGAGATCCTCACACCAATTCTCAAAGAGAGAGCGGTTCCAAGTAAGAACATTGATTGGCATGTATTTTTCCGTTACGCATTAAGATTATTTGCATAATAAGACAAATCATATATCCAATTCTTTAGGATGAAATTATTCTTTTCCTCATAATAGTTCCTTGGTTTTTCATACACATCAAACAAGACCTTAACATCGTGGGTTTTTTTGCATAAGAATCTCCCAAAGACCTTGTGAAAGAGGTCCTCTAGTACTAAACAAAAAGAGATTAGTTCATTTTCCTTGATGACCGTATTCCATACCCAAAATAGAACAACCGGGTAACACCCCCATTATTGGTTCAGTGATAGCATAACCCACACTCTTAAGGTTTTTGGGCATGTGTAACAAGTGTTGTTTGGCACTAGGTAAGCTATAGTAGAAACATTATCAAAAAACGATTGGATCGCTTGTACTTCCCAACAAATGTCCTCTTCAAAAGTAAAATCCTTTAGCACATTTCGAGTATGTAGGTGAGAGACTTTTATGAAAAAATAACATTTGAAAGAGTTAGATGGATGATAAACACTTGAAAAAATTTCGATTTTTATGTACAAGTAGGAAATTTAATCTATCTAGGTAAGTGAATTATATTTGGATAGGCTTCCCAATCCTTACGTCCAGCTACACGAGCTATTCCTTAATAACAATTCTTAGCAGTTTGCCTATTTATGTTCTCTAAATTAATTATCTCTACTACCAATAGCATGCTCTTCATACCATTGAGTGTTTTTAAATATATCTCTTGAGAGAAAATCATAAAGCCAATTTATATATGCTTACCTTTCAGTAAGAAGATAGGATTTGTCCCAAATCATTGAGGTATGATTCTAGCTCTATCCCAAATATTCCTAGGTATCTCACAGTGGTCTATAGCTATATCTACTTCTAATATACTGTTGCATAGAATTGTACCACAATGTGCATGGATCTTTTTTACAAGAGAAGTCTACTAAGTCCCATACTTTAAAGTAAACTCCAAAGTAGAGATATAGGTATGATTCTAGCTCTATCCCAAATACTTCTAGGTATCTCACAGTGATCTATATCTATCTCTACTTCTAATATATTGTTGCATAGAATTGTACCACAATGTGCATGGATCTTTTTTACAAGAGAAGTCTACTAAGTCCCATACTTTAAAGTAAACTCCAAAGTAAAGATTGATCATAAGTGCATTCTTTGCAAGGATGGTCTCTCGAGATGGAGACCTTAGCAAACTGTAGACATCTACATAGAGGACATGCCTTTGATCCTTTTTTTTTTAATGTAAGAATATGCCTCGTCCACTCTATATTTGGACCAGGATAACCCATTGGTGGTCCTTCAAGGAATTCATGTTGGCCATCTACATATGTTTCTCATGCCAAGAAAGTATTGGGCACAATGCAATCCACTTCTTCCTTGTCAGTAGGTTGCATACTAACTTCTACACATGCGCAACATGAAATTACATTATTATACTGAAAGAAAGTATCCTTCACAAATCTGGTTGGTAAGCTGATGTAATCTGCATACCACTTCCATCTACAAAATAATTTTAAAAGTCCAGATATAAGAGAGAGAACTCTACGTCTGTTTTAGGATTTGCTTAGCTAAACAACAACTGGTCTTATCCTAGATATTTCTAGTTCTAGAATTTGGGCTATGTCTTGTATCTTACTAAGCATCTCATAAGCAAGTAGCATCCTTATGTGTGGAGGTGTTAGTGTATATTATGTATGCTTCATATGATCTCCTAGTAGAATCCACACCCTTAATAGCTTTAGCTTTTGCTGCCATATCATAGGTGGATCTACTAGATCTTTGAGAATATTCTTATAGCCATCTATTTCTATTAGGGTAGGCCCAGGTTTGTGGCACCACGTGGAAAAAGCCTCTAACACCTTGCATGGCTATGAGGCTACCACATCTCTCCACAAAGAGCATTCCATGTAGCATGATGTGTGGCACACTCCTATCACATCTACTTCTCCTATATCTACAGCCCTTGTACACACTTCCATGGGTACTTTTTTCATGCATTAATCAAGATATCTATTTTGTATTATCACTCTCTCTCTCTCTCTCTCTCTCTCTCTCTCTCTCTATCTTAATCTTGTGCTACTCTTATTAGTATCACTAACTAAAAGTATTAGCCATGAATGGCTCTCATGCCAACCCGCCATAACCTTACAATTGGTATCAGAGCATTAGGTTTTGATTAGTCACGCTTAGTACTCTCTCTGTTTGATCGATTAACTTTCTTTCTAGTTGATCGAATCAATTGCTTGCATTAGTAACTAGATTCTTTCATAAATCCTTAATCAATTTAGTGAAATTTAAGTTGTTGGGATATGTACACTATGCCACTACCCAGGCTATTTTGAGAGGAATTCTCAAGAAGAGACTTGGCAGTTTTTTCCACAGGTCTGCATCAATAGGCGTTAATAAATAGAGCATGGCATTTTGAGTCCTGAATTTGCCAATTATCATGTGTATGGGTGAAAAGCTAGAAGAGGGTGAAGCTCGGTCAACGGCAGGCATTTGATTTTTCTATAAGCATTAAAAAGCTTTTGCACAAGGTGCAATTGATTCTCTACCATCACTGATTCACCTAGCCAAGGCCGCTCGAACTCCTCGTTTCTTTCTTGCAAGATTCTCAATCTACCCCCAACTGGCCTCGCCTTGTTGTCAGCCTCAGGCTTCGTGCTGCCCTGCTAGTGAATAGTCAGCCCTATTTGCTTAGGCTGAGGATATTTTTTGCATTGATGAAATTCTCACTTATTATCTTTGTTGAAACTCTATGCACACATCTTATTGTTTAGCAATATATAGAATGCTTGTGTAAAAGAGAGCAATGCACATGGGTTTCACACACTACTACACGTAGCATGTACGGCAAGACCACCCATAATGTTGAGCACACAAATGAGCGCCATAATTGCAATGTATGTGTACTTTACAAAATTGGCCATGAAGCTAGTTGAATCCTCGATAGACCGGACCATTGAAAACAAACATCATGAAGATAATGAAGAGGCGACGATGATCTCACAAAAACGACGATGGTAAAGAGGGCGACAATGACCACCCTTCTTCACATGTTATTATCCTAGGTCATTAGAGAGCCTACCTTGAGTCTCAATTGTGAGCCATATAGATGTATCTAGTAGAGAACCGCTATGACTACTCATGAGGCATTGACCCATGGTCACAAAATCCATTGAGAATCACCACAATGTATCAAATTGAGAATCGTAAGTGCTAAATCCAGTGAGCATCACTACAACAGAAAAAGGTGCCTTCGACGCAGATTTCGACGCCATCCATCGAAAAGTGCGTCGAAGTATTCGTCCCTGTGAAACGTCAAAATATGCGTCGATATCTGTGTCGAAAGGCATAGTTTTCGACGTGTATTTCGACGTCCCTATCGACGCGTATTTCGACGACCATATTAGAAAAAAAAATCTTGAGCAGAGGACAGGTAGGTTGGCCTGTGCCCAGTGAAAAGATGGACACAGCCACGGCTAGACTGCCTGCCCTCTGCCCAAGAAAGCGAGCAGCACCCAAATCAACTGTGCTCCCGTAGAAATTTCGACAGAGTTCCCTTTGTTTTAACATAAACTTTTCAAAAAAAACCATATGTATACGTCTCTTACATGATATCCATGTAGGATCTCACATGAGATTTAAGGCAAATGAAAGAAATGAAACGAACTTTGTGCAAAACCGTAACCAAATTAAAACCATAACCATAACAAACTTCATATATAACGCACTTTGTGCAAAACCATAACCATATTGATCAAAACCATAATGATAACCATAACTATAAACAAAACAATAACCATAACCATAACCATAAAGTTAAACATAACCATAAACAAAACAATAACCATAACCATGTCTATACAAGAACAATAACCATAACCATGTCTAAACAATAACCATAACCATGTCTCAACAATAACCATAACCATGTATATACAAAAAAGAGATACAGAAGCATGTCTGTGTCTCACAAAACATATATAGAAATCCACTAATGACTATGCATCACAACCTTCACATAGGACAAGTCACAAAATTAGTATTGATATTACTTCACATATACTTATTTAATTAAATCAACTCACACATATTAACGTCTCACCTCAATCGATCAGCGAGACTCTAAGTCCTCCTAGTCTACAGGCTCTCCTCCGGCGGCAGCAAGGTCATTCAATACTTCATAAATGCCTCTCCAATATCCATCTGTCTCCTCCTAGCGTGTCGCAGCTCGATGCATTACAAGATTCTGCGTTTATACAAAAACCAAAGTAATTAAGAATACATGATTCATCGCGTTTTCAAAAAAATGCCATAGCTAGGATTGGATTGGAAACTCACAAACTCATAGCAAAAGGTGTCGAAGCCTCCGCTTTCATTATGAGATGTCCCCCTCGTCATATGTTGTACCTCTGCTGCTTGACGCTGCTGTCTGAACCGCGTGTCCGCTGTGCGCTCATCCTCCCTGATCTGCTGCCACGTCTCGTGTGGGATGCCCGAAGGCTTCGATGAGCCGGTCCTAAAAGTCCGAGGAGCTACATCTCGACGATGTTTCATGGTGTCCCGTGCAACACCCTTGATCCACCTCCTCGGAAGATCCTCTGAACTCATAGTAGGCTGATACTCTCTCATGATGGTCTCCACTATATAATTGATTTTGTTGCGATCCTGCTCAGGCCAAGACGTCAGAATTCTGGCGAAAATTGCAACTCCGCGTGCTGGCGAACCCGTTGTCTCATCTCAGTCCCGACTCTATCCATGTCAATAGAACCATCTATCCGTATAGTATAGAGCTTGGAGGCACTAGGATCATGTGCCACCCAAGGTGTCCGAGGTGTGCTAAGAGGTGTGTCGAGAGATGTTCCTGGGTAGAACGGGGGTCGTGAGCGAGGAGGGGTTGAAGCATCTGTGGACAAAACCCTTAAGTGTTTTCATGAACCGCTCTAGAAAGAACATCCAACGGCTGTGGGCTGTACCTACCACTGCAACCTCATCTACTACATGGACGAGCAAGTGTATTTGGATAGTTAGGTAGCTCGTGGGTAGATACTTCTCAATCATGCAAACTGCCGCAATGGAGTTAGCCCTTGTGACTGTAATGGATTCCTCTCGTATCTTCTTGGAAGAGATCCACTGCACTAGCTCTAAAATCTTGTATATGCAGGACCACACTTCTTCCGTTAAACACCCCTTGATTGCAATTGGAAGAATAAATTGCAAGAACTTATGCCAGTCGTGCGATTTCAGTCCTGACAGTTGATCGTCACAGGTGAATGCTCTCTTGAGACATGCATGCATCCTATTGGCGTCTTGAACTCTGAAATCACCCTTTTGACTTGTCGTTCCTCACTTTTTAGCAATACCCATGGCGCTCTTGGAAGCTTTGTTTGGCTAGCTGCATTGGTGAAAGGCCACAGCTCTGGCATCTTCCCAACTGACTGCAAATCATCTCGTGAAGCTCGATTGTCTTTCATTCCCATGATTTTCTTCCAGAGGATCTCTTCCACATTCTTGAATATATGAATTGGATCCAGAAAATGGTTAATTAGTAGATCACCCCAGTACGGCAATGTATGGATAATGGACAAACCTTTCATTCCTGGAACAGGTTGCCCCTCATGTTGCTCCCATCAGCGATGCCACTCTTGTACATGCATAGGACGACATTCGACATGACCAAGCTGACCTTCACGCAAGTGATGGCCATCTGGAAGATAACGGTGGTGGCCTTGATAAATTTTCTTTCGAAGCGAGCAAAATAGCGCATATCCAAAGACGGCCTGCAAATTAGACATGCATTGTATCCCAAAGTTGTAAGCCCTGCATATATTAAAGCATGATTCAGGCCAAGGAAAATGCTTGTGAATAGCGATAATTTTTAAATCAAGAACCATTACCAGAAGCTTCACCGTATCCTGGCCAATCATGCATCGTCCACATAAGAAGTCCATGGATTCTTGCATGCTGTTGTTCTGCTGGTTCAACCGCATCTGCTATGTCGATCCCATTCCATAACTCCTGAGCTCGTCAACTAGTGGTGCGAGATAAACATCCATGTTTTTTGCCTTGAACTTATCATGTACAATCAAGACTAATATCAAATGACCCTTCTTGATGGCAAGCCACGACAGGAGGTTGTAATTGATAAGGCACACAGGGCAAGTGCTCCATGATGAGCTTCTCAAGCCAAATGGATTGAGTCCATCCATTGCCATGCCCAAACGCAAATTGTGTGGTTCACTCTTAAAATATGGTCAGGTATCTTCAATGTGCCTCTAAGCCTTTGAATCAGTGGGCACCCTAAATGTTGCGTCAGTGGATCTATTCGTAGAATGCCACCGCATCAACTTTGCAATGAACCACAATGAAACATGCTTATTATCCTCGGAATAATAGGAAAATACCGCAACACTTTAGCGCACTGTCTCCCCAACCGCATCTTGTTTGTAGTGCATTTCTCCGCACTTAGGACACGACAGACAATCTGCGAATTCATTGTGAAAAAGAATGCAATCATTTGGACATGCATGAATCTTGTTGTAGTCCAAGCCAACTGAGGTCAATAGTTGCTTTGCGTCTGGCCTAGAGAGGGGGCATTTCATTGCCAGTCGGGAGAAGTTGCTCCTGCAATAACCTGTTTAAGCCACATTAGATTTTAATCTCCCCAAGCACATCACCGTTGCAATCGAAAAATCTCTTTTTTAAGTTACGTACCTAAACAAAGCAATGATGCTTGCATCTGACCACCCGTACACTGACTGCAAATTCAAAAACGTCCGACAAGTACGAAGCACATATATTTTGGCGCCCTCATAGATTGGTTGACGTGCCAACTTTCTCAACATGTCTTTAGGAGATAGGTGCACGGATTCTGGTGCTGCTTCATTAGCGTTCTCCTCGCTTGTCTGGAAGAAGGCATCCAGCATCTCCTCCATGCCGTTGTCTTCTATCTATAAGCCCTTTTCTGCTTCCATCCTTAGCTCTATATTGGTCGGACCTTCACGAACAATCATTTTTCTCTCTCTCTCTCAGATGTAGGTGTTATGTCACGAAAATCAATGCCCGTTCCGTAGGAGTTGTATCGTAGATTCTGTACGATTTCTCTAGCAAACTCTCCATACTTGTGCACATGCTCATTACATATCCTATGCTTGTATAGGATTTGATACTTGCAGAGCATGCACGAGAATGCAATCTTTTCCTCCATGTTAGTTGATGACGTTGCCATCCACAATGATTATGAATGTTGTTTTAATGTATATACTCCTCACAATGTAAACTACCGCGCATTCTCTAGCCTTGCCCGATCTCCGTACACCTCGGTCCAGAGGTGTACGGAGATCAGGACCACCGGGTCAAAATCTCGTCTTTATTGGCCAAATCCTATATGGGTAGACACATACGTGCTCTCCCAGGTGTACATGACAATGCATGTAGCGGGCAAAACTCCTTTGCCTCTATTAGTTCCATAGTTTCTTCTAGAGGGAGAGAGAGAGATAGAGAGAGTTTCTGTCCTTTTCACACAATTGTTCAGCTACGCTAACTCTTTCACGCTGACTTTCTCTATCTACTACTATCTCTCTCTCTCTCTCTCTCTCTCTCTCTCTCTCTCTCTCTCTCTCTCTCTCTCTCTCTCTCTCTCCATCTCCGTAGCTATCTCTAGTTAATTCACTCTCTTTCTCTACCTCTATCTCTGCTCTCTCTCTCTCTCTCGATATATATATATATATATATATCACTCTCTATCTCTCTATTTCTCTATCTCTCTCTCTCTACGTACTCTATCTCCCTTTCTTTCTCTCTCAATCTCTCTCTCTCTCTCTCTCTCTCTCTCTCTCTCTCTCTCTCGCTCTCGCTCTCTCTCTTTCTCTTTCTCTCTCTCTCTCTCTCTCTCTCTCTCTCTCTCTCTCTCTCTCTCTCTACGTACCCTATCTCTCTTTCTCTCTCTCTCTCTCTCGCTCTCGCTATCTCTCTTTTTCTCTCTTGCGTCTCTTGCTCTCGCCATCTCTCTTTCTCTTTCTCTCGCTCTCGCTCTCTATTTTCCTCTCTCTTTCTCTCTCTCTCTCTCTCTCTCTCTCTCTCTCTGTCTCTCTCTTTCTTTCTCTCTCTCTCTCTCTCTCACTCTCTCACCCTTTCTCAAACTCTCTCTCTCTCTCTCTCTCTCTCTCTCTCTCAGTGCATCCGTTTTTTGACCTAGTAGACAGCAGTCCACTCTTTTGATCGTAACTTCTTCATCCGAACTCCGATTTGGGTGATCTATAGCCTCAATCGAAGAGCACGAAGTCCTCTACGCATTGATTTAAAGACATAAATTTTCAGAGTTATGGAAGGTGTTTCTGTAGCAGCATTTCCGAAGTGAACAGGTTCAACAAAATTGATTCTCATCTCCTATTTTACATACAATGTCTTCCGGCACTCGCAAGGGTTCTTCTTCTTCAACAAGGTCCACAACCATTGTGGAAAATGATCCAAAATCTCCTAAGTGTGGAGATAGCAACACAACCACCCAACCAATGACATCGGAAACCATGATCATGACGTACTTGGTATCATTGCAAGAGACCATAAACAAACAAGGCGAAGACTTACGAGCACTTGCAATGGAGAATGGCACACTAAGGGTACTTGTGGTTGAGAATGAGAATCTCAAGAGGACACTTGAGATGCAAACAACACGTTTGATGCAACTTGAAAAGGAAATCAAGGAATGTAAACGCTCTCTTGTGGACTTGAATGCTTTGAAGGAGCGGATGAGCAAAGTAGAGCATGACCATGTATTGAAAGAGGAGAAATTTGACACTATGAGCCGGGATGTATGCGACATGAAAAATGTATGCACAAACAAGTCTTGGGCTGATGTATGTGGTAGCAATGTGGTTTCTAATTCCTCACTCATGCAAGCTATGGTTCAAACAAAGAATGTTGAGAATGTAAATGTGGAGGAGTTGAAGGAACGGGAGCGACGTTCCAAGAACATTGTTATTCGTGGAATTCCCGAAGAGAAGTTGGAGACACCTCCTTCTCTTGCCATTGTTATTGAAGATTTCTTCAAAACCCACTTTAGCATGTCCGGAGTTATGGTCTATGGAGCACATAGAGTGGGGAAGCAAGGAGCTCCTCGCTCGGGAGAATGGCCAATTGTATGCACCATGCCGGATGAGACCAAGCGAAAGATTATCCTTGATAATAGTTGGATCTATTTGAGGAATACAAAATGTTTTGTATGTGAAGATCGCACTATTAAGCAACAAAATATCCGTCGCAAGGCATATGAGGAAAAGAATAATAAAAACAAGGAAATCTCTCATGAAGAAAATGTGCCCAAGGAGGAGGCAAGTCTCTCAAGCAAATAGGGATGCGTGACCTATGAGACCGAGTTACAATTGAAAATATGCTTTTGGAATTGTAATGGATACCCATGGAATGCGGGGGTTGGCATTGATGAACTAACAAGCAAAGCCGATGTTGTACTTCTTGTTGAAACTTGGGAGCATGATACACAAAGGATTAACGGCTTGGAGGATTACAATGTACATTCATTGATGTGGTCAAAGAATCTCAAGCAACGAAGAGGACAAGGAGAGGGTTAGCATGTATGGTTAAGAAAGGATTGGAAGATTTTGTATCAATTGCGAAAGATGGCAAGTACAAACGTTATGTATGGCTGAAAATTATGACACCAAAAAGAGCACCCATTTTTGTAGCCGGTTGCTACATTCCTCATCATGATTCTCCCTTTTATGCTTGCATGGATAGAGATCAACCATTTTCTGATTTGGAAGAGGACATTGCTTATTTCAAAGGTGAAGGTGATGTTATTGTATTTGGGGATATGAATGCTCGCACAAAAACATTGCAACATGATACTCAACAATTTGATATGCCATACATTTCAAGGGAGTTGGAGGAAGTTCACTTGTATGATCGTACTTCAATGGATGAGAAAGAGCCGGATCACTATGGAAAGTTACTTTTACACATGTGTAATAGCACGGGTATGCTCATTGCCAATGGTGTATCTTTGTGGAGTGGAACCAATGGATTTACATGTAGAAGACATAATGGGGATAGTGTGATTCACTATATGCTACTCTCTGAAGCCATCATGTATCGCATAAAGAGTTTTATGTTTGGTCAATGGACCCCGGAATCCGACCATCGCACCTTATGTATTTACCTTTCATGTGGAGAAGCAACTAAGCATGATAATCTCAGCCAAAGGAAAGAGAAGTTATCACTATGTATGGATTTCAAACGGGCACCAATGTACATTGAAATGGTTGAGAAAAAATTATGGATGACAAAGCTTCAATGTGATGCACCATTGGAAACTAAATGGGAAGCTTTCAAGAAAGCTATTTGTTCTTGTGCGGAAGAATGCTTTGCCATAAAGCATCTCCATGGTATCAACAAAGATAGATCACGCAAAAGGTGGTTTGATAAAGAATGTCAAGATGCTCGAAAGTCCTTGATAAAGCTTGATGCAACTATGGACAAAGACAACTATCAAAGTCATTTGCATACATACAAGGCATTGATTCAAAAGAAGAGAAGAAGATGGGAAGTAAAGCAACAAGAATTTCAAGTCCAAGAAAAGGCACATGCATGTGGAAGATTTTAGACAAACTTGAGAGGCAAGCGGGTTGAGAATTTTGGTAACTTGAGTCTAGTGGATATGTACACACATTGTAGGCAATTATATGAGCAAGAAAATACTGAAAAATGCCATTTTATGGTTCACTCCCATGTATGCCGTCTTTTTTTACTATTGAGGATGTATGCGGTGGGCTTGAAAAGTTGGCCACTCGCAAAGCGGGAGATCTTCAAGGTATCAAGCCGGAGATGATCAAATGGACGGGAGATTTTACCCATGAGTGGATGTGTGATATGTTCAACCTTGCACTTCAACATGGTATGCCTTATGATTGGAGTACTAATTGGGTTAAGCCTTTGCATAAAGGAGGGGATGTAAAGAATGTAAGCAACTACCGGACTATAATGATTGGGTCTCTTATGGCAAAGTTATTTGGGTGCATAATGGAGATGAAATTGAGTGATTGGGCTGAAGAGAATGACAAGCGTGCAAAGGGACAAGCGGGTTTTCGTCGATGCCATAGCACCATTGATCATCTTGTCACTCTTCGTGTTCTCATGGAGGAAAGTCGGTTGAAAGGCAAGCGATTGTATTGTTGTTTTGTGGACTTTAAGAAAGCCTTTGATATGATTCCACGTAACAATTTGTGGAGAAGGATGGAAGAACTCCAAGTGCCAAGTGAGTTTATGCTTGCGGTTTCTCGAATCTATGAGAAGGTGATTTGTCAATTGCGCATGGGAAGAGAAATTTCAGAAATTTTTGTAAGCACTATTGGGGTTAAACAAGGATGTCCATTGTCACCAACTCTCTTTGGTCTATGTATCGATCAATTGGAACAAATGGTACTTGACTTTATGCAAGAAGAAGGCATTGAAGAGGTCACTATTTGCAATGCGGTAATCATGCTTTTGTTGTATGCGGATGATGTAGTGCTTCTAGCACACACTTTAGAAGATGCACAAAAGCTTATGGTTGTCCTTGAGAACTTTTGCTTGCATAGTGGGCTGATTGTAAATGAATCCAAAACAAAGGTTATGCTTGTGAAAACCAACCATAAGGAGAAGCCATGCATTGTGTACAACAACGAGACACTTGAAGTTGTTGAGAGCTTTAAGTACCTTGGCCTTGAGGTTCCATCCAATCACAAGTGGCATGAATGTGCTATGCGTCGTTTGGAAGTGGGAAAGAGAGCATATTATGCATTTGAGAACATGGGTAATGCGGGAAACATCAAGTGTTGGGTTCTCAAGAAGTATCTTTTTGATGCATTGGTGACACCGGTTCTTCTTTATGGAGTTGAAGTGTGGGGTGGGAGCATCTCAAAGTCTACTTGGAAAGAGTTTGAGAATGTCCAAAAGCGTTTTCTTACAAACTTTCTCCAAGTTAAGACACAAACACCATATATGCTCCTACTTCTTGAGTCGGGATCTCTTCCAATTGAGGTTATGGGCATGGAAAGGGTTGTGGAGTACATGATAAAGATGCGTCAAAACCCCTTACATCGACTTCCTACAATTTCATGGGAAGCAAGCAAAAAAGTTCAAAAGACGCATAAAAGCAAGATCTTGAGCACGGGATGGATGCAAGACATAAAGAAGTGGTTTGGGAGATGGGATGCATTACACTTGCTACATGATGCTTCAATTGACTCTCAAGTGAATGAAGCTTTTCTACAACGCCAATGTATTACGGCTTGGGAGAAATCCGGTGGGTCACGCTTCATACATTACACCACCTATATTGCCCCCAACTACAAAACCATGTTCTTCGCTGAGAGAGGAAACCGTACTCACACTTACATGCTTGAGCCTATTCCCTTGTCTGCGATATGCATTATCACAGCAATTCGGCTTAGCTCCCATTTCCTTCGATGCGAGATAGGGCGTTGGGGCAATGGAGAAGAGTCAAATCGATTGTGCACATTATTCTCACTGCAAGTTCGAGAGTCTGAGTACCACACACTACTAGAGTGCTCAGCTTTTAATCACATCCGAACTTGCTTCTCTCACATTTTCAGCCATAATTTAGACCTACACATTTTCCTCTCCCAGCCAAAGTGTGGGCTCTCCATTCCGACTCTCATCACTACAATTTTGGAGCATCGAGAGTCACTCATCAGCCGTACACATACTACATCACGTGTAACTTTGGTCCCATAGGTCATATTTGACCTCCGAGGACGATAATAAAATCTATCTATGTATCTATCTATCTCTCTCTATTATTTCCCTATCTCTCTCTCGCTCTATTTCCCTATCTCTTTCTCTCTCTGTTTCCTATCTCTTTCTCTCTCTCTCTCTCTCTCTCTCTCTCTCTCTCTCTCTCTCTCTCTTGGCACATACCTTAGAAGATGCACACAAGCTTATGAGTGTCTTGGAATGCTTTTGCCTACATAGCGGGCTGATCGTGAATGGATCCAAAACCAAGGTTATGCTTGTAAAGACCCTCAATGATGAAAATCCATGCATTGTATATAACAATGAGAAACTTGAAGTGGTAGATCACTTCAAGTACCTTGGCCTTGAGGTTCCATCCAATCATAAATGGAAGGATTGTGCAATGCGTCGCTTGGAATCCGGAAAGAGGGCCTATTATGCATTTGAGAACATGTGCAATGCAGGAGAGATCAAGTGTTGGGCTCTCAAAAAGTACCTCTTTGACACATTGGTGACACCGGTGCTTCTTTATGGAGTGGAAGCATCGGGAAGTCTACTTGGAAAGAGTTTGAGAATGTCCAAAAGCGTTTTCTCACCAACTTTCTCCAAGTCAAGACACAAACACCCTACATGCTCTTACTTCTTGAGTTCGGAATTCTTCCCATTGAGGTCTTGGGCATGCAAAGGGTTGTGGAGTACATGCGTAAGACACAACGTAACCCTTTGCATCAACTTCCTAGAATCGCATATGAAGCAAGTCAAATGGTTCAAAAGACATGCAAGAGCAAAATACTAAGTTCGGGGTGGATGCTTGATATCAAGAAATGGTTTGGAAGATGGGATGCATGTCACTTGGTCAAGGATGCGTCGATCGACTCCCAAGTTAATGAGGCCTTCTTACAACGCCAATGTATCACGGCTTGGGAGAAATCCGGAGGTTCTCGCTTTAGCCATTACACCACACACGTTGCCCCAAACTACAAATCTCTCTTCTTCTCGGAACGAGGTAACCGAAACCATTCCTACATCCTTGAGCCCATCCCGTTGAGTACGATCCGCACCATTGCCTCCATTCGTCTTAGCTCCCATTCTCTACGCTGCGAGACAGGACGTTGGGGCATTGGCGAGGAGTGTCATCGACTTTGCACCTTATGCCCTTCAAGTGCGAGAGAGTGAGTACCACACACTACTTGAGTGCTCAGCTTTTGACCACATTAGGTCCTCTTTTCCCCATATATTCAGCCATGATCTTTCCCTACATACCTTCCTCTCCCAACCACGATGTGGACTCTCTATTGCGACGCTCATTTTAGCCATTTTTGAGCATCTAGAGTCACTTATGAACTCCACTCACACCACATGACATGTTCATTTGGTACCATAGGTCATATTTGACCTCCAAGGACGATAATAGAACTATCTATCTATCTATCTATCTATCTCTCTATTTCCCTCTCTCTCTCTCTCTCTCTCTCTCTCTCTATATATATATATATATATATATATATATATATATATATATATATCACTCTTTATATATCTCTCTCTCTCTATTTCCCTCGATCTCTCTCTCTCTTTAATTTCTTACACACACACACACATTTCTCTCTCTCTTTCTCTCTTTGATTTCTTACACACACACACACACACACACACATTTCTCTCTCTCTCTCTCTCTCTCTCTCTCTCTCTCTCTCTCTCTCTCTCTCTCTCTCTCTCTCTCTCTCCTACACACACGATGTAGCTTGTGTGTGTGTGTCTGTGTGAGAGAGAGAGAGAGGGGGGGGGGGGGGGGGGGGGGGAGAGAGCTCAAAATTACCTGCGCTGCAGGTTTCGGCCAAGAGCAGATCTGTGCATGCTCGTAGGCAAAAATGATCGCCTACACGCGGATTTCCTTTTTTTCCCTAAGTTTTTTCCGTCAAAATACGCATCGAAATACGCATGGAAGTACGCGTGGAAATACGTGTGATAATATTTACCTTTCCATGCGTATTTTGACGCACATTTTGACGCCCCTATCGACATGTATATTGACGAGTAGCATGCCCGTCGAAAAATGCGTGGAAAGGTACGGTGCATCGAAATGTGGTGCGTCGAAATCTGGGTGTTATGTTGTAGTGCATGGACATGTTGTAGTGCATGGACATGTTGAATCAGGGTAGCTACATCCTATAAACCTAGTAGTAACTTTTGACAACAACATTTGTATTTTTCCCCAAGCTTGGCTTAAGGGGGCAATTGTTAGGGTAAGCCCAGGCTAGTGGCACCAGTGGGAAAAGCATCTAACACCTTGCATGGCTATGAGGCTACCACATCTCTCCACAAAGAGAATTCCATGTAGCATGCTGTGTGGCACACTCCTATCACATCTACTTCTCCTATATCTAAAGCCCTTGTACACACTTCCATGAGTACTTTTTTCATGCATCAATCAAGCTATCTATTTTGTATTATCACTCTCTCTCTCTCTCTCTCTCTCTCTCTCTCTCTTAATCTTGTGCTACTCTTATTAGGATCTATTATTGATTTTGTTGAGACCACTATGTGGGATATGGTGCACACCTGTGGAGCTTTGGTCTCAATAATAGTCTTTTTAGACTCGCCTACGGCTTTACCATTATTGAGCCATAAGAAGTTTGAAAGCAGGTATCCCTTGGCAACTCTGCTATGTTAGACCCACTCCATTACTCTGTATAGTTAACCAATTCAAGTTGCGGGTGTAGATACTTAAGTGCCTATTTTCAAAGGCTACGAGGAGTAGCAACTAAGGTTTTGAATTTCCAAAGCATACACTAAGTAAACACAAGTTTAATCAACATGGCTGACAATAACCAAGAGAGTAGAATAAATATTGACAACTTTGATTTTGCACATGAAGGTGCTAATGATGATGTCCTCATGTTTGTTAATTATCTTGTTACTAGGTTGCAAAAATCTATGGGCAACCCTAATTTGCAAGCCAAAGTTACTCAACAACTTCATGCTTATGGGATTTCCCTTCCTCTCCAAGAGGAGAGAGAGCTTGGGAGGCCTCTTGTTGAGACTACCAAAAGAAGACACTCTTCCATAAGAGAGGAGTAATCCAACAAACGAGAAAGAAGAAAATCTCTAAGTTCCTCTAAAGATGTGGCTCCACAAAGATGGCAGTCTAGACGATCACCAACTCCTCGCAAGAGGAAACGGTCAGCCCACAGTCCTTCTCCTCGTCACTCCAAAAGGTAAGAGAGGAAACAAAGGAAGAAAAGGGTAAGAAAGAGGTCACCCTCTTCTCTCTCTTCCTCACCGTCCTCCACTTGCGACGAAAGCAATAGCTATTCTCCTCGAGAATACAGGAGGGGAGGACATCACAAATCTTACCCTGCATGGCGAATGTCCCAAAAGCTGAAGATGTTAAAAGAGGAAGAAAAGAGTATTTCTTTTCTCACCTATGATGGCACCTTTGGTGCTACCAACAAAGTATTGGCCTTTACGTAGCAATTTCATGTGGCCTTTGGAGACAAGGGCTTCATAGAGTCCTCCAAGCTATATCATGTAGCTATGAACTTCCAAAAATCTACTCGTCAATGGTGGGCTAGTCTTTGTGGCAATGGAGAAGTCCCAAAGACATGGAAAACTCTATGAGTTTCCATCATGAAACAGTTCCTTGAAAGCGATGCAAGGGACAAAGTGCTTAGCGAATGGTGCAGCTTGAAGCTTCTTTCCCATGAGTTTATCCACAAATATGTGGACAAGTTTTGGAATTTACATCTCAAGACTAATGTCTTTCAAAAAATAGACTTCGTCGAGCAAAAGCAATAATTATGTGTGGGATTATCTGAATAAATGACCGAGTATGTCAACTCCCAATGGCCTGATTCTATCATGGAAGAAATACACCACTCTATGGTTGCTTTGAGCATCAATTTCCAACAAGGTGCTAAAAGAAATGCCAAGCCCATGGAATACAAAGATCAAAATGAAGCAAAGGAAAGAACAATGCGCAAAATTCTTCCCAAGGTAACTCTATCAACAACAATAAAGCTAAGGAGAAAGGAGTCTACAAAGTCAAGAATCGACTTTCTCCCGAGGACCTGGAGCGTTATCGTGCTTCATGTGCGTGGAGCAAGGACAGGCCTATCATGCTTGCCGCCCAAGAAATGTGAACAATGAGCCGCCTAGAGCCTCTATGGTTGAAACTCCAAAAGAGGATGATCATTGCCAAGGATTTCTCCTTTCCTATGTTTGGGGAAAGATGCAAGAACATGATTCCTTTATTTTGTTTGATCCTGTTCAACTCACAACTTCATATCCACGGAGTTTACCACCAAGCTAGGCATACAAGCCCAGGATATGGGAGATACATTGAAAGCCGATGGAGCTATCAAGGGACAAGACATCTCATTTACTCCCTTAATTGGAAAACTGAGGCTTCATGGTCCAAAGCTATGTGGACAAAGAGGAATTCTTCATCTTCCCTCTCAAACATGAGGATGTTATTGTTGGGGCACCATGGCTTAACCTCATGGCTTCCAACATGAAGTTCCCTAGAAGGAGAATCTACTTTACCTATAGGGAAAAGAGCATGTACATAGATGCTAATGAGTTGGGGAACACCATATCCTTGGTAAGTATGCTTGCTCTTGATAGGTCAATGAAAAGCTCTATTTTTGTGTATATGATTTTTGTTGGAAAATCTGTAAATGATTCCAATGGTTTCATAAGTAGCAATAAAGGGAATCAAGAGGAATTAGAGTTGTCTAATTTCCTAAATGAATTCTAAGATGTTTTCATTGATGACATCCCTAGTGAGCTACCTCCAAAACGTGGGATGATGACCATGCAATAGAGCTTCTACAAGGAATCACACCGCCTAAGAAGCCTCCTTAACGAGTTTACCAAGCTCAACAAAAGGAGATCATGAGGCGAGTGCATGATTTGGTGGAAAAAGGGATGGTGAGGCCTAGCTTGTTGGCAGATACGCCGCGACGGACGTGAGCACAGCGAGAACTCACCTAACAAGATTTGTCAGCTAAGTACGAAGCTCAACCGACAGGCACATGGAAGCAAGCATAGGGTGTCAACCTATACTCGATCGACTATTGACTATTTCCTACAGAGGTTTCTACCCAATGTCTAAGCTACAGTCTTCAAGAGTACACAAGAGGAGATTTCCTACAACGCTTTCAAGAGCCAAATACCTATCAAACGTTCTCGAAATGCTACAGAACTTGAGGGAAATCCTATTAACACCAATAGGTCACTCTCCCTAAGGTCCATGAACCAAAGCTCCAACCCTAAACACCCGATGCAAAATCATCTAGGATGTCTAGTCAAAATTTACACGTCGTCATTTCCAAAAACTAAAGTGCCTAATGTGTATCTCTACTCAATGCGAACGCGTGGATATGTTGAAATGAGAAAACAGACAACGTATGCTCACCGAATCACCAGATATAGCTCTTGGGTAGATCTCGCGAAGCCGGGCCATACACCTGCAATGTAGGTGTTGGCGCGTAGCTCTCTTCGAGGGCAACACGCTGCACTTCTATGCACTCGATTCCGACCACCAGTGCGTGTGTAGCGTCAAGATAAAACTCACTCTCTCTCATACAGAGAGTACGCTCAACTAACACATACAAAAACTTATAAAAATGACAAATGGTCTTCTCACATTAAGGTCAAAAGTGGTATAAATACCTTAAAATCTCAAACCCTAATGTTCAAAATTAACCATTCACTCAGTCTAAATATTCAAAATGGGATACAATTTGAAAGCTTTTGCAAGCCCCACTATTTACAAAGGTGAAATAACAGTTTCTTCTCAATTAAGGAATAATTACAAAGGAAATTAATATCCCGTCGGGCAATCATCCTCCGTTGGGTGAGTCCAACCGCTAACACTCCCCCCCTCCTAGATTATGTCGTCCCCGACATGACAGTAGAGCTGCTTCTTCAGTGGAGGCTTTCGTGTATCTTCAGAAGAGACTCATACCGTGCATGCTGAGCCAGTAATGTAGGGCCAAATATTTATGTATCGATGGTGAAGAAACCGATGTAGAAGGCTTCTTTAAAGTCTTGGAGATGGTACGAGGGAAAAAACATTATGGGCTGATAGAGGGCATGTATCACCTCATGGCAAGGCTGAGCAGACAGATCATATTCACATCTATATGTGTCTTGGAAGAAGACTATGTTGTCTGTTGCCTATCCAGGTTTAAAGATTTCATAAAATGCTAGAAGGGTTTTACAGATTTTCCTGAGCATGATGCAAGATAGTTCAGACGGCGCCCGTTAGGGTTTTCACCATGTATTGCTCACTCGTTCTCTCGCTTGCAAGTTGAGCCACGTGGGGTAACTTATCTTCAGGAGCTCTTGTTCTTTCCAGGTCTGCATCCTTGGTAGAGGGCAAAAGCTAAGGTTGTCTCTGATTCTTTTAGGCGCCTCTACCAAATGAGCTAGATACTATCGGTATTTAGTTAGCCATGCCTTTCTCCATTTTGGCTGAGAGTCCACAATAATCTTAACTCCTTCTGGTTTGGATATATCTTCTTCGTATAGTGGCACTATTGGCTCCTCTTTAATACGCTTGTTTTGTAGCAGCTTCATACTTGAGAAGAGGATATGGGACAGAAGGTTGTAGCCATTCATGTCAAACAATATTAGCATCTAACTTCTGAATGGTCATAGACTTTAATACCCTTTGCTCCCACTCCATTGCTTCTTTGGCCGTGTCTTTTATTGACGCTTCTATTGCCTTTTGTAGATTTTCTTCTTCTTCTTGTGTCAGATCCCTGGGCTCTTGGGATGGCATTAGGCAAAATTTGAACTCACAAAGGGGCCCTTTAAGGAGTTTGACTTTACCTCTCTCTACCAAAACGGACGCATGGATAAATTTTTGCAAACAAACTCCAAAGTTGGCGGAGGTTTGACAGTTAGAATGTCCTCTTCAAGCTCTATCTATTGATATATAGCATGCCATGAGATTCCTCATATTTTAGAAGATTCTTATTTTTGAATAAAAAGTCAAAAAGATAGATAGAAACTCCCTGTTTGGCTTTCAGAGCCTCTGAGTCGTTTTTTGACTCTTGGAGTGCTTTTCGGCAATGAAATTTCTTGATGTTAGTCTCCATAGCTTCATGGTTCCTTGGGGATCCTTGCCATATGGTATTTGTTGGCTTTGGCTTCACCAGAGCTCCGTTTGGCAATTTGTCAATGTAGAAGCGCCCGTGGTTGCATTTATATGTCGTCAATGACTTGTGGTGGTCTACCACCATAGGACTTTGTTGTTGATGGTCTAGGAGAGCCGCTCGTGAAGTTTGGTGGCGAACGGACATCCGGTTTGGCTGTGAGAGCCAGTTGGTGCTTTGTGTGTCTGATGCCGTTTCGGAAGCTTAGTCGGTAGAGCATGTCGAGATGCTCCTACCCATGAGTTTTGGTAGCATTTGGGCGACTTTCCATCGATTTACCACTTGGTGGCCTCTTGCAGGTCTCTAGAAGTTAGGGTTTTTCCCAATGGTTTTTTTTCCGCCTTTGTGCATTCAAGAGTGGTCTCCTATGCTAGGGTAAACTGTCTATGAAGCCTTATTGCTTTTGGGTTAGCCGTTAGGTGGCAACCTCTATCTGTAGGTCTCTACTGTCCGTTTCCCGTGTGAACCCTACACTAGTTTTCGCGACAAAACATCAAACATACGCGAAAAGCTCAAGGTGGTGAACCTAACTCTCATATCTGGAGCCTGCCGGGTGATCGTGCGCATCGTAGAAGCAGCCGGAAGTCCGGTTCGCTTTAGGTGGCAAGAGCTCTCTCTCAAGAAGGAAATAGTAGAAATGAGCTCTAAGTGAAGTGAAAGAATCTTACAATGGGGGTCCCCAAACCTCTTTCTATGAAATTTGACATGTGCTCCCAACTTCTTGCAAGATGCGGTTTAGGCTCAAAAAGTTCTTGATTTGGACTCCATTTGCCCAGTTTCCGAGATATTTGACGTTTCGGTCAAAATCTGGCCAAAACACGCCTTCCGCTCCATTCACATAATTGCACCCCCATTGTACCATAGGTTGTCCTATAGTCACTGATTATCCCCATATATATATTTTTTTCATTATGACCGTATTTCACTTGATTTTTGTATTTTTGAAGTTTTTCTATTGATAATTAGTAAAATTAAAAAGAAAATAGAAAATTAAACCCAAAAAATCCCCAAAAATCATAATAACTCAAAAACATCACCGCAAAACACTATATACACTTACATGCAATTTTTATGGCCGGATTTCTTCGTTTTACCAATATTTTGCTCAAAAAATGGCTATTTTTACATATATACACACACCTAGGGGCCTAATTTGGCATGTATAAGGGCATATGTACTTAGGTTAGTCCAAAAAATTTTGCAATCAAATGAAAACCCTTCAAACTAGTCAAAAACATCCCCTTTTTTTACTCTTTTTACCTTCATTGGGTCCGCATTGAGAATGCCTCCCCCACTCCTAGTCCAGTCCTCCCAGACGATAAGGTATCACCTCGGGGTATGTGTAGTGCATGGGTTAAAAATTGTGCTGATGCGCGGCCTTGGAATGTGGCCCTATTTGATGCATACTCCTTCAATGCATGGAAAAATTAATGCTGTGCGAGAGGAGGGAATAAGCAAGATGCTTATTGGCATTTGGACGTCGAGGTTTCCTGTTTGTTGTTGATTTCGTTGGCTGATTTTCTTTCAAGTAAAAGTTGTAACTCAACAGCTCTTTGTTTGATGGTCTTTCTTGCAAAAGTTGCTTGGTTTGCCGCTACTGTCGATATGGCCGTGGTTGTCTCCGTGGAGAGAATTGTCATGGCTGAATTGGCCGTAGTCTTTGTCTCTTTTGATTACCATTTGTAGATTTGTTTTGGAGTCTTTTGTAGGTTTATTGCCTCTGCCTTGGTCGTCATTTGTGTTTTGCTGATTGGCACCCACATAGATCCGTTTGCCGGTTTCATCTGTATTGAGTGTCGGCCTGCTGGTGTTGCTTGTACCGAAGGGACTTCCTGTTGCTTCGGTTTTTGGATCCAAATGCGAGTCGCATTTGGAGGCTTTTGTAGGTTTATTGCCTCGTCCTTCGTCGTCATTTGTGTTCTGCTGATCGGCACCCACATAGATCCGTTTGCGGGTTCATCTGTATTGAGTGTCGGCCTGCTGGTGTTGCTTGTACTGAAGGGAGTTCCTGTTGCTTCGGTTTTGGGATCCAAATGAGAGTCTCATTTAAGTTGTTAGTGAGCATTATCTTTGGGATCCATATCTTTTTTATTCCCGTGGTTGTTGGTTTAACTGTGTTCTTCTGTTGAGTTCTGGTGTTGTATTGTGGTTTGTATGCCAGGTCACCTCTATCCTTCCGTACCCATACTTGTTTTTCATGTGTTGCTAACCTTGATCTATTCAATGTTGTCTGTGTTGTCTTATTTTTGTAGTGAACATTTTTGGCAGTTTCTTGGTTGCTCTCCATGGTTATCGTGTTGTGCTTTATTGGCACCCATCCTTTTTGTTATTTATCTAGTGATGGTGGTGCTGTCATTAGGTTCTTCCGAGTTTGCTGAGAAAAGGCTACCACCTGTTGGTCTTGTCCATGCTGAATTTTGACTGTATCCGAATTCCTATCTATCTACACATTATACTCTTTTTGCCAAGGTTGTCCCAACAACATGGGGTGTAGTGTGCTGGCATCCTCAATGTTTAAGGCACAGACATTCAGAATAGACAAACATAGAAATAAGAATGGAACTGGAACTGGAACAAAACACAGAAACTGACAACAGACTAAATCCACCATAACTTCCACCTTCACATTCCCAAGACGATACTGATCGACAGTTACATACTTCGATAAGACTAATGGGCAACGCCCTTTTCCAAGAACACCCCTTGGAATCCCAAAACTACAAAAGTTAACATTCCAAATTCCACTAAGGTAAAACATCCCAAAATTCCTAGGCTGAACATCTGGCACAGCCCGGTGGCTAGAGCCACAGGCTCACCTGGACCCACAATCCCTTGATCAAGTAACCTGCTCCCCAACATCCGAATCCACCCGCTTTTCCCCCTTTGCTTCCACCTGCTTTTCCACTTCTGATTCCATTCCTCCTGCTACAATCCGATATGGTCCCAAAACATCACTGCTCAGTTCCGCCGTCCACTTACTCAGTCCCCCTACATTCACTTCAATCTCCTTACTTTTTTCCTTCAACTCCTACATCTCTGCCACTAATTTCTCATTTTCCACCTTCAATTCCTCATTCTCTCTCCTAACACTCTCTTTACCAGCTAGTTGAAACCAATTTTTGAATCTGTCCGTCAACACCTCATGTGCTCCCTCCAAAGCCTAGTAGCTTCATTCCACATCTCTTGTGTATACTCCAACACTTCCTGCTTCAGAATATCCGCATCCAAAATACCTGTCATTCCCTGGTTCTGCAACCAAAATACCTGTCATTCCCTGGTTCTGCAATGAGGCCTTCTCCATATCCATCAACGGAGTCAATCTATTATAATCAGGAAAATATTCTCAGTGGTCAACTCAGCCACTTTGTCCCCTAGTTCTTTGAATTGTTCATCCACTGCAGCATTCAATTCGTCTGCCCACCTAGTAAAATTCTCAGCTACACTCAAAACTTCAGCATTTCTCGCCATAGCCTCTGCTGTAATCCGTTTAACTTCCTCCTGCAGTCTTTATTTATCTGACCTCTCCTGAAACATCTGCATCCAAAATTTTTGCATTTCCCATTCCGGGATAGCACTGTATTTATGTTCCATCTTTTCATCTTCCATCACCTAAGAGCTACATCTTGATTCTGCATAAACTCATTCAGTTAAGTCAAACTGTTAGCTGCCTCTTCCACAGGAAAAATCCCCTTATTCTCATAATTGTCACTACTCCCTGCTTTAACTTTCAAACTTTCCAAAGCAGTCTTCTCCAAAGCTCCACCCATTCCTTCATAAACAGCGTTACCTTTTTGCCTTTGGACTCCAATTTCTTTGATTCTGATTCCATTGTGAAACTGTTCGGCTTTGATTCCAATTCTTCTAAACCCTTCCAAGAGACTTTGAAAGGCGATTTACCTTTCTCACCTATTGGAGAGCCCAACAACAATTTCCTTCTCTTACTTCCATATGATATTCCCTCTTCTTTTGCAACGTCTACCACTGGTGTCTTCAAACCTGTTGCTATTGTCAAAATCTTCAGAATATACTCAAAAATTGCAGCCGAATAATGTGCTACTCTGCCTGCTGCTAGTGTCTGACGTCGATCTCTTTTTTCAGTTAACTGCATCTGATCATACAGAACTGATGCCCAATCCACCTTAATGCCTCTCTCCGCCTGAAATAAAGGTGCAAAAGCCTCCTTGGACATGTAGGCAGTCTTCTAAAGGATACACACTTTTTCTAAATACCAGAACAAATTTGAAGCTCTGTTTCCACCCGCATTTTTCACCATGTAGTATGCCTTCGTTCCTACCGGATTTCCAAATTCCCCTTTCATCTGGGAATCGGTCAGCTTCCTCGTCTTAGCCGGCACAGTTAGACAGGGAACCTTGAAGACTTTGGACACCAACTTTGGTGTCAAGCGCACATCCACTGTAATCATTCCATCACTTTCCTTTATCATATTCCACTGCTGCTCAGCGAATTCATTCTCTGCCCATGTATCCCAAGGTAGACATGAAAATTCATAAGGACCTATACGCTTGAGCCATACCTAGGTTTTCGCCTCATTAGGGTCAAACGCTACCACCACCATCTCCACACTGCCTTGATCACTCAGAGATTCAGCCTCATCGCTTTCCACCTCGATGTGCTCTTCCTGTTGCCACGCTTTGAATAGCTCCTCCATCGCCATCTTCATCGACCTGGTATTCGGCATTGCTTGTGACGCATCATCTTGCATACCCGCCATCAGCTTGCCCTTAATATTCTCAGAAAACATTTCGCCCTTCTTGCCCGACTTAATAGTCACTAAACTGCGACGTTCACACACTTGGATGTGATCCCCAACTCCTCTCACCAGCTTACTCTTATGATGATGAATTTTTCCAACGATTCAGGCACGCCATGCAGGATTCGCCCAAAAATTATTCATCCTTAAGTGATTCACATCAGCACTAAGCGATTTTTTTGCCTTAAATATGAGTACCCCCACTTATTAGTACCTTTGTACCCTTTTGCCCAAATCCGACAGTCCGGATTTCGACTTCCATTCCGCAATCCGAATTCTGAATTCCATATCCCTTTAAAAGTTTTGAATTGCTAGAATAAATTGCCAATTCTGCCTCTGAACATTCCACTGCAACTCCTAGAACACCAACTCTTAAAAATTTACTACCAATATCCTCAGCCTTATTGACCATCCACTTGAGAACCTCAGGCACCTTTCCATAAAATTTCTTCAATCTGAATCCATTCATAGGTTTCAAAATCTTTGTTCTAGAGACATCTTTCAACAAAGATGTTCCTTGACCCTGTTTTGATTCAATCTGATAAGGTCCCAAAAATCTCAGCTGCAACTTACCCGGATGTGGTCCCAATTTAGAATTATATAACATCACCCAATCTCCTTTCTGAAAATTTTTAAAATTTCACCTGCCTAGACATCCATGCTTGTCTCCTCTTCTATCCAATTTCCACCAAATAGGCACTTTGAATTCTATCCTCTTCTAATTTAAGCAGTTCCTTCTGTCTATGAGAAATTGATTCCTCCGGACTTAAATTATGCTGAACTGACAACCTCAAGCTTGGAATTACATATTCCATTGGCACCACAGCTTCTAACCCAAAGACCAATTTGAAAGGTGTCATTCCAGTCGCCACCTTAAAAGTTGTCCGAAAAGCCCATAGTGCTAAATCCAACTTGTCATCCCAATCCGATTTGTTTTCCAACACAAAATTCTCACCATCACTTTATTAGAGATTTCTGCCTGCCCATTTGCTTGCGAATGATATGGAGTAGATTTCTTATGCAAATTATATATCTGGATGTCAACTCCTGAATCACAGAATTCAAAACATGTGTTCCCTGATCCAACACCAACTCAAGAGGACATCCAAATCTTGTCATAATGTTTTTATATAGAAACCTTGCCACACTTGCTACTTTATTATCTCTCAAATCCATTGCTTCCACCCATTTGGTAGCATAATCTGTTGCAACAAGAATATATCTGAAACCTGTCCTCTTTGCCCGTGGTTTTATTGGGCCTACAAAATCCATTCCCCACTTCTGAAATGGTTCTAATGGTAAGATTGGATGATCCTGCATCCTATCCCCTTGTGTAGGCTGCCCCATCTTCTGACATTGAACACATTCCTTGGTAAAACTATGTGCATCCCTCAATAAAAAAGGCCACCAAAGTCCAGCTTGTAAAATTTTCTGACCTATAATTTCCCTTGAGAAATGTCCTCCAGCTGATCCCCAATGTGCCTCCTGCAACACTGCTTGCTGCTCTTCATCCGGAACACATCGTCGTATAATATGATCTGTTCCTCTTCTATATAATGCTCCAGCTATAATTAGAAATGGTCTTCTCTTCAATGCAAACTTCTTCCTCTGATCCAGAGACATTGTCGAAGGTAAAACTCCATCTGTCAGAAACTGAACCATCTGATCATACCAATTATCAAAAAACTGTCCTGCCACTCGAAAAAAATCCGCATCAGGAAATTTATATGATACTCCTGGTCATTCCTCTTTATGTTCCAATCTGCTGAGGTAATCCGCCACTGCATGCTGAGTTCCTGGAGTATGAACAACTATGTAATCAAATTCTTGCAACATGAGCATCCACCTTGCTAATCTGCCTTCCAGTTTTGGCTTCTTTACCAGAAACAATAAAGCTTGATGATCCACATGAAAACCCACTTTGTTCCTTAACAGATAATGTCGAATTTTTTCCAAAGCAAAAATCATTCCCAAAGCTTCCCTTTCCGTAACTGTGTAATTCTTCTCCGGTTCTCTCAACATTCTACTAGCATAATAAACCGGTCTGAACCATCCCTTAATCTTCTCCTGCATTAAAACAGCTCCTACTGCCATATTGGAAGCATCAACATACACATGAAACGGCAATTCCCAATTTGGTGGTTGAAGTATAGGTGAAATTACCAACATCTTTTTGATAATCTGAAAAGCCTTCTCTTGAGATTCTCCCCAAACAAATTCCACTTCCTTCTTAGTCAAATGACTAAGTGGTGCGCTCACATCCACCAAATACCGTAAGTACCTACCATTCCATTTATTCTGTCCAACAAACCGCATCATTGCCTTCAAATTTTCTGGAGCTAGAGCTTTCTAAATTGCACTAATTTTGTCCCCATCAATCGACATTCCTTGAGAGATGATATGTCCCAATAATTTTCCCTTTTGTACTGCTATTGCACCCTTCTGGGGATTAAGTGACATCGGAAACATCCTACATCTTTCAAAACACTTTCTCAAATATTCCCGATGCGCCTGACTTTTTTCCCAAAAACTGAAAAATCATCCATAGAAACTCCTCATAAAATCTTCCAAATGTGGCTCAAAGATTTTAAAAGCTGCCTTCGAAAACGATGGTGGTGCATTCTTCAATCCAAAGGTCATCACTGTATATGAAAAAGCTCCCCATTCTGTAATAAAAGTAGTTTTTTCAATATCCTCCTCAGCCATTGGTATTTGATTGTACCCTGAAAATCCGTCAAGAAAAGTGTACATCTCATGTCCCGCTACATCATCCAGAACTAAATCAATAAAAGGAAATGGAAATGGATCTGCAACTGTTGCTGCGTTCAATTTTTTGTAATCCACACAAACCCTTAACTTCCCCGACTTCTTGGGTACCACTACAATTGGTGACAATCATTCCGCCTGATCCACTAGCACTATAAACCCTGCATTCAGCAATTTATCCAATTCCTCTTTCTCCTGCTTGGCATAATTTGGATTCATCCTATATCTTTGTTGAATCACTCGAACAACATCCATTTTCAAATTTATACGATGCTTATACACTTGAGGATCCATGCCTTTCAAATCATAATAATCCCATGCAAAGACATCAATATAGTCCAACAGTAATTCCTTCAAGTCCTTCTTGAATCCTTCTTCCAAATGAACACTAACTCTTACCATCTTTGGATGATCCTCCATTCTCAAATTCAGATCCTGCAAATCATCCTCCTTAACTCGAGAAACTTTCTTTATCATCTTATCATACAGAGCTTCCGCTCTCTAACTTGCCTCCTTTGGCTCCAATTTTGAATCCTCGATCACAGTTTCCTCTTGGATTTTCTTCTCTTCTAAAGTTTCCTGTTCCACACCATCTGTATTCCCCAGCAACTGATCAATTCCCAAACTGCTCTCTTTTTCTACATATTTGTCAATGATCCGCTCCACATCTACCTCAAATACTGGAACAATTGTTGGATTTGCTGCTAGGAAATATGCTTCTTCATCATCCTCCAATCCTTCAGACATGTTAATTGCTTTTGCCAACATTGGCTTCGTCTCTTCTGACAATTCCTTCTTCGGCCCCATTGGTAATGTAACTTCTCTCCTTCCTTTCTTAATCGTCACTTCATTCTTTCCCCAATCATGTTTTAGCTTAGCCGTGCAAAACCATGGCCTCCCCAACAACATAGAATAGGTATTTTTTGAATCCTTCATCCCGATGACTACAAAGTTTACCATAAAGTGCAATCCATGAATGATAATTCCTTGCCTCCTTAACATCCCCATTGGTTGAACTCTTCTGTGACCAACCATACGCACTTGAAATGCAGCTGGTTCCAACCTGACATCTTGCATCCTTAGAAATTCTGATTCCGAAAGTATGTTGACCCCGCTGATCCACCATCCAATAGAACATCGGAAAATTTGCGGTTATTCAATTCCAACGACAGTGTTGGTACTGAAAAATCCACATCCTCTGGGATAATCTGACAACTCTAAAATGTCTGCTGCACCTCCTTCATACTTGGAACAATCTTTGTCCTTCGCATCACTGTATATAGTCTATCTCTGAAAATTGGAACTAATGACAACAACTGATCCAAGGTAGAACGTATAGAGGAATTAGTTAACTCTTCAAACAAGGCATCCATCTTTCCTCTTTCCTTCTCCTCCTTTTTTACTCCTTTCTCCTTTGATTTAATCTTTCTCTACTGTTGATCCTTTTCCATCAAATCTTTAGCTACTTCATCCAAAATCTCCTTCTGCTCCTCCCAGTCCAGTGGAGGTTTCAACCTTGCTTTGGACCTTGTTGTCACTAATACATCTACTTCCTCTTGCAAAAATTTAGAACAATCACATTTCGGCTGACAATCCATAGCGACTTCATGCACCCCTTGATCGTGAAACGATTCTACTACTATCAAACTGCTTCCAGGATCTTTGTTTGCTTCAGCTAACTGTGTTGGTGGTGCTAGCAACTGCGGCACTTGCCCTCTTGGCTGTTGCTCATTCCCCCCTTGATAATTCCAAACTGGCTGATTCCATCCTTGTGGTTGTGGCTACCAATTCTGCCACCGCTGCCTGCTGATCCCAATTTCCCCCCCACGGGGGTCTTGAATTCTGCCATCCTCCAAATCTCGATCCTCCTCCCAAATTGAAATTTCCTCTAAATGGCGGTCCCCCTTGATTAAAATGTGGTCTCCACCCTGAATACGGTTGTTGCCTTTGCCACCCTTGATTATTGAACATCCTTGCCTTCCTCCTGTCTCTGGAAACACCCCATGAGTTTGAGGTCCTTGTTGCTGTATCTTCTGCTGAATCCTTTCTGGTACAACACCCCTGAAATTCGGATTAAACCAACATTCCTTTGTCCAATGCCCATCCTTAACACAAATTTCACAATGAGGGATTTTTGATTCCACAACTTTCTGGACTCCCAACTTCTTCAATTTCTTTTCTACCAATTTTTCCACTATATCCTCTTTCTCTTTAGACTTTTTCTTCGACTTCTTCTTGCTTTTCTTATTCTTATCCTCATCTACTTCTAAATCCGAATCCTCATTGGAATCCTCTTCACTACTATCAGAATCCGTTTCCGTATCTGAATCAGTATCAGATTCCGAATCCGAATCGCTGTCCGAATCCGAATTTTCTGACCTCTTCTTTTTCTTCGACCTACTTTTCTTCTTTTCTTTAGATGACCTCTTGGATGCTTTCCCATGAGAGACCCCAAACCTTTTCTCTGCTCTTTGAGTTATTTTCACTAATGCTTATAATCCACCTACAACATCAACTCTAGCAACAACATTCTTCAATTCCTTCCTTAATCCATTCAAAAAATATCCAGCAAGCATTTCATCAGTTGGCCTTTCTTGAGCAACCAACCTTCTCACATATTGGTTAAACTTTTGTGCATAATCCTCAATGAACATTTTTCTTTGTTTCACTTTCCTAAGCTTGGTCAACACATCATGTGGAGTCTTTTCCTTTTTGAACCTGTTGAAAAATGCTGCTTTCAAACCATCATAATCAGCAAAATGACTTGCTGGAAAATTACTGAAACACTGCATAGCCTTCCCATCCAATGTAACCTCATACTGGCGCATCTTAGCCTAAACATCGTACACTCCGGCAAATCCTCTGGCCTGCCATCTTGTCTCGTATTGAGATATGTGGCAATCGAGGTCTTCTTTCGACTTTTCGAAAAAAATCCGAAATTTGATGCACATATCCTGCCTAGCCGCCGCCATATTTGTAGGTCCACCTGGTTGTACAATATTTCCTGCACTGGTACTTTCCAATGGATCATAAATCAATCTCCTTCTCGCCACTAATGCATGCTGAACAACTACAACCGCCAACAGTCACGAAAATATATCATGTTCTTCATTCGCTACTTCTTCTTTCCATCTATCACTTAGATAATCCTCTGCGCCATCCAAATCCTCCATAGTATCATCTGAATCTTTCCCTAAATAAACTCGGTGCATCCCAGTATAATCCAAAATTCCCTGCGCTGACCATCTCGCCCATACAACTGCCAAAACCACCTAGCAATTGACATTGTCCAATAGGAGAATGTATCCTCATCTGCTTCCTCCAGAGTGCAACCAACTATCCATGCCAACTCACACTATTCTGAACATCCCCCCTCCATTGCCATAGCACTCGCTCCTACAAGAGAAACTTGAATCCATCCATGCTACATCGCACTTACACCGTGATCGCCAAGTGTTTAAGGCACAGATATTCAGAATAGACAAACACAGAAATCAGAATGGAACTGGAACTGGAACAGAACACAGAAACTGACAATAGCCATAACTTACGCCTTCACATTCCTAAGAAGATATTGATCGACAGTTACATACTTCGATAAGACTATGGGCAATGCCCTTTCCCAAGAACACCCCTTGGAATCCCAAAAGTACAAAAGTTAACATTCCAACTTCCACTAAGGTAAAACATCCCAAACTTCCTAGGCTTAACACTCAACCACATAAAACTTGTGGGGGTAAACATATTGATGTATTTGTACATGCAATATTGTCTAGCCCAATGTTTCTAGAAAATGTGATGTACTACTTTCCAGCACTTAGAGTAGGATGTAGTTGATCTTTGGGCTTGAGCTGTTTATATAATTTGTAAGAGATCATATTTTCTTGAGCTCCACAATCAAGCAATGTCGCCGATTCAACTTGATTGCTAACCACTTTGACTGCAATGATTGGTTCCACTGTGTCTTCACCAAAATTTGTTAATCGAATAGCATTTACTCGCAAGGGTAATCCACTTTGTTGTTGTTGTCGTAGAAGCCTTCTTTTTGCAATGCGTTCTTTTGCTTCTACTCGTGCTTCTTCTCGTACCCTCTGTTTCTCCTTCATCCGTTGTTTAACTGGATGGACTTGTTGAAGCATATCCTGTGTTAGTGATAAATGATACTTTTTTAACTGACACCCACTAATCCGATTTGGCATTTCTTCTCCTGCCAATGTGGCAAGTTTGACAGCTCCACTTTGTGATAAGTCACTAATCACAAAGGGTCCCATCCCTCGCTTTTTAAGTTTTTTGGCATGTTGCTTCAAAGTATAAACAAGTACATAATCACGTGTTTTGAACTCTTTCGTACGCACGTACTTGTCAAAAAACTATTTTTGTCTTCTCTTTTTAGCATAGATTGAATCTATAGCTCTCACTCGAAGTTCATCTAGCTTTTCAAGATTATCTATTCTTGAAGAGAGCTCATGCCCTGCCCATTCTAAGTGTTTCGCTACTCGTAGGGTTGAAACTAAAAACTCTATGGGTAATATAGCGTTTAGACCAAACACCATGTTGTACGGTGTTGTTCCGATTGATATCTTGTAAGATACCCTGTATGCCCATAGTGTTGAGTGCAATTGCTGATCCCAGTCTGTCCTTGACTTTGATAACATTTTTGTCAAAATAGTGCATAGTGTTTTATTTGTGGCCTCAGCTTGTCCGTTTTCATGTGGATGATATGGAGTAGATTTTCTATGTATGACCATGAATTGCTCTAGCAGATATTCAATGACTTCATTAAGAAAATGTGTTCCTCGATCACTGACAATTTGTATTGGTAATCTGTATCGTACAAAGACATTCTCATACAAAAATTGTGCAGTGGTTCTTACGTCTTCTTTTTGTGTTGCTTTGGCTTCCGTCCATTTTGTGAGATAGTCTGTAGCCACACTGATATATTGGGTATGGGTGCGATATGCAGGGGGTGAAATAGGCCCCACAAAATCAATGCCCCATTTTGCAAATCCCTGTGCTCCCATCATTGGCCGTAGTGGCATCTCATCTCTCTTTATTGGCACCTTAGTGCACTGTCATGTGTCACACCACTTTACAAACTCCTCGGCATCCATGTGCAATGTAGGCCACCATATTCCTACCGTTAAGACAATTTTTGTCGTCTTATCGCCTGAAAAATGGCCTCCACTTATTCCTCCATGTGCGTGTTCTAGAATCAGCAGGTATTCACTTTCACTTGCACAGATTCTAAGTTGATTGTCCTTTCCTCGCTTGTAGAGTTGATTTCCAATTAAAATTAAAGTCGCGAGCCTCCAACTCTATTGCCCTTTTTCTCGCTTTTGTTATGTTTTCAGAAAATGTCCTTGTTGTTAAGAAATCAATGATATATTGACTCCATGCAGGTGTAGTGTTTACCTGAAATAATGTCGCGTGATCCAACGATCATTTGGCACTACATATAGTACAATTGTTAACATAAGCATGTGTGTCAACATACATAGTTGGACAATAAACTCCTAATTGTTTCAATCTTTGGTGTGTTTTCATTGTTGAACAATGAAATGCACAATCCTGGATGTGTACTTCTTCAAGATAGCACTTGAATTCCTCTGGATTTATACATAATCGTATAAATTGGTCCGAGCCTAGATGGTACAGTCGTCCTGCAATCAACTGAAAGTTTTTTTTTGTCCAAATGTTTGTTGTTTGGATCTGTCTTCCTTGTTATCAAATATTCCTCCAAAGGAAAGAATGCTAACAATTTCCTGGGACCATTTGGGTATCATTTCAATATTGAAAAGATAAGCATCAGGTATGTCATCGTCTACTCCTTCAGAAGCTTCCCCGTTTTGCAGCCTTGAAAGATGATCCATCCATAGATGAGTTTTACCCTTTTTTACTGCCACTGTGAAGTCAAACTCTAGTAATATAATAAACCATCGTACAATTCTTCCAGTATTTCATGGCTTATTTACTAGATACAAAAGAGCTTGATGATCTGTGAAGAACACAAATTTGTTTGCAAGCAAGTAATGCCGAAATTTCTTTACAACATAAATCATTCCTAATCCCTCTCTTTCAGTGGTGGTGTAGTTCTTTTCTACACTATTTAGCTGTCGGCTCGCATAACAAACTGGGAAATCCATTGTTCCGTCTCTAGGTTGAGCCATAATACTCCCAATGGCATATGCAGATGCATTAGTGTGAACATGGAATATCTTTTCCCAATCTGGTGCTTTAAGTACAGGTGCTGATACAAGGTTTTCCTTAAGCTTTTGGAATGAAGTTTCACATTCCTCAGTCCAGTCAAAACTGACTAATAAGTGATACAGAGGTTGTGTAATGACTGCATACATATATATGAATCTTAGATAATATCCACAATGTCCCATGAAGGATTGTACTTGTTTGGCATTAGTAGGCCTGGGCAAGTCTACTGTGAGTGTAATTTTTTCTAGGTCAGTGGTTAAATTCCATTTCTTCAGACAATATGTCTTAAGATGCGGCCTTGCCTAACCATAAAAATGCACTTTTCCGGGTTAAGACAGATTCGATATGTTCTGCACTTCTCAAATACCTTTTGTAAATGGTCAATATGTTCTTCTCGTAGAAGAGAGTGGACATAGAGATTATCCATATATATTTCTAAGAATATTCTTAGGTATTCTTTGAATGCATGAGTCATTAAACTTTGGAAGGTAGCTGGGGCATTGGTTAGGCCAAAAGAACTCTATACGCATATATTCCCCACTCTGTGGCAAATGCTGTTTTGTGTTGATCCTCTATTGCAATTTCCAATTGGTTATACCCCGAAAACCCATCTAAAAAAGAATAAGGGCGTTTTCCAGCCACCCTTTCAAGCACATGTTTTGTGATCAGCAAGGGATAATTATCCCTTATTGTGACTGCTTTCACTTTTTTGAGATTCACACACACACACACAACTTTCCGTTCTTTTTGGAGACAACCACAATGGGTGACACCCAATCTGTATGCTCGATTTCATAGATGAATTTAGCATCCATCAACTTGTCAATCTCCTCTTTGATTTGTTTAGCGAATGTGTCATTATATGTGTAAGCACGCTGCTTGCTAGGGTTGGTATCTGATTTCAAAGGAATTGTATGCTAGCATATCAATGGATCAACTCCCTTAAGGTTTTTGTAGGACCATGAAAACATATCTTTATACTTCTTGAGAAGTTTTGTTAGCAGTTCTTCTTCTTCAGGCTCTAAATAAGTTGCTATATGGACAGGCTGAGGCTCTTCATCTGGCACAAGGAGGTCTATCCGTTTTCCATTTTTCGGTCCATCATAAGATTCCTCGTTTATTCTTTCCCTTATTGGTGGTGTCATTATGATTTTTCTGTTTTGGATGGTGAATTTTTTATAGTGGGATGGTACATTCATTTTTCCTTTTTTTGAATCCTCCTTACCATCACTTTCTCCCTCAATAGTTCATACCTCTCTTAACGACCGTTTTAGCTCTTGGTATTTCTTTTTACGCTCCATTTTGGTCCACTCTAATATTGTTTTTTGCTCTTTTTTTTCTATAGCGTTCCTGGCATCTAGGGTGTTGATTTGAAAAATCATAAAACTTGATATTCGCGGTTGTTTCCCCATGCTCGCTGGAGCTATCTGAACACTCGTTATCTGCATCGTTATTTAACTCCAGATGCTCAGAGGAGTCATAAAACTCTTCTTGTTCTTGTGAGTCTACATTCTCATCTCCTCTTGGTATAAGGCTTACCATGTAATAGGGTAGCATATCATAGCCATCCTTATCGCAAAATTTTATCGTTGGGCTATCTGTAATGGTATAGACATACAATGTTGATAGTATGTGCTCCCATTCCAAAGGTTCTAAGGCATCTTCGGAAAAAGGTTCCGGAATGTAATCCTTGTCCTCAATAGCTCTTTCTAAGACGCATTCCTCTCTTTTTAAGCTCCCACAATGTGAAGCTCCACACATCCATATCTCTTTTTTCTGCCCTAACCATGCTGGGAGTTTGGACCCTGCCAATGTAGCTGAATCAAATTGTTCCACTGGTGTCTGGTTCACATCCTTGTAACTATGGTCTTTTAGGTATATTTTGATTGTAGTCTCCCCATGTATGAGGTATATGTGGTCGTAACCCCAATCCTGGACCATCTTTAATTGTCTCATGAATGGTCTTCCCAAGATGATCTCGTAATTGTTCTTTTTGACGAAATCAACTATTGCAAATGTATGCTCATACTTGATTCCGCAAGAGGTGACAATTACTTTTTCTAAAAGTCCTAGAGACTTTTCCATGAACCCATCTGCCAGTTGCAATTTCATTATGGTAGCTCCCAAAGCCAGTTTTCCCCGATTTTTCCAGATTTCTTTGGTGGCGATAGCAACTCCCGCTCCATTGTCAAGAATAGCTTTTGGAAACTACTCCTTGGAACTCTGCTGGTAGTGTGGTATTTCCATCTTCTCCCTCGCAATATTCTCCAACCTTGTTTAAAGGTACTGGCCTAGTGTTTAATTGAGGCTTGTCCAATTATCTGATCCCTTCTTGAAGCTTTAAGGTAGGGTCTTTTACTCCAAATTTTTCTAAGAATTTGCCTACGGTGGTCCACATGTTTGGTCTTAACCTCAGGAGTTTGGCTAACGTGATTGTGCATGCCACAGGGGTGGACAATAACTCAGTCAATCCTTGTGAATCCATCACTCTGTTGGAAGAAATTCTTTGAGGTGGGATTGCTCTCACCTCAGACTTAGCTGAATACTCCCCTATGTGAGTTTTTAGCGAGTCTAGTTGGCTGTGCCCCGAACTAATTGAACCATGGTCTCCCCCTTGTGAATGCATATCAAAGTTCATTTGCGATCTTGCCTCAAATTCTTCAATGGGAGGTAAGATCTCATTTTCCTCCTTTCTCGTGCTATTTATTTGGTGGCTCACCCTGTTAGCTTCATTGGATTCCCGGATTTGCTTCCACAGGTCATCTAGAGTGTTACAAATCCTTACCCATTTCTACCAATGTTTTAAGTTGGAAACCATCAATTGTCTCATCTGTCCTATTTGGCACTATGATAGGTTCTCTCCTAGACTCAGAGGGAGTCATGTGTCTCTCCTTCATGTTTACTTGTTCTCTAGAGTTGGTTTGATAGGGGTTGGAGCTGGTACCTCGTGCCAACTTGCAGATTTGCCAAGTGGGTTTTCTATCAAGGATTGGGCTGTTTCAATCATCTTTCGACACATTTCCAACCTCTATTTTTCTATTTCTGCATATGGATAAGTCATCCATCTTTTCTCTTGGGTTTGGTTGTTTTTGAGTCTAGCTTCGTATGCTGTTAAAAGTACGTCCAACTGCTCATTTACTTTTTCTACTAGCACCGATCCTCCTGACCCTGCACTTTTGGGTTCTACTATTTCCTTGGGCCCTACTGTTGCCTCAGTGTGTGAGCTTAAACTGGTTAGATCCTCTAACCACTCTAATATATTCTTTGTGTGTTTTAACTCCCCAGATAGAGCCGTTTTCTCTCGTTCTCTCCTGGCTTTCATACGCACCTTTCTAGCTTTCCAAGTGTTTCTCTGATTTTTCATTTCTGCACTTGGGGCATCGGTCTTTAGCTCTTCGATTATGGGTTCGTTTGTCATTATTTGAGCTTGGGCTCGTGTCACTGCCTGAATAGGTATTATTGTCTCGTTTTCTGATCCTCCACTAGAAGGCACTGCTTCCAGCATGTTCAAAGTAGTTTTTGCTCCTTTGCTAGGTTTCTTATGGTAATCAAGAATCAAGTGAGTAATTCCACACTCATTGCAATACGCGTTGACTCTAATAATTTCATCATAAGGACACTCTCTTAGCCAATGGTCTCCACCACACTTGTAGCAGGGTCCCTTAGGCTGTTGAGGTGCCTCTTGAGCTCCTCTTTGTTGGTATGCATGCCTCTACCCACCCATGCCTCCGTTGGCTATGAACAACAATGTTCATTCATCCAAGCTGTATCTTCCTTCTCTTGTTGCTTGTGCAACTATTGGTGGTCCTATACTTCTAATCATGCTCCAAGGTTTTGGCATTGTGGGTTCTTTCGATGGATAATAGACAGGATTTTCTCCATATCCATTGGAATCTTCATAATATGCATGCATAGGTACCAAAGCCTTCTCTTATGGTTTGTTTACCGTTGGTGTGTATCTTATGCCGACTGGTCGTAATCCTGGTAGGGGTGGTTGTTTCCCCAATACTGGTTGTGGTCTTTCTACACCAACCAGTATTGGGGAAACAACCACCCCTACCAGGATTACGA
This sequence comes from Adiantum capillus-veneris, assembly GCF_014529385.1. Lineage (NCBI taxonomy): Eukaryota > Viridiplantae > Streptophyta > Polypodiopsida > Polypodiales > Pteridaceae > Adiantum > Adiantum capillus-veneris. The sequence continues at coordinate 68,695,169 of NC_140936.1, forward strand.
CCAGTCGGCATAAGATACACACCAACGGTAAACGAACCAGAAGAGAAGGCTTTGGTACCTATGCATGCATATTATGAAGATTCCAATGGATATGGAGCAAATCCTGTCTATTATCCATCGAAAGAACCCACAATGCCAAAACCTTGGAGCATGATTAGAAGTATAGGACCACCAATAGTTGCACAAGCAACAAGAGAAGGAAGATACAGCTTGGATGAATGAACATTGTTGTTCATAGCCAACGGAGGCATGGGTGGGTAGAGGCATGCATGCAAGGGATATGTGCTCTCTCACATATCCCTTGCTATAATAACATTCCTCCGTCACATGGTTTGTCCATTTTTATTCAATAGCACACCACTTCGGATGTTTAGCGTGAGGCTTGGCATACGTATTAACCTTTTTTAGCACTTCCTCTACAAGCTACTCCTGGCTTACAGCTACTTCTCCTTTCGGTGCCGTCTTAGCGGACTTGCTTCCACTTTATTGTGAGGATGAATCTTCATCAAGATCCTTGAATTCGCCCTCCTTGTAGACTGCACAATTGTCTACAAGGTAAAGAGCCTCCTTAGTTAACTCATTTAACGTTGTGCTCCTCTTCATATGTAAGTCCTTCTGGAGATCTGCGTTCCTTAGTCCTTGAATAAATATAAGCATAAGTTTGGACTGAGTTGGAAGTTCTTCCACAAGGCAGAACTTCACATATTTTTTTAGTTGTAGGGATGCCTTTCGCACAGATTCCCCTTCTTTCTGTTTGAATTTACGGATTTGTGAGACTGTATTATGAGATATCCCCCTTTGTGAGAATTTCTCAATAAACTCGTCAAACACCTCCTCCATAGACTCAAAGTCTCTACGCTCCACAGAGTCAAACCAAGTAGCGGCATCCTCTTCTAGGGTAAGTCCAAACCCTACAAATTGAGTAGGGAAGTCCAACACTTCTTCAGCTCGAATTTCACGCACAAAGGCTGCTACATGATCCCTAGGATCTCTATTTTCCGTGTATTTCTTGTTTACCCATTTTTGCACCTGCGAAGGTCTAATTCTACGATGGTCTACAAATATCATCATTGGTTCTTCTCGTCCCACTCAATATACCTCCTCTGGCCTTCGGTAGTGGGAGCGTTCCTCTCCTAGAGGTGCCCCTAAGCCATAATTTTTTATGGTTCTTGCAAGAGGTGGTTCATCTCTTCGAACTCGTTCTATGGGTTGTCTTCCGGTCTATGCCAACTCTTGAGTTTTTGGCTTACTCTTGCCTTGATACTGTGAATAGAGTGGTGGTTCTTGTAAATCTCTTAGCCCTCGTGCGGTTGGATAACCATCTCTGTTTTGATCTTGTTCTAATGTCGCACTTTGTCGAAGCCATGCCTGCAATGATGGTTGGGTTGATTGTTGGTTATGGTAGTTGAACGTCTATTGCCGGTTAGAATGTGATGTTGTGTCGTACTCTTCTGAAAATGGATTTTTTGACTTGCTAGGGGTATAGGTGGACTTTGGTACTTCTTCGGGGACATATGCTGATGTTTCTGGAACTGTTGCCTTTTCTACCTCCTGTGGAAGAACTCGTTTGTATTCTCGCCCGTACCTGTCAACAAAAATGACATCCTTCCCCATAGCAATTTCATAAGAGAATAAGTAAAGAACCTTGTCTTTGCTTAATTCATTTGGGTAGGGTTCTTTGCATTGAAAATAAGAGACTACTCCCTCGCTCTCATGCTTGTAAATTCCCACATTCTCATTATAGGTAGAGATCTTGGTTGTTTTTTTATCATACATAAAAAGAGCTCCAGGTCGATCAATATTTGGAGGCGGCTCTTGAGCCTCGAAGACCATTTTTGCTTTTTCCACATTATCTCCATATCTGTTGTAATCCTCAGGGTTACTAACTATCAGATAGTGGTTCCCCTTTTCGTCTCGGAATCTATCTCCATCATCATAGACTCAACTCTATCACCAGTCTCTGAGCAGGTATTTCTTCTATACAAATACACTTGCATCCCTGATAGTCAGAATAGACTAGGGCTCCCCTAGAGTTTGTTCCTTCTAAGAATATTAAAGTGAACTTGGCATCGTTCAAAGGGTTTTGGGAGGTACTTCCTCCTAGAATTGGTCCTTCACCGAAGAAACCTCCTGGCTATTGACTACCCATCACGAAGAAGGACTTATCTGATGAAGTGTCAATATCACTACCCTCCTCAATTATTGGTGCTAATGGATCTAGCCTTGCCTGAGTTACACTCTCCTCAGTGGACACTAAGCTACCTTGATCACCTGCCACTAGGAATGTGTCTTCCTGATCTTAAATTCATCAAACTTTTGGTCTCTAGGAATGTGTCTTCCTGATCTTAAATTCATCAAACTTATAAATGCAATTTATCACAAATCCAACCACTCACATGGAAAGGGATGAGTCTTTGCACAACTTCTTGCCGTTGAATATACATGTACACAAGCGTTTAATTTCGGCAATCGAATCAAAGAATTTAATCACTAGAGGTGGTCTTAGTAATGATTGGTATAGCTGGAGGGTTAACCTCAACCACTACTGTACTTTATACACCTCGGATGTTCTTGATTAGGTGTGCTAATCTGGAACTGTACTTCAGTCGAATGTTTGTCAGTTTAGAAGGAAAGTCTTAATTCCATCTTTGCTCCATCAAAAGGTCAAACAAGGTCCTATTTCACTTCTGAAAGAATTTTTGGAACTCTTAAGTCAACTGGAACATCACTCTATGTCCACAGTCAGATTTTGGCTTCAATAAGCCCCTGTAGACATCTTACGCGTAGCATGTCCACCTGCTCTGTTTTGGCTAAAATTTGCACTATAGATTCCCCTTCATCTGCTGAGTCCACAACTATTCTCACTTTTTGATTTGGACACCTATAAGCTGGTCATTTGATCAGAAATATGTTCTAGCAGCCTGATGTTGGTCTAACCAGTCTAATCAACTCCAATTTGGACCAAAATTGACTAGGAGACTTGCCTCAGGCTATACAACACCCTGCTATGCCTACAGTCAGATTTTGACTTCAATATCATGCATTAGACATCCTATGCGTAGCATGTCTAACTGTTCCAAATTGATCCAAATGCAAACCACAGACTCCTCTTAACACTAGAATGGTAACAGGACACTTTTATGTCCTTGGACACTTTTGTGTCCTGTTAAGTGACCATTTTGCTTGAATTATTTGAAGAGAAGACCATATTAGGTAAAGTGGGAAAATCCCAATTCCTAGGTTGGACAACTTTCAATATATCATGTAAAAAATATAGAGATTTTGTCAAAAATTTGAGTTTTCTTAAGGTATCATTCCACTTTATGCACATACAATACACAATGAAAACAACTAAAATACCATGGTTTCAATCAATTGGATTATTAGGAGACGAGTATATTGCATCCATTATCGTTGTCTATGTTCTACTATCCTACCTACAAATTATCTCAACATGGAGAGCTTGGTTTCTAGGTCCACCACTTGTCCAAGTTAATGTAAAAGTGACTCAAGGTTCACAACTTGTGAAAGCAAGGATCCATTGAGGAATACAATCCACTTGGCTATTTTTCCTTAATTTATTGCATGTGACATTCAAGCAAGGTCCACTTCTAATCTATAACTTCTTAATTTGAGGCATGGGGCATACATAAAATATGTAGCATATACTCTATTGCCTCATAGGAAGGTTGGTTTCAAGGTGCACTTATCCATGCTAGCCTATCTTGGAGAAATGATGGAGCTTGCTTCTCTCCTTGTATTAATGGAGACTAGCTTGGACAAGTGGTGGACCTTTGCTTCTCTCTATGTTTCAATAGAGTTAGCTTGGACAAGTGGTGATCTTGGAACAAAACCCCCATGTAAAATATATCATGGGTATTCCAAGTGATTAGAAAGATTACCATTTAAGATATAACCTTATAGGTTGGACAAATGGAGCTTGGCTTGGAGAAATGGTGGACCTTTGATTCTCTCCATGTTTCAATGGAGCCTATCTTGGAGAAATGGTGGAGCTTGCTTCTGTCCATGTTTCGATGGAGCCTAGCTTGAACAGTTGGTGGACCTTTGCTTCTCTCTATGTTTCAATAGAGTTAGCTTAGACACGTGGTGGATCTTGAAACTAAGCCAACTACTATCAATGTTTCCTAGCTTGGACAAGTGGTGGAGTGTTTCTCTACTCCATGTTTCATTGGATCTTAGCTTGGACAAGTGTTGGACCTTAAAACAAAAACCCCATGTACAACATAGAATGGATTTTCTAGATTTCAATGGAGTCTAGATTTAACAAATGGTGGAGCTTGTCTTCATCCATGTTTCAATGAAACTAGCTTGGAAAAGTGGTGGACCTTGTAACAAACCCCCCCATGTACAACATATCATTGGTTTTCTAAGTGATGGGAAGGAATACCATTCAAGATATAAACTTATAGAGTAGTTGACTTTAAAACCAAATTCATCATAATACAATGAAATACAGGTTAGACAATTCCTAAATCTTGAGACCAAACCTCCCATGCTATTAGAGATAATATATTGGATAAGTGGTGGACCTTCTATTATTTTCCCATGCCTAGTTTAGACTACCGGTACACTTTGCAGCGATAAAGGTTGGACGAGTTGTGGAGCTTTGTTTCTATCCATGTTTTAATGGATCTTAGCTTGGACAAGTGGTGGACCTTGGAAAAAAGCTTCCATGTACAACATATATGAGGTTTTCCATGTTTTAATGGAACCTGTCTTGGACAAATGGTGAAGCTTGCTTCTCTCCATGTTGATTTTGGAACTACCTTAGACAAGTGGTGGAGCTTTTCTTTTCTACTCTTCATAATACAATGAAGTATAGGTTGGTTACATGGTGAATGTTAAGGCCAAACCTCCCATTTTACTAGAGATGATAGGTTGGACAAGTGGATCAACCTTCTATCATTTCTCCATGAATATATTGGACAATTAGTAGAACTAACATCTCTCTATGTTGTCTAGAGATAAGCTTGGACAAGTGATGGACCTTGCTTCTCTCTTCCCTTGGTTTACTAGTTTGAAGACTCAGTATATATACTTTCTTAGATCTAGCTTGAACAAGTGGTGGACCTTGTATCCACAATCTTAATTCATTACAAAAAAGTATATGAAAAAATAACATAGGAATCTTGGTTTGAAGGTCAAGCAATTAGGTTCCAAATGCACATAATAATATATTTTCCACCCATAATAAAAGAAAGTTAAATATGTTATCACCAAATTGACAAAGGTAACGTACTCCAAGAATTCTAGCTTTGCATCTTGTCAGATCTAAATCTTCATCAAGGCGACATGCATGTATACATCAACTTTCAAGCCATTCAAGAATACATGCACTTAGATTCCATAGTTTTGTTTTCAAAGTCTTTTAGGTTCTAAAACTCTTTCACGTAAAGTATGTAATGACAAAATTCTTGAAGCAAACATTTGTGCCCAAGAAAAAGATCGCTCTCACATATTTAAAGTCCATGAATTCTCTGATCCATACTTACAAGTTTTATTTTGACATCAAACATCAATTCTCTCATAGTTACAAATAAATGCAACCTCGATATGAATTGACAAAAAATGAATTTCTTTTGCTATATGACCCAACATAGGCCCCAATCAAATAAAAAATGAGTCCCCAAAAATTTGGGTGCACTCTAGCAATACATCAGAGTCCCCTTACAATAGGATGCACTCCAATAGTACATTGAAGTCCCCTTACAATAGGGTGCACTCCATTCAAGTGTTCATAAAATTGACACACCTTTGTTTTTTTATAAAAAAGACTATATCAAATTATACAAATGTTGAAAGATACACACTAGAATAAAAAAAGCATCTTATGGCCATATTTATTCAATTCTTTCGTGTTGACAAGTACACACCAAGGACATAATTTGTCTCAGAATCACTATACTGATTTACAATTGTGTTGTATGTATAGACTCTCTTATCTCTTGCATACAACCATCCTACCAACCATGGAATTATGGTTCTCTGCAAGAAGTTTTGAAGTTGCTCGGAAGTTTGCCTCCACATCTTTGGAAATATAAGATATGTCCCTGGCATGTTCCACATCACCCTATATGGAGTGTCATAAAAAATTAAGGTATTGTTTGCATCCAAATCCTCAAATATCTTCCAAATATCACTCAAATTTTTGTGATAAACCCTTGTAAATCCTAACATAATATTTGGATTTTGGCAATTTTTGTTACTCATAAACACCTTGAACTTGGTATACTACTCAGGAAAACATTTTTGTGTGATGCGTTGCACCCTTGTTAAGCTATAGTAACTCCATATCCATAGCTCAAAGTATTCAGCACAAAACTCCAAAAAACTTTGTGCGTCTGGTCGCACCACATGATAAACTTCATCTCTCTCCTCCACAAGTCGCATGTGTTGAGCCCAAGATGGCATAGAATCTCCATGTTTCATTTCAATTGTCTTGAGAAGTAACCCCTCTAGATCCAAGATAACTACTCTTTTGATGTCCTTGAAAGAAAGTGGTAGGTGATAAGGAGGTGATTCATTCCTTGGACAAGATCTTGGAGGAGGTTGGATGGGTAATTCAATAGTTTTATTCAATTTATGCCAGCATATAGCCAATCCATTTTTCTGTAATGGTTCTGAAATTAAAGAACAAGAACACTTAATGCAAAAACAACAATAGACATGAGTTTTACATTGTCTACCCTAAGGTTTTATTAGATACCAAAATCCATCTATGATCTACTCATTAACAGAAAGAAAGTCAAATTGAAATCCTGACTCTTTTTTATGCTACACTCTCTCTTAGTCTCAATACCATGGAGGTCAACTAGACTTAAGTCAACTAATAACTACTACTTGTTCTTAAAGGTATGCTTGAAGTGCATAAGGCTTAACCAATGCTCTAGTGTAGGATGGGTATTTAGGTCTCAAGGTCTACCACTTATCCAAGCAAACATCCATTTAGATATGGAAACCCATTTTTTGTTAATATAATGATATAGAGTGGACAAGTGGTGAATCCTGAGACCAAACCACTCATGCTACTAGGGATAATAGGTTGGACAAGTGGTGGACCTTGAATGTAAACCCCCCATGTACAAAGTATCAGGGGTTTTGGGTATTTCATTCGACTCTAGCATCTTCGAGACATGGTGGAGCTTACTTCTCTCCATGTTTCAATGGAGTCTATCTTGGATAAATGGTGTAGCATCATTCTCTCCATGTTTCAATGGAGCCTAGCTTGGACAAGTGGTGGACGTTTGTTTCTCTCTATGTTTGAACAGATTTAGCTTGGACAAGTGGTGGACCTTGGAACAAAATCCCATGTAAAACATATCATGGACATTACAAGTGGTGAGAAAAAATACCATTCAATATATAACCTTATAGGTTGGACAAGTGGTGGACCTTAACACCCAATTATTATTAATATAATGACATAGAGTGGACAAGTGGTGAATCTTGCGACCAAACCTACTAGGAAAAGTAGGTTGGACAAGTGGTGGACCTTGAATGCAAACCCCCCATGTACAAAATATCACTCATGCTACTAGGAATAATTTGGTATTAAGGTCCATGTTTCAATGGAGCCTAGCTTGGAAAAGTGGTGGACCTTTGTTTGTCTCTATGTTTCAATAGAATTAGCTTGGACAAGTGGTGAACCTTGGAACAAAACCCCCATGTAAAGCATGTCATGAGCATTACAAGTGGTGAGAAAAAATACCATTCAAGGTATAACCTTATAGGCTGGACAAGTGGTGGACCTTAGCACCCAATTCCTCTCATTATAATGACATAGAGTGGAAAAGTGGTGAATTGTGAGACCAAACCTACTAGGGATAATAGGGTGGACAAATGGTTTACCTTGAATGTAAATCACCCATGTACAAAATATCATGGGTTTTGCGTATTTCAATGGAGCCTTAGCATCTAGGAGACATGGTGGAGCTTACTTATGTCCATGTTTTAATGGAGCCTATCTAGGAGAATTGGTGAGGTTCCTTCTCTCCATGTTTCAATGGAGCCTAGCTTGGACAAGTCGTGGACCTTTGTTTCTCTCTATGTTTAAATATGGTTAGCTTGGACAAGTGGTGATCTTGGAATGAAACTCCCATGTAAAACATATCATGGGCATTTCAAAGTGGCGAGAAAGGATACCATTTAATATATAACCTTATAGGTTGGGACAAGTGGTGGACCTTAACACAATATAATGACATAGAGTGTACAAGTGGTGAATCTTGAAACCAAACCACTCATGCTACTAGGGATAATAGGTTAAACAAAGTGGTGGGCCTTGAAAATAAAACCCCCTAGAGTGTTTTCAATGGAGCCTACTTGGAAACATGGTAAAGCTTGCTTCTCTCCATGTTTCAATGCAGCCTATCTTGGATAAATGGTGGAGCATCATTCTCTCCATGTTTCATGGAGCCTAGCTTGGACAAGTGGTGGACCTTTATTTCTCTCTATGTTTGAATAGAGTTATCTTGGAAAAGTGGTGGACCTTGGAACAAAACCCCATGTAAAACATATCATGGGCATTACAAGTGGTGAGAAAAAATACCATTTAATATATAACCTTATAGGTTGGAAAGTGGTGGACCTTAACACCCAATTATTCTTAATATAATGACATAGAGTGGATAAGTGGTGAACTTGGGACCAAACCTACTAGGAAATAGGTTCGACAAGTGGTGGACCTTGAATGTAAACCCCCCATGTACAAAATATCACTCATGCTACTAGAAATAATTTGGTATTAAGGTCCATGTTTCAATGCAGCCTAGCTTGGAAAAGTGGTGGACCTTTGTTTCTCTCTATGTTTCAATAGATTTAGCTTGGACAAGTGGTGGACCTTGGAACAAAAACCCCCATGTAAATCATGTCATGGGCATTACCAAGTGGTGAGAAAAAATACCATTCAAGCTATAACATTATAGGTTGGACAAGTGGTGGACCTTAACACCCAATCCTCTTAATATAATGACATAGAGTGGACAAGTGGTGAATCATGAGACCAAACCTACTAGGATAATAGGTTGGACAAGTGGTGAACCTTGAATGTAACCCCCCCATGTACAAAATTTATGGGTATTGGGTATTTCAATGGAGCCTAGCAACTTGGAGACATGGTGGAGCTTTTTCTCTCCATGTTTCAATGGAGGCCTATCTAGGGAAACAGTGGAGGTTCCTTCTCTCCATGTTTCAATGAGCCTAGCTTGGACAAGTGGTGGACCTTTCTTTCTCTATATGTTTTAATAGAGTTAGCTTGGACAAGTGGTGGACCTTGGAATGAAACCCCCATGTAAAACATATCATGGGCATTTCAAGTGGTGAGAAAGGATACCATTTAAAATATAACCTTATAGGTTGGACAAGTGGTGGACCTTAACACATAGTTCTTCTTAATATAATGACATAGAGTGTACAAGTGGTGAATCTTGAGACCAAACCACTCGTGCTACTAGGGATAATAGGTTGGACAAGTGGTGGACCTTGAATGTAAACCCCTCATGTACAAAATTATGGGTTTAGGGTATTTCAATGGGAGCCTAGCTTGGAGACATGGTGTGGAGATTGCTTCTCTCAATGTTTCAATGGAACCTATCTTGGAGAAATGGTGGATCATCCTTCTCTCCATGTTTCAATGGAGCCTACCTTGGACAAGTGGTGGACCTTTGCTTCTCTCTATGTTTCAATAGAGTTAGCTTGGACAAGTGGTGGTCTTGGAACAAAACCCTTTGTAAAACAATAGCATGGACATTACAAGTGATAAGGAAAAATATCATTTCAAGATATAACCTTATAGGTTGGAAAAGTGGTGATGGACCTTGACAAGTGGTGAAGGATACCATTTAAGATATACCCTTATAGGTTGGACAAGTGGTGGACCTTAACACACCAGTTATTCTTAATATAATGACATAGAGTGGATAAGTGGTGAATCTTAAGACCAAACCACTCATGCTACTAGGTATAATACGTTAGAGAAGTGGTAGACCTTGAATGTAAACACCCCATGTACAAAATATCATGGTTTTAGGGTGTTTCAATGGAGCCTAGAATCTTGGAGACATGGTAGATCTTGATTCTTTCCATGTTTGAATGGCACCTATCTTGGAAAAATGATGGAGGTTACTTCTCTCCATGCTTCAATGGAGCCTAGCTTTGACAAGTGGTGAACCTTTGCTTCTCTCTATGTTTGAATAGAGTTAGCTTGGACAAGTGGTGGACCTTTGCTTCTCTCTATGTTTGAATAGAGTTAGCTTGGACAAGTGGTGGACCTTGGAATGAAACCCCCATGTAAAACATATCATGGGCATTTCAAGTGGTGAGAAAGGATACCATTTAAGATATAACCTTATAGGTTGGACAAGTGGTGGACCTTAATACATAGTTCTTCCTAATATAATGACATAGAGTGTACAAGTGGTGTATCTTGAGACCAAACCACTCGTGCTACTAGGGATAATAGGTTAGACAAGTGGTGGGCCTTGAAATAAAACCCCCCATGTACAAAATAAAATGGGTTTAGGGCATTTAAATGGATCCTAGCTTGGAGACATGGTGGAGCTTTCTTCTCTCCATGTTTCAATGAAGCCTATCTTGGAGAAATGGTGGAGCATCCTTCTCTCCATGTTTCAATATAGCTTAGCTTGGACAAGTGGTGGATCTTTGGTTCTCTCTATGTTTCAATAGAGTTAGCTTGGACAAGTGGTGGACATTGAAACAAAACTCCCATGTAAAACATATCATGGGTAGTTCAAGTTGTGAGAAAAAAAAAACCATTTAAAATATAACCTTATAGGTTGGACAAGTGGTGGACCTTAAACCCAATCCTTTTTAATACAATGACATAGAGTGGACAAGTGGTGAATCTTGAGACCAAAGCTATCAAGCTACTAGGGATACTAGGTTGGACAAGTGGTGGATCTTGAATGTACATCCCCTATGTACAAAATATCATGGGTTTAGGGTGTTTCAATGGAGTCTAGCATATTGGAGACATGGTGGAGCTTGCTTCGCTCCATGTTTCAAGTGGTGGTGGACCTTCAATTATTTTCCCATACCTAGTTTAGACAACCCATACACTTTGCAACTCTAAAGGTTGGACGAGTGGTGTGGAGCTTTGTTTATTTCCATGTTTTAATGGATCTAGCTTGGACAAGTGGTGGACCTTGGAAAAAAAGTCCCCCCTGTACAACATAGCTGAGTTTTTTCATGTTTTAATGGAAGAGAGATTTGACAAATGGTGGAGCTTGCTTATCTCCATGTGGATTTTAGAACTAGCTTGGACAAGTGGTGGAGCTTTGCTTTTCTACTCTTCATAATACAATGATGTATAGGTTGGTTACATGGTGAATCTTAAGGCCAAACCTCCCATCTTACTAGAGATGATAGGTTGGACAAGTGTTCAACCTTCTATCATTTCTCCATGCCTATAATTAGACAATTAGTAGAACTAGCATCTTTCTATGTTGTCTAGAGCTGAGCTTGGACAAGTAGTGGACCTTGCTACTCTCTTCCCTTGGTTTATTAGTTTGAAGACTCATTATATATACTTGCTTAGATCTATATAATTACTCATTAGTTAGGTTACAAGTAGGTATGTAATTTGTTAGCCTCAAGGGACTTTGAATATTGAATAGTAAGAAAGTCAAGTGCTGGTTTGAAGATCTTTTGCTTATCTAAACTAGACTCTAACTCAATAATAAGTCTCTTAAGTTCCACGAATTGTCCTATCTAGGCCCAAAAGAGTCTTAATTGGTTTGTGCTAGATTCTAACTTCCTTGATGGGGTAGAATCCTAGAAAAATGAGGCACTATAAGTTTTACCTTAGCTCAAATGGATTTTCACTTAAACTAGACTGCAATTTGGCACTCTAGTATCTTTGTCTTGATGGAGTTTAACACTAGATACATAGTAGTGATATTTAAGCTTCATGTCTCTTCACTTGATCGAGATATGAGACCATACTTTCAAGGTCACCACTTGTCTTACCTAAAGACCAATGTGAGACATGGGAGCAAGAAATCCATCCGATATTGTTTTAAGGACTATTACATAGACAATCAATAACTTAAGTAAAGCAAAAAGACTTGGATCTTTCACAATTAATAACTTAAGTAAAGCCAAAAAGACTTGGATCTTTGACAGTTTTTTTCAAACTAAAAAAGCACAATCTCATGCTAACAAAACTATAAATCACAATTGAAAGTTTTGAACGAGAAAAAGATCAGCAATCTTATAAGAAGGATACTTTTCATTTCATTTGATGATTACAAACTAAAAGAAAGTCTCTCAAGAAATTGATAAACAAAAAATGTAGGTGACTGCTTCATTATTTTGAGCAAACATATCAAAGATACCATGCACATGAGTGTTCAAGTATGTGTATCAAGAATATATGACATGTCACTAGTACCTTAGGGTTGCTTTCTATCCAGCCTTAGAAGATTGTTCTCAGCTTTCACCTTATTTATATAAGCCTTTGCTGTGGTTGCCTTCAAAACTCCTTTTGTGTTACAACCCAATTGCCTAGCTAAAGTGGTCAATTGTGACGCCTTCATGCTTTCAATGGGTGTACGCTCCTTTGCTAAGATCTCTTGTATTTGGGCTCTTCTCATTTCATTGCGGTGGCTTGTGTCACTTGCATTTTCAATGATAGTTTCATCCTGTCACCTTTTGCAGGTGGTATTCTTCTTGTAAAGAACACCTTAGCTGACCAAACATCATTTTTCTGCTTCCAATACTCCATGATTTGTTTGTATTCACTATCATTTGTCACTATAGGTTGTCCATAACGATTAGAAGCAATTAAATCACGCACATCCCTTCTCTCATCAAGCTGAATCAAGTATGGCAGTAGCTCCTCCAAGAGCATATTGTCAACCATCTTCTCAGCATCAAATTGTGGTGGAAAAATGCAATTGTTTGCTGGTGAAATACATCCCTTGTAAGGAGAGTCATCAATAAGCACTGTTCTTTGTGGATCACATTCAAACCCCATGGCAATTTTGGCTAGAGGCTTGAACATTGCCTCAACGTTTGGATTGTCGGGTCTAAACAATTTTTGAGTTTGAGCGGTGTAGCAAACATCTTGCGACCAAATTGCAAAGAAAGGCAATGTATCCTCAGCTAAGTTGTTTAGTGCTGCAAGGATTTGATACACATTATTCCTAGTAGCTGTCGACCAAATTGCAACATTAAACCTCTGTAAAATAGTCTTCAAGAATTGGATGCAACCTGGCCTGAGTATAATATATCTTTTTGAATCCATTTGCACTGAGTTGTGGTGTGAGGATGGTTGAGGGGAACGTTTCAACAATAGACCATTTAAATCCAATATAATTGTAAGCATGGATTTCTCAACATCTACGCTACATGACGTAGTACCAATTGGCAATAGCTCGTGAGTGGACTTTTCAGTCTCTTTTGATGTATGTTGCATTTTTGAAGCATCGATTTCTTGGTTCTCATTATTGGAAGCTTGCTCAAGTTGCACAACACTAGACTCTAGTATAGAAATATCATCCATCTTGGGCACTTTAGAAACCATAGAATCTATGGATTCTATAGTTGTTGACTGAACCATAGGAGCATTATCCATCCCAGTTTGTGAATCTAAGAAAACACACACACAAATGGTATCTCAAAACCACTAGAATTTTATTCACCATATTTATATGTAGAACTCCTAGTAAGAAATTTATTTAAGGTAAAGTCGTTGTTAGAATCCTTGCAACCATTTTCAGCATTCGTACACCAAACACCACTTGTCTAAAATACAATCTACTAACTCAACATTTTCCATCCTACACTTTATTAAAGATGAGTACTTAAAGTGAAAACTAAAAGCCACCCTTGTTGAGGAAACATGGATACAAGGTCCACCAAATGTCCAACCTAGACTACAAGAAAAATTAGAGATTTGGCTTAGATTTGGATTCAAAGGCCACCACTTATTCAAGTAAGATAACTCCACTTGTTTAAGACAGTAATGTTTGAAGCCCCACCACTTGTCCAACCTAGACATTGATTAAATTTTGGTAAGATTTATCACAAATCTAGAGTAGAATCAAGATTCTATGGCCAAGGTAGTCAAATATGTTAGACAACACACAAAGCATAAGAGCACTCTAGATTCTCGTTGAGCATAAACTAAACAATAATCAAATGTTATATTCACTTGAGATTTCATCCATGAAAAATGAAAATGATGCATGTACTTGAGATTTCCATCCATGTACAATACTTTACAATGTCAAGTAAAGTTATAGTCAGCAAACAACTCTTCTCCTGCTTCAACTTGACAAATAGTCTCAATGCATACATGGCCATATTCTTCTGACTTGATGTGTGAAGAGGTGCATTTATGCCAAGGTGGAAAATTTGGATCAAATGTATAGCGTACGTTGGGACAGACATTTGTACTGTGAGAACTATTTATATAGCCCGACACGTTTCCTTCTTCTACACAACCAATAATGTATGATTGATCTTCCTCTTCTTCTATGTTTGGATCCTCTAGAAGAGAATATTTATAAGCTCTTGGAAAAATTTTGCATATCTTTTTCCAGTCTTGAAATCTATACTTATGCCCTCCATAGTTTAGAATAGTCAAACCACTTTCCAGGGTAGTATGCACAAATAGCCCATAACCAGCTCCTTCAATACATGAAAGTCGCACTTCAAAATCCACACCGTTAATATGGAAAATTACATCTTTGGGAATAGGAAAAGTTGGTGTCCCAAAAGGATCTTCATGCCAATCATAGTGTGAAATACATCTAGTTTTTATATCACTTAACTCCTTTGTGTCTGCAAAAAGAAGAAAATATTATGCATAAAATAATGACAATATCAAAGAAAGATATCATTATTTTATAGTCCAATAGGTCCATTGTATGGAAGACTTAGAGTGCCTCTTACATGGTGCCTCCAAGGTTTCCAAAAAATAAAATCATTGGAAAAAAAAGGCCACTGTGTCTCCAATCTATTGCCCATTTGAAGCATAGAGAGAACCAAGGTCCACCACTTGTCCAAGCTAGACATGGAGCATTGACACAAGATCCAACACTTATCCAAGAACCCTATAGTATATGTGGTAACATGGGATGCATTGATGCAACAAAAGTAGTCTAGCCTCCTCATCCATCTCTTTTTTCTTGTAGCCTAGAGGGATTAGTTTCAAGGTCTATCACTAGTCAAAAACTACACATAGAACATTGATACAAGGTTCCACCACATGTGAAACCTATCATCTCTAGTAGCATGGATGGTTTGATATCAAGGTTCACTGCGTGTCCTACCTATACTCTATTGTAGCATAGAGATTCTGGTTTGGTGGTACTACACTTGTCCAAACTTGGCTTGTTGTTGATATCTGGAGGTAATCAAGGGTCCTCCACTTGTCCAAGTTAGGCATATAAAACAATTGCAAGGTCCACCATGTGTACAACATATGATTGATTATAGCATGCATGGTCTTATTTCATGGGCAACCATCTTCTCTCCAACATGTGTCCAACCTCGGCTCCATTGAAGCATGGAGAGAAGCAAGGTCCACCACTTATCAAAGCTATTATTTTCTCCCAGTGCTTTCAAAACCCATAATACGTTGTACATGGGGGGGGGGGGGATTCTTGTTTCAAGGTCCACCACTTGGCTAAGATTGGATCCATTGAAACATAAAGAGAAGCAAGCTCTACCATTTGTCCAAGCTAGGAGCCATTGAAACATGAAAACCCCATAATATGTTGTATACGGGGGGTTTTTTTCACGGTCTACCACTTGTCTAAGCTATGGTCCATTGGAACATGGAGAGAAGCAAAGCTCCACCACTTTTCTAAGCTAGGATCCATTGAAACATGGAGAGAAGCAAGCTCCATTGTTTGTCTAAGCTAGGCTCCATTGGAACATGGAGAAAACAAGCTCCACCACTTGCCTATTATTGCATAGAGATTCTGGTTTGAAGGTCCACCACTTGTCCAACCTTGCCTTCATGTATGGAGATAATCAAGAGTGCAATGCTTCTCTAAGCTAGGGACATAAAAGAGTTTCAAGGTCCACTACATATACGATCTATGATGGGTTGTAGCATGGGAGGTTTCATTTTAAGGTTGACCACTTCTCCAGCTCCGCTTGTCCAACCTCAGATCCATTGAAGAATGGAGAATAAAGGTGTACCAACTCTCCAAAATAGGCAAGACAATCTCTATAAAACCCATGAATTGTTAATATATGCTATGCTGTGGAGTTTTGTTTGAAGGTCCACTCCTTATCCAAGCTACAATCCATTGAAGCATGGAAATAAGTAAGATATATCTATAGTCCAAGATAGGATCCATTGAAACATAGAGAGAATCAAGGTCCACCACTTGTCCAAGCTATGCATGGGTAATTGATATAAGGACCACTACGTTTTCACCTATACTATGCTCTATCATGGATGGTTTCATATACCACCAATTTTCCAACCTATTTAGTAGGTTGTATTATGGGGGTTTGGTTTCAAGGTACTTCACTTGTCTAAGGTGGGTTCCATTGAACCATGGAGAGAAACAATGTCTACCACTTGTCCGAAATATGCTCCTTTAAAACATAAAAGCAAGGTCCACCACTTGTCCAAGCTAATGTTTCTCTCCATTGAAGCATGGAGAGAAACAAGGTCTACCACCTGTCCAAAATATGCTCCATTGAAACATAAAAGCAAGGTCCACCACTTGTCCAAGCTAATATAACAAATGGGTGTTGGTTACAAGGTGTACCACACTTGTCTAAACTAGTCTCCATGCAAGGTCCACCACATGTCCAAGCTATATGATCTTGGTTTGAAGGTCTACCACACCTCTTGAAATTAGGATCCATGTAAGGTCCACCTTTTGTCAAGCTATGCCTTTAGTGAGTACTAAAACTAAGTAAATTGCAGTACTTAAATACCTTT
Organism: Adiantum capillus-veneris; assembly: GCF_014529385.1. NCBI lineage: Eukaryota > Viridiplantae > Streptophyta > Polypodiopsida > Polypodiales > Pteridaceae > Adiantum > Adiantum capillus-veneris. The sequence continues at coordinate 68,712,120 of NC_140936.1, forward strand.
CCAAGCTCATTAAGATTTTGGTCTCTAAGGCCACCACCACATGTCTAATCTATGCTCTAATTGATTACTTATGCTAGTTCTCAAAGTCCAAACATAAGCTCCCTTCTAGCAAGGTTAGTTTAAATTTAGGCTCCAACACCTGTCTAAGCTAGGTTCAATTTATGAAGCATCACCATTTAACCATGCTACGATCTAATGTATCATATCAAGGGGGTATTGATAAAAGGTCCAAAACTTATTGAGTTCAAGCTCTTAAGTAATTAAGTCTTTGTGAGTATTAAATGTTATAGTTTTAGTCTAAAGATCCACCATTCAAAAACTCAAGTAATTTATTATTTACATTCAAACCTTGAATGCTTGAGATAAAAAATACAAACTCAATCAATACTATATAAAGCAAAATCTAACATTAAGAGTATCAAATCAGTAACAAGAAACACTAACATGCACAAGAAACTCAAAACATACGTGTCTCCATTTCCAAAAAGTCCTCCATTGACAGAGGATGTTGTTGTTGTTGTTCTTCTTCTCTTTGTGGAGAGCACTCCTCTGTAACAGGCACAATGTCATCTGATTGCGAAGTGGATTGTTGAAGTCCAGCCCATTTTTCTATATCTTCATGAGACTTAGCAAAGTCTAGCAGCATGGTCTCCACGTTTTTTGCCTCCTCCACACTATCAATTAAGCATATAACTTCTTTTTTCTGTTGTATTCCTTCTTGTGCAACCAAGGAGCCATCACCAAAAACATCAACAAGCTTGCGGTCTTCAAAACAATATGTACGAATGTAGTGCTTGACCAAAGCTCTTTTTTTGGCCTCCAAATATTGCAAATCTGACATATCGTTATCTGCTACTTGAAGAAGAGAACAATCAATTGGCATGGGATGTTCCTCTGATCTTCTTCTCAGGTCTTCAAATGCATTGCCTTGTCCCAAGAAGGCAATAACTGTTAGGAATTGAATTGCTCCTTTGCAAGGAGCTGATGGAAAGTGATGCAATGCACCACAACAATGGTAGCTCAGATTATCTCCCATGGCGTGAAAGGCACATTGCAATTTTGTGAAGTTAGTGAAATCCACAAATGCAAGAAAGACAAATCCAGGATCTGTTGACCCTCCAGCAATAGCCAAGATCCCATCCAAAGCATTGTTAAATGTCTCCTCACTCCACTTCAAATTGCCTCCAACGTTTTTTGTCATATCTAAAACACATAAGCCAATAGGCACTTTATTATTGAAGTGGCGCATCAAGTAGAGATTGCCTTCCATTTGTAGGCTCACCACATAGATTGACCATGGCAAATCTCTAGGCTCAGTTTTCTCCTTTTGAAGGTGAATTGCCCATTGCATGTATTTTATTGCTCCATCTGGAAAAGCCATTTTCTTTGTTCCACGCGTCAAACTAGATTTGATCCATTCCTCGCATAGCATTAAAATTGTTTTATAAACAACATCATTGATGTTATACATTTTGACCACCTCCTCCCAGTCTTTACATGGTGAAGACTCATTCAAATTGTTGAAGCCTTCAAGAAGTGCATCTTGAATCAATTTGTCTTGCTTCAACTGCTTGATTCGATCATACATGTCAGTTGCATCACCATCCTTTGCACTCTTTGACAGTAAAATCTTCTCATCTCTAATCTCTTCTTGAATAGTCTTTACCTCTGATTCCTCAAGGCCACAAAGGTATCTAAATACAGTTGTTGGGGGTTTCTTATTCTCCTCTTCTAGCTTTTCAATGATTTCTATCCAGCAATCATAAACTAAATCAGAGTACGTGACCATGTGTGCCTGTTTAGCAATCCAACTTGCTGCTGCACTCATTCTTGCCAATCGAAGAAAAGCCTAAAAAGAAATAGAGAAATAATTAAACTATTGAGCAAGATTTGTTAATTAAACACTATCAAAAAGACAAAGAAAATAACTTACATCCCATCCGGCACGAGATGCATGTCCCTCTGCAATTCCACTTGCTGCCTTTGGTGGTCGTCCTGAGAAGATCCATTGACTCCGTAAATGTCTCAATATTTGGCTGTAAGGTTGCTTGACATACAATGCCTGAGCCTCCTCATTTGCAATGGCAGATATAGCAGTTGCAACAAATGGAGGAGCATTCACAACAATGCGAGCCTTTCTAAATTTATACACGCTAATCAGTCTTTCAAATACCTCTTTGTTGTTTTGTTCATTGTGAAGCAAAACTTTTGCAGCATAGATTGAATGCTGCCCATCAAGAATCCAATAATGATAATCTTTAATTTTTTGCTCCTCTACCTCTTCTACTGCCAAAGGAGTCCCCTTCTTTGATTTTGCATTTCGAACAGGCATCAAATATGCACATGCTGCAGGCTTGGTCGTACTCCGTGAAAATCCAAATAACACACTTTCAGCGTGTTTTTTATCCATAATACGTGCATTATAGTGATCAGGAGCAAGCCAACAATTTTGAATAGGGATATCAAATTCCCTATATTGGAAAGGAAAATAATTTATGTACTTATTCATTCCACCTGTATCTTTTTCTTGTCCTTTCATGGCCTCAGCTTCTAAAACATCTGGATCCACAATTCTCATCTTTGACATTGAACCCTCTGTTGATGAGGATGCCAAAGATGCCTTGTCTACATCCAAAATGGAACTAGTTCGCTTAGCTGCTACTTTTTGCACTTTTGCTTGCTTCTTTGTGGATGGTGGTCGTGAAGCTTTCACCTTTTTTCGTTGTAGTGTGGCAATGATGGAGCTTTGAAGTTGATCTGCTGTGATGTTTGGATTTGATTCTGCAAACTTCCATCCTCGAGAAAACATTGTCTCTTCTTTGTTTCTAGACATGCGCTCCAATGCATATGCTCCTGGAGATAGTTGAAATTCTAGATTCATTGGAACTAGAATGTCAATGCATTCCACCTCCGGATGACTATCAACTACAGAGACAGATGCTTCCACAACTTGTCCAACATCTTCAAACAAGCTGTCATTCTCCTTTTTGGCAATAAATAGATGCACCTTATGAAATTGTGCACCCTCTATACCATGTATGTCCAAATACCATTTCCTAACATCATTGCAAGTATAGTCAACTGAGACAGCAACCCTTGCAACCTGTTTTTTTGGAGCCATCTTTCCTGAAACAAAAAAAACCAAATGTTATTTTAGCATATACTTTTTTGTAATGAATTAAGTTTGTGTGAATACAAGGTCCACCACTTGTTCAAGTTAGATCTAAGCAAGTATACATAGTAATCTTTTAAGCTAGTAAACTAAGGGAAGGGAGAAGTAAGGTCCACCACTTGTCCAAGCTCAGCTCTAGACAACATGGAGAGATTCGAGGTCTACTAATTGTCTAATATAGGCTAACTATATTGAAACATAGAGAGAAGCAAAGGTCCACCACTTATCCAATCTAGGGTCCATTGAAACATGGAGAGAAGGATGCTCCACCATTTGTCCAAAATAGGCTCCATTGAAACATGAAGAGAAGCAATATGCACCATGTCTTCGAGATGCTAGGCTCCATTGAAATACCTTAAACCCACGATATTTTGTATATGTGGGGTTTAAATTCAAGGTCCACCACTTGTCCAACCTATTCTCCCTAGTAGCATGAGTGGTTTGGTCTCAAGATTCCCCACTTTTCCACTCTATGTCATTATATTAAGAAGATCTGGGTGTTAAGGTCCACCACTTGTCCAACCTATAAGGCTATATCTAAAATGGTATTATTTACCACCACTTGGAATGCACATGATAGGTTTTACATAGGGGTCTGGTTCCAAGGTCCACCACTTGTCCAAGCTAACTCTATTGAAACATAGAGAGAATCAAAGGTCCACCACTTGTCCAAGCTAGGCTCCATTGAAACATGGAGAGAAGGATGCTCCACCATTTGTCCAAGCCAGGTTCGATTGAAACATGAAGAGAAGCAAGCTGCACCATGTCTCCAAAATGCTAGGCTCCATTGAAATATCTTAAACCCATGATATTTCGTACATGGGGGGTTTACATTCAAGGTCCACCACTTGTCCAACCTATTATCACTAGTAGCATGAGTGGTTTGGTCTCAAGATTCACCACTTTTCCACTCTATGTCATTATATTAAGAAGATCTGGGTGTTAAGGTCCACCACTTGTCCAACCTATAAGGCTATATCTTAAAGGGTATTCTTTCTGACCACTTGGAATGACCATGATAGGTTTTACATGGGGGTTTGGTTCCAAGGTCCACCACTTGTCCAAGATAACTCTATTGAAACATAGAGAGAAGCAAAGGTCCACCACTTGTCCAAGCTAGGGTCCATTGAAACATGGAGAGAAGGATGCTCCACCATTTGTCCAAGATAGGCTCCATTGAAACATGAAGAGAAGCAAGCTGCACCATGTCTCCAAGATGCTAAGATCCATTGAAATACCTTACACCCATGATATTTTGTACATGGGGAGTTTACATTCAAGGTCCACCACTTGTCCAACCTATTATCTCTAGTAGCATGAGTGGTTTGGTCTCAAGATTCACCACTTTTCCACTCTATGTCATTACGTTAAGAAGATCTGTGTGTTAAGGTCGACCACTTGTCCAACCTATAAGGGTATATCTTAAAGGGTATTATTTCTCACCACTTGAAATGTCCATGATATGTTTTACATGGGGGTTTGGTTCCAAGGTCCACCACTTGTCCAAGCTAACTCTATTAAAACATAGAGAGAAACAAAGGTCCACCACTTGTCCAGGCTAGGCTCCATTGAAACATGGAGAGAAGGATGCTCTATCATTTGTCGAAGCTAACTCTATTGAAACATGGGGGGTTTACATTCAAGTTCCACCACTTGTCCAACCTAATAACGCTAGTAGCATGAGTGGTTTGGTCTCAAGATTCACCACTTTTTCACTCTATGTCATTATATTAAGAATATCTGGGTGTTAAGGTCCACCACTTGTCCAACCTATAAGGCTATATCTTAAGGGTTATTCTTTCTCACCACTTGGAGTGACCATGATAGGTTTTACATGGGGGTTTGCTTCCAAGGTCCACCACTTGTCCTATATAACTCTATTGAAACATAGAGAGAAGCAAAGGTCCACCACTTGTCCAAGCTAGAGTCCATTGAAACATGGAGAGAAGGATGCTCCACCATTTGTCCAAGATACGGTCCATTGAAACATGAAGAGAAGCAAGCTACACCATGTCTCCAACATGCTAATCTCCATTGAAATACCTTAAACCCATGATATTTCGTACATGGGGGGTTTACATTCAAGGTCCACCACTTGTCCAACCTATTATCTCTAGTAGCATGAGTGGTTTGGTCTCAAGATTCACCACTTTTCCACTCTATGTCATTATATTAAGAATATCTGGGTGCTTGTTGTGGGTTAGGTCAACACATGAACATCATTCACAGCAATAATAACCATCTACTCCACCATACTTCATTAACAACAATTCAGACACAGTAAACATGACTACCTTTAATATCAGAGTAAGTAGAAAATACACTGAATAGTTGCTGCACTGCACCATCATCATCACATTCATATCAGAGAACAGATACCTCGTGCGCAGATACATTCCCCACTTATATAGATAAATCCGACTTAACTACCCAGTCACAAGACATTCAGCAGACTGCAACTGAAATACAGTTACATCCGACTTAGCAAAATACAGCTCAGTAAATATCCGATAAGTCAAAATCCGACTTAGCTATTCAGAGTCAGTTTCTGACATGTGCCTCTCAACAGTGCTAAGGTCCACCACTTGTCCAATCTATAAGGCTATATCTTAAACTTTATTCTTTCTCACCACTTGGAGTTACCATGATAGGTTTTTTATGGGATTTTGGTTACAAGGCCCACCACTTGTCCAAGCTAAATCTATTGAAATATAGAGAGAATCAAAGGTCCACCACTTGTCCAAGCTAGGCTCCATTGAAACATGGAGAGAAGGATGCTCCACCATTTCTCAAAGATAGGCTCCATTGAAACATGAAGAGAAGCAAGCTGCACCATGTCTCCAAGATGCTAGGCTCCATTGAAATACCTTAAACCCATGATATTTCGTACATGTGGGGTATACATTCAAGGTCCACCACTTGTCCAACCTATTATCCTTAGTAGCATGAGTGGTTTGGTCTCAAGATTCACCACTTTTCCACTCTATGTCGTTATATTAAGAAGATCTAGGTTTTAAGGTCGACCACTTGTCCAATCTATAAGGCTAGATCTTAAAGGGTATTATTTCTCACCACTTGGAATGACCATGATATGTTTTACATGGGGGTTTGGTTCCAAGGTCCACCACTTGTCCAAGCTAACTCTATGGAAACATAGAGAGAAGCAAAGGTCCACCACTTGTCCAAGCTAGGCTCCATAGAGACATTTAAAGAAGGATGATCCCCCATTGGTGGAAGATAGGCTCCATCGAAACATGAAGAGAAGCAAGCTGCACCATGTCTCCAAGATTCTAGGCTTCATCAAAATACCTTAAACCCAGGATATTTTGTACATGGGGGGTTTACATTCAAGGGCCACCACTTGTCCAAGCTATTATCGCTAGTATATTGAGTGGTTTTGTCTCAAGATTCACCACTTTTCCACTCTATGTCATTATATTAAGAATATGTGGGTGTTAAGGTCCACCACTTGTCCAACCTATAAGTCTATATCTTAAAGGTTATTCTTTCTTACCACTTTGAGTGACCATGATAGGTTTTATATGGGGGTTTGGTTGCAAGCTCCACCACTTGTCCAAGCTAACTCTATTGAAACAGAGAGAGGAGCAAAGGTCCACCACTTGTCCAAGCTAGGCTCCATTGAAACATGGAGAGAAGGATGCTCCACCATTTTTTCAAGATAGGCTCCATTGAAACATGACGAGAAGCAAGCTGCACCATGTCTCCAAGATGCTACGCTCCAACGGAAAACATTAAACCCACGATATGTCGTAGATGAGGGGTTTACGTTCAAGGTCCAACACTTGTCCAAGCTATTATTGGTAGTAGCCTGAGTGGTTTGGTCTCAAGATTCACCACTTTTCCACTCTATGTCATTATATTAAGAATATGTGGGTGTTAAGGTCCACCACTTGTCCAACCTATAAGGCAACATCTTAAAGGTTATTCTTTCGTACCACTTGGAGTGACCATGATAGGTTTTACATGGGGGTTTGGTTCCAAGGTCCAGCACTTGTCCATGCTAACTGTATTGAATCATAGAGAGAAGCAAAGGTCCACCACTTGTCCAAGCTAGGCTCCATTGAAACATGGAGAGAAGGATGCTCCACCATTTGTCAAAGCTAACTCTATTGAAACATAGGGGGTTTACGTTCAAGGTCCACCACTTTTTAAAGCTATTACCGCTAGTAGTATGAGTGGTTTTGTCTCAAGATTCACCACTTTTTCACTCTATGTCATTATGTTAAGAATATTTGGGTGTTAAGTTCCACCACTTGTCCAACCTATAAGACTATATCTTAAAGGTTATTCTTTCTCACGACTTGGAGTGACCATGATAGGTTTTACATTGGGGTTTGGTTCCAAGGTCCACCACTTGTCCAAGCTAACTCTATTGAAACATAGAGAGAAGCAAAGGTCCACCACTTGTCCAAGTTAGGGTCCATTGAAACATGGAGAGAAGGATGCTCCACCATTTGTCCAAGATAGGCTCCATTGAAACATGAAGAGAAGCAAGGTGCACAATGTCTCCAAGTTGCTAGTGTCCATCTAAATACCTTAAACCCACTATATTTCGTAGATGCGGGGTTTACATTCAAGGTCCACCACTTGTCCAACCTATAAGTCTATATCTTAAAGGTTATTCTTTCTTACCACTTGGAGTGACCATGATAGTTTTTATATGGGTGTTTGGTTCCAAGCTCCACCACTTGTCCAAGCTAACTCTATTGAAACAGAGAGAGAAGCAAAGGTCCACCACTTGTCCAAGCTAGGCTCCATTGAAACATGGCGAGAAGGATGCTCCACCATTTGTCCAAGATAGGCTCCATTGAAACATGACAAGAAGCAAGCTACACCATGTCTCCAAGATGCTAGGCTCCATCGAAAAATATTAAACCAATGATATGTCGTAGATGAGGGGTTTACATTCAAGGTGCAACACTTCTCCAAGCTATTATTGGTAGTAGCCTGAGTTGTTTGGTCTCAAGATTCACCACTTTTCCACTCTATGTCATTATATTAAGAATATGTGGGTGTTAAGGTCCAGCACTTGTACAACCTATAAGGCTACATCTTAAAGGTTATTCTTTCTTACCACTTGGAGTGACCATGATAGGTTTCACATGGGGGTTTGGTTTCAAGATCCACCTCATGTCCAAGCTAACTCTATTGAATTATAAAGAGAAGCAAAGGTCCACCACTTGTCTAAGCTAGGCTCCATTGAAACATGGAGAGAAGGATGCTCCATCATTTCTCGAAGTTAACTCTATTGAAACATTGGGGGTTTACGTTCAAGGTCCACCACTTGTCCAAGCTATTACCGCTAGTAGCATGAGTGGTTTTGTCTCAAGATTCACCACTTTATCACTCTATGTCATTATATTAAGGATATCTAGGTGTTAAGGTCCACCACTTGTCCAACCTATAAGGCTATATCTTAAAGGTAATTCTTTCTCACGACTTGGAGTGACCATGATAGGTTTTACATTGGGGTTTGGTTCCAAGACCCACCACTTGTCCAAGCTAACTCTATTGAAACATAGAGAGAAGCAAAGGTCCACCACTTGTGCAAGCTAGGGTCCATTGAAACATGGAGAGAAGGATGCTCCAACATTTGTCCAAAATAGGCTCCATTGAAACATGAAGAGAAGCAAGGTGCACCATGTCTCCAAGATGCGAGGCTCCATCTAACTACCTTAAACCCAGGATACTTCGTAGATGGGGGGTTTACATTCAATGTCCACCACTTGTCCAACCTATTATCGCTAGTAGCATGAGTAGTTTGCTCTCAAGATTCACCACTTTTCCACTCTATGCCATTATATTAAGAATATCTGGGTGTTAAGGTCCACCACTTGTCCAACCTATAAGGATATATCATTAAGGTTATTCTTTCTCACCACTTGGAGTGAACATGATAGGTTTTACATGGGGGTTTGGTTCCAAGGTCCACCACTTGTCCAAGCTAACTCTATTGAAACCTAGAGAGAAACAAAGGTCCACTACTTGTCCAAGCTAGGCTCCATTGAAAGATGGAGAGAACGATGCTCCACCATTTAGCAAAGCTATTATCGCTAGTAGCATGAGTGGTTTGGTCTCAAGATTCACCACTTTTCCACTCTATGTCATTATATTAAGAATATTTGGGTGTTAAGGTCCACCACTTGTCCAACCTATAAGGCTATATTTTAAAGGTTATTCTTTCTCACCACTTGGAGTGACCATGTTAGGTTTTACATGGGGGTTTGAATTCCAAGGTCCACCGCTTGTCCAAGCAAACTCTATTGAATCATAGAGAGAAGCAAAGGTCTACCACTTGTCCAAGCTTGGGTGCATTGAAACATGGAGAGAAGGATGCTCCACCATTTGTCCAAGATAGGCTCCATCAAAAAATGAAGAGAAGCAAGCTGCACCATGTCTCCAAGATGCTAGGCTTCATCGAAATACCTTAAACACAGGATATTTTGTACATGGGGGATTCACATTCAAGGGCCGATACTTGTCCAAGCTTTTATCGCTAGTAGCATGAGTGGCTTTGTCTCAAGATTCACCACTTTTCCACTCCATGTCATTATATTAAGAATATGTGGGTGTTAAGGTCCACCACTTGTCCAACCTATAAGTCTATATCTTAAAGGTTATTCTTTCTTACCACCTGGAGTAACCATGATAGGTTTTACATGGAGGTTTGGTTCCAAGCTCCACCACTTGACCAAGCTAACTGTATTGAAACAGAGAGATAAGCAAAGGTCCACCACTTGTTCAAGCTAGGGTCCATTGAAACATGGTGAGTAGGATGCTCCACCATTTGTCCAAGATAGGCTCCATTGAAACATGACGAGAAGCAAGCTACACCATGTCTTCAAGATGCTACGCTCCATCAAAAAAATAACAACTCACGATATGTCGTAGATGAGAGGTTTACATTCAAGGTCCAACACTTGTCCAAGCTATTATTGGTAGTAGCCTGAGTGGTTTGGTCTCAAGATTCACCACTTTTCCACTCTATGTCATTATATTAAGAATATGTGGGTGTTAAGGTCCACCACTTGTCCAACCTATAAGGCTACATCTTAAAGGTTATTCTTTCTTACCACTTAGAGTGACCATGATAGGTTTTACATTGGGGTTTGGTTCCAAGGTCCACCACTTGTCCAAGCTAAATCTATTGAAACATAGAGAGAAGCAAAGGTCCACCACTTGTGCAAGGTAGGGTCCATTGAAACATGGAGAAAAGGATGCTCCAACATTTGTCCAAGATAGGCTCCATTAAAACATGAAGAGAAGCAAGCTGCACCATGTCTCCAAGATGCGAGGCTCCATCTAAATACCTTAAACCCAGGATATTTCGTAGATGGGCGGTTTACATTCAAGGTCCACCACTTGTCCAACCTATTATTGCTAGTAGCATGAGTAGTTTGCTCTCAAGATTCACCATTTTTCCACTCTATGCCATTATATTAAGAATATCTGGGTGTTAAGGTCCACCACTTGTCCAACCTATAAGGATATATCATTAAGGTTATTCTTTCTCACCACTTGGAGTGAACATGATAGGTTTTACATGGGGGTTTGGTTCCAAGGTCCACCACTTGTCCAAGCTAACTCTATTGAAACCTAGAGAGAAACAAAGGTCCACTACTTGTCCAAGCTAGGCTCCATTGAAAGATGGAGAGAATGATGCTCCACCATTTGTTGAAGCTAAGTCTATTGAAACATGGGGGGTTTACGTTCAGGTTCTACAACTTGTCCAAGCCATTATCGCTAGTAGCATGAGTGGTTTGGTCTCAAGATTCACAACTTTTCCACTCTATGTCATTATATTAAGAATATTTGGGTGTTAATGTCCACCACTTGTCCAACATATAAGGCTATATTTTAAAGGTTATTCTTTCTCAACACTTGGAGTGACCATGATAGGTTTTACATGGGGGTTTGAATTCCATGGTCCACCACTTGTCCAAACAAACTCTATTGAATCATAGAGAGAAGCAAAGGTCTACCACTTGTCCAAGCTAGGGTGCATTGAAACATGGAGAGAAGAATGCTCCACCATTTGTCCAAGATAGGCTCCATCAAAAAATGAAGAGAAGCAAGCTGCACCATGTCTCCAAGATGCTAAGCTTCATCGAAATACCTTAAACCCAGGATATTCTGTACATGGGGGGTTTACATTCAAGGGCCGATACTTGTCCAAGCTTTTATCGCTAGTAGCATGAGTGGCTTTGTCTCAAGATTCACCACTTTTCCACTCTATGTCATTATATTAAGAATATGTGGGTGTTAAGGTCCACCACTTGTCCGACCTATAAGTCTATATCTGAAAGGTTATTCTTTCTTACCACTTGGACTAACCATGATAGGTTTTACATGGGGGTTTGGTTCAAAGCTCCACCACTTGCCCAAGCTAACTCTATTGAAACAGAGAGAGAAGCAAAGGTCCACCACTTGTCCAAGCTAAGCTCCATTGAAACATGGAGAGAAGGATGCTCCACCATTTGTCCAAGATAAGCTCCATTGAAACTTAACGAGAAGCAAGCTACACCTTGTCTCCAAGATACTAGGCTCCATCGAAAAACAAACAACTCACGATATGTCGTAGATGAGGGGTTTACATTCAAGGTCCAACACTTTTCCAAGCTATTATTGGTAGTAGCCTGGGTGGTTTGGTCTCAAGATTCACCACTTGTCCACTCTATGTCATTATATTAAGAATATGTGGGTGTTAAGGTCCACCACTTGTCCAACCTATAAGGCTACATCTTAAAGGTTATTCTTTCGTACCACTTGGAGTGACCATGATAGGTTTTACATGGGGGTTTGGTTCCAAGGTCCACCACTTGTCCATGCTAACTGTATTGAATCATAGAGAGAAGCAAAGGTCCACCGCTTGTCCAAGCTAGGCTCCATTGAAACATGGAGAGAACGATGCTCCACCATTTGTCGAAGCTAAGTCTTTTGAAACATGGGGGGTTTAAGTTCAATGTCCACCACTTGTCCAAGCTATTATAGCTAGTAGCTGAGTGGTTTGGTCTCAAGATTCACCACTTTTTCACTCTATGTCATTATATTAAGAATATTTGGGTGTTAAGTTCCACCACTTGTCCAACCTATAAGGCTATATCTTAAAGGTTATTCTTTCTCACCACTTGGAGTGACCATTATAGGTTTTACATGGGGGTTTGGTTCCAAGCTCCACCACTTGAATCATAGAGAGAAGCAAAGGTCCACTACTTGTCCAAGCTAGGCTCCATTGAAACATGGAGAGAAGGATGCTCCACCATTTGTCGAAGATAGGCTCCATTGAAACATGAAGAGAAGCAAGCTGCACCATGTCTCCAAGATGCTAGGCTCCATCAATATACCTTAAACCCACGATATTTCGTAGATGGGGGGATTACTTTCAAGGTCCACCACTTGTCCAAGCTATTATCGCTAGTAGCATGGTTTGGTCTCAAGATTCACCAGTTTTTCACTCTATGTCATTACATTAAGAATATCTTGGTGTTAAGGTCCACCACTTGTCCAACCTATAAGGCTATATCTTTAATGATATTTTTTCTCACCACTTGAAATGTGCATGATATGTTTTACATGGGGTTTTGCTCCAAGGTCCACCATTTTTCCAAGCTAGATCTAGTACATATATATTATACATACAATATTCAACTAGATTCCCTACCTATCATGTCTAGTAGCATGGATGCTGTAGCTTTAAGGTCCACCACTTGTCCAACCTATACTCTCTTATGTAAGAGAGATCTCGCTATAAATTCAAAACCTTCCCGCCTAAATTTAAAATTCAAAATCTGATTGCCTAAATTTAAAATATCCCTCCCAAATTTTAAATATCCCACCTAAATTTTAAAATATCCCGCCCAAATTTTAAAATTCAAACTTTTTTATAAAAAATTAAATTTTACCACTTAAATTTAAAATATTCCACGCGAAATTGATTTTAAATTCAAGTTTACCACAAAAAGATATCATTATACCACCTAAATTCAAATATGCAAACCTCAAATCATTATATTGTACATAAATTCAAACAAATTCAAATTAACAAGCCTAAACTGATATTAGTTTGCATAGATATGAATTTATCACACCTAAATTATATCACCATGTTAGAGAGAGTGGTTAGAGAATTTGAACAAGGTCCACCACTTGTCCAACCTAGATACCAAGAAGGATTGAGTGTACAAGGTATTGTTTGGAGGTCCTTATAGTCCACTGGTCTCAAGGTTCACCACTTGTGGTAAGGGTCACCAAAAAGTGTATATATTCATCCAAAGAAATACACGTATTTTTGGTCTACATGTGCTAGTTTCAACCATTTATGTCCATTAGGTGTATCACTAAACAACACTACTATTTTTGAGAAACAAAAGTTACAATCATGTCTACAAATGGATTAGAGGAAAATCAGCTCAGCATACATCCAGAACTCGCTACAAGAATCGACTTTAACAGATCACGCAAGTAAGTCTTCCATTCAAGTTTACTAGTATTACAATGTGTTAGTTATTTGTGATATTTATGTATGTATATATACTATGTGTGCATATCATAATTAAGTGTAATTGTGTATCTGCATTATGTATGAGTATTACAACGAAATAACACAAATATACATACATACACATAGATAACACAGACGCACACATACATAAGCATGCATTTTCAAGAGAGAGATAGCAAGATACAGAGATAGAGAGAGAGAGAGAGAGAGAGAGAGAGAGAGAGAGAAATACCTGTTTTCTAGAGAGAGGAGAGAGAGAAAGATAACAGATTTCATTGTGTTTATGTATGTGGAAGACAGGAAGACAATGTATGGAAATATGTGCATGTATTTTCAAGAGAGAGACAACAAGATAACAGATTTCACTGTGGTTATGTATGTGGAAGTGAGGAAGACGATGTGTGGGAATATGTGCATGTGTTTTCAAGAGAGAGACAACAAGATAACAGATTTCACTGTGGTTATGTATGTGGAAGAGAGGAAGACGATGTGTAGGAATATGTGTATGTGTGCGGGGATATTTTTAAACTACGTATCTCTGTCTTTTGACGAGAGAGTGTGTGTGCAAGAAGAGTTACAGAGAACCATCTTCTCTGTATGGAGAAAGACAGAGAGTGAGAGAGAGAGAAATACCTTTTTTTTCTCTATTCGTGAGGTGTGCAATGTCTCCTGAGAAGAAGCTATGCCCGATCCTGCCCTTCTGGAAAGCGTTGCGTACGCTGCTGTTTCTTTATCTTGTGCACGAACTTTCAATCCTGTGCGCTCCACCTGTGTGTTGTGTACGATGCCGGGCTTGCTCCTCTACGTGCGCGTATACTCCAACTGTGTGCGATCCGTGTGCGCTTTCTGTGTGTTTGCTGCTCGCCTGCTTTCTCTGTGTGCGTTGCTCGTGCGCTCTCTCTGTGCCTAATCTTGATAGGTTTTATTAGAATGCCACGTATGCTACAAGTCCATGTTTTATCATAGGATTCAAAAAAACAAAAGCAATATAAAACATTAACCAATTCACACAGCCAAAATTAAAGAAATCATGGTTGAAAATATGCAAAACATGCATAACTCTATACTATGAATTCACTTTTAAAAAAAATATGCGTAACGCTATACTATGAAAATATGCAAAACATGCGGGCCGCCCCTTGACCCCACTCGGGGCGCTGCCCCGGACCCCGCCCGGAACAATATCCCAAAATCAGCCTCCCAAGCCCCGCCATCGAGAGCGCTATATTCCACATCCCCATCAAGAGCGCTACCCCCAAACCTCACGTGGAACCGCTGCCTTGTCACCCCATTGTGGCATTGCCCTAAGACCCTGCATCTGGAGGGCTAAATGGGAACATTCTTCATTAGTGAAATTTTGAACATAAATTATATTTAGCATATACTTAAATATAATACAAATATTAACATATTAACTATACTACTAATTTACTATAGCAGTTCTAGATTATGTCCCATACTATATTTAAGGTGCCAAAGGTTTGGCCTGATGGTCCTAGATTTAGCCAAGTGGTCAATACATATAGGACCAAGTGCACACTGTGCCACAAAACTTGGCCACCACTTCACTTGCCAAAGTTTAGGCCACATGGTCAATACTAAGTTTCCAATGTTCTTATTATGTCACCTTTTGCCTCGTGGAAAACCTAGGCTTGTTTTCACATACTCAGGCACTTCAAGCCATAATAAATTTGCATTACTCTTCGGTAACCCTTTTGTTCAAGTCTTTGAAAAAACGTTGCTTAAGGCCACCCTAAACCATTTTCATTTAGGGGTGTCTAAAACTAGCTTTTTGGCAATTCGAGAAGAAAATGGTCAAAGTTTTATACTTAGTTTTAACCACTTGACCAATTCAAATATTGG
Organism: Adiantum capillus-veneris; assembly: GCF_014529385.1. Lineage (NCBI taxonomy): Eukaryota > Viridiplantae > Streptophyta > Polypodiopsida > Polypodiales > Pteridaceae > Adiantum > Adiantum capillus-veneris. The sequence continues at coordinate 68,727,677 of NC_140936.1, forward strand.
AAAGCAAGGTCTTGTAATACTTTTCTTTGGACATCACACATTAAAACTAGGTCCCTCACTTGTCCAAGCTATGCTCTAATACAATAAAGGGCTTTTGGTTTCAAGATGCACCACTTTCCCAACCTTAATTTCATTAAAGAAGCTAGCTCTACTTAGACATTTAATAGCAAGGTCCTGTAGCAGTTTACATTGAACATTTTCCATGGCAGCTAGGTCCACCACTTATCTAAGCTATGCTCTAATACAGTAAGGGGGTTTTGGTTTCAAGATCCACCGCTTGTCCAAACATGATTTGGGAAGCAAGGTCCTATAATAGTTTGCTTTGGACATTCACCATTACAACTAAGTCCACGACTTCTCCAAGCTATGTTCTAATACACTAAGGACGTTTTGGTTTGAAGGAGAACCACTTGTACGACTTTGTTTTTGGAAGTAAGGTCTTTAGATAGTTCACCTTGGACCTTGGACCTTGGATACTACAACTAAGCCCACCACTTGTCCAAGCTATCCTCTATATATAGCCAAAGGGTTTGGGTTTCAAGATTCACCACTTTTCTAACCTTTCTTCCATTAAAGAAAGGAGGGGAATTATAACTAGGTCCACCAATTGTCCAAGATATGCTCTGATATAGAAAGGGGATTTTGGTTTCAATAATCCACCACCTGTTCAACCTTGCAAGACTCAAGGGATACTTGGACATTGGAAAGCATAGTCCTATAGTAGTTGATAGGTGGCAGTGGGTATAACAACTAGGTCCAACCTAGGCTCTCATATAGCAAAGAGGCTTTGGTTTCAAGGTCCACCACTTGTCCAACCTTGCTTCCATTAAAGAAATGAGGGGCTACGTAAACATTGGCAAGCAAGGTAGAAAGGTCCTAAGGTATTTCACCTTGGATATTGGGCATTATAACTAGGTCCACCACTTGTCCAAGCTATGCTCTGATATAGAAAGTGGATTTTCGTTTCAAGGTCCACCACGTGTTCAACCTTGAAAGCCTCAAGGGATACTTGGACATTGGAAAGCATAGTCCTATAGTAGTTGATAGGTGGCAGTGGGTATTACAACTAGGTCCACCACTTGTCCAACCTATGCTCTAATATAGCAAGGATGCTTTGGTGTCAAGATCCACCATAATTTCCAACCTTGCTTCCATTAATATATCAAGGAGGATTTGGTCTCAAGGTTCACCACTTGTCCAACCTATGCAAACCTTTTCCATGTTGTAGCATGATTTTTTGTTTGAAGAGTATTTTTCTATAACGATGGATTTAACAATGTAATCTTTTTCACTTACAGGATGGACTTTTAATCTGAGGAGAAAGTACATATGATACTTGACAATGAAATTGTTGGTATTGGCTGTGTGTGTAGAGCATATCCAGATTCCACTTGTGGTGGTACAAAGATAGGGCACGGAAATGTCTCCATACTAGTGGAGGAATGCTTGAAGGATGTGGTCCTACCTTTTCCTACAATGGATACTTCATCTTTCCAAGGCTCATTATGGAGTGCTGTTCGATGGTCAAAGCTTCTTTTGTAATCTTTTGTATTAAATGGGAACTTAATTGATCCATAGGAAAGCTACAATGGTGATGAAGAACATGATCATTCTAATCCTCTAGTTGCAAATGCAATACCTATGACAAGCCCAAAAATTGAAGCAATGATTCGAGAGTCTTGGAGAAATCAGAGGGTCCTTTTAAAAGATGACACAATGATGCAAACCATAAATGAAGGGACCATCTTATATGTATTTCCATATGATTATGTCAACTTTCAGGAACTTGGTCCTGATTGTGTGGGTGTGGGTATTGAAAGAGAAAATGCAAGCATTGATGATGTGGTTGAAGTGGGTAGCATCACTTTGCTAAAGTGACCCATCAAGCAGACAACAATGTTGAATGGGAGCCCATTACAACGATTTGTTCCTGTTGATGGCATGCATGCTACATATGAGGATGTATCCAACGATGACAATGTTGGAAAAAAACTTAATGGGAGTAATGTTGTCCAGTTGTCAAGGAAGAGACGATACACTTTCATGAACAGGACTCAAAAATCAAAAGCAGCACCAGCTTCGACTTTTTACCTTTCAAACAAATCAATTCAAAGGGTATCATGCATTGATTGTTGTGCACAAAAATGTTGCTAGTTTGCTGATCGTGATATGGTGACAAGGTTACGACAACAATTTTGGGGAGAGTCTCAAAAATCACGCAGTAATTATGTTTATGATGTTCTTTCTATATGTTATCAGAAAGATGAGAAGTCACGATACCAATTCAGGCTAAATGGCTCTATTGTTTGTTGTAGAGCATGGTATGAGCTACATGGAATACCAAAGACATCATTTTATCGATACAAGGAGAACTTTGAAAATGCTGTGCGCCAATATGTACATGGGAACACATGTACATTGAGAAGGGGACTTCAACATACTAGTTTAGCAAGAGCACTACTAAATGAGTTTGTGGAAAACAACTCTGAGAAGATGCCACATAGAAGTAGAACACTGCTAGATGGCTCAAGAGAGACTCAATTGGTGATTCCATCAACATACAAACAAGTGGATATTTTATGTGAAATCAACACGACACTTGACTAAATGGGCTATGAGAAGAAGCTATCCCAATCTTCTTTTGGTAGAATTGGAACAAAGAGTACCCACATGTCACTTTAGCAAAGACGAGTGAGTTCTCTAAGTGCAATATTTGTAGCTCAATGAAGGCAAGGTTAGAAGCTAAACCTTCTCTTGAAGAGAGAGCTCTTCTCTTGAGGGAGAGAGAAGTTCACATGGCACAACAAAAGAGTTGCAGAAGCCTATATTATGCATGGCGCACGTATTCAGAAACTCAACCACAAAAATATGTATGCATAATCCATGATAAGATGGATCAAAAGAAAACTGCCATTCCTAGATTACGCATTGTTCCCAAGGGTGTGGATTCAGGATATAATCTGCAGGTGGCATTGATTGGCATGATCACTCATGGACATGGAGAAGGTCATTACGGACACTTTGTCTTGTGGCCAGCTGATCCAAATCTTACAATTGGCTCAATTGCTAATTGTTTACATAACCTAGAGAGGATAGATAAGCATCCTCTTGGTGATCTAGTAACAAATGGACTTCCAAGGAGCAATATTTCACTACTACATGCTTTGAACTCAAGGGATGCTTTGGACTACCATAACTTGAGTGATGGAAAAGAGCCCATTGTGTAGTCGTCAAAAATTGCAGAAGAGGAATTGGGGTCAACATTTCGCAGATTGCCAGAGAACTTGTTGGTACAATTGGATAATTGTGCAGGGGAAAACAAAAATCGATACTTATTTGCCTATTTGTCAATGCTTGTTGCAAGGGGTGTTTTCAAAACCATCCAGCTGGGATTTTTAATGGTTGGGCATACACATGAGGACATAGACTCCATGTTTAGTAGGTTTTCAGAGAAGCTGAGAGTTACACAAACCTATACTTTGCCACATTTGATGGATACATTACGAAACAGCTCATCTTCATCTCCAGCTCCATTTTTTCTCACAAAGATCCCCGATTTCAAGCAATATTGTGATGGCTATCTTTGTGATGGACAAGACATACTTGTTGGACATTCCAAACCGCTTCAGTTCAGGTTCTTTATGCAGGATGAGACACCAATGATGCAATATAAGGCACATGTAGGTGTATCAAGTTGGAGTGGAAGTATTCGCCTTTGGAAAACAAACACAGAAGGCAAGCCAATGTTACCACATGGAGATCCACCTCTAGTACAAATGGCGGAGTATGTCAAGGCCCACGAAGAAGTCATTTTGGGGCTAAAGAACTATATAAAATTTTGGAAAAATTTAGGGAATGGTTCAAGTATTCCGTGATATTATAGACCCGTGATAGATTATTGGAGTAAGGTAATTGAAGAGATTGGAAAAGAAATCATATCAGAGGGAGTCTTGTATGAAATGTTTTGGCCAAAAACTCAAGAATATTCTCACCTACAAAGCACTACAATGAATTTGCAACAAGCAGCAGAAAGATTCCTAGGCCTTGAAGAGTTGAACGATCATTTTTGTGGGCCTCAACGAGATAGGCCAAGGGAAGAGTTTGACCCTATGTCTGATGTGCACCAAGGTGAATTTCTTATGCTTGTTCCGAGTGACACAAAAAACTATCCAGTGTGGCTTGCAATGGCTTTATCTGACATTGATAATGAGCCTACATCACCAAACTACAGAAAACTCTTGATTCAATATTGGGCACCTTGTGCGAGAAAATGTGGGATGACAGATACTCAAGCTTACAGCAATTGTTGGAAGGGTTATTGGGCTGTCAACTATAAGGACCCACAAGTGTGGGAAACTGTAGATGCAATTGTTTGGTCCTGGAGACCCAACAAAGAAGGACCATTTTCTAGAATAAAGATTCCAGAAAGGCATGCTCTAAAAGCCAAAGAAGGCCTCACTCGTGCACATCAACCACACTTGGATCAAAGTTCAGATATGGTATCAAATGTGGAGTAGAATTATGTGGAGCTTCTATTGTGACTATACTAGTCAGTTTGTAAACAAAATCTTTTTTGTATCTTCCTTTGTTTTATGTAATTTATAGTTATTATTCAAATCCATGTGTTGTACATCCTCTTGACTTTTGGTGTTTATCAACACCACAATCCTATGAGATTTTCACTTTATTTACTAACCACACACCTCAATTTTTCCCACTTTAAGTGGAAAATTCCCAAATTACATGAATTTAGTCGATTTGGAGATTCCCATAATGTGAGATTTTTACCAAAATACCTAATATGGTCTTAGAGTATGAAAATGATTTTCTAGGTGATGTATATCCACAAAGTTGCCTTATGAGCTGAAAAAAACTTAGCATTTTTTTTGGAGTATCGATCTCACCATTAACCTTACTCTTGCACAACATTTTTGAACCTAAACTGTGTGAAAAAACGGGTCCTGTTTTTGGCTTTTTTTCAATTTTTGGCAACTATACCACTCTAAACTTCATGTTTGTGACGTTTAGATGGCTGGAGGTTAGGCCTTCATAGTTCTCAACATGTTTTGATGCTTTTAGGGAGAGCTAAGTGTTAAAATTGAAAGTTATGACCAATTTACAAGAATTGCATAATCCTGTTTTTTGGCCAAAATTAGCACTTTTATGATTTTTTTGGTCGCTTTCTTGATATCCAAATTCAATTTTGATTGTGTAAGTGTAATGTATAACATAAAGCTAATCTTCCTTGAGTTTTGGGGGACCTTATATGCTATATAGCATAGTATATGATGATGGTTGAGTTTTTTGATTGTTTGCTGAAGAATACGATACATTTTAGAGTAGCAAGTATAACTTTCTCAATATTGCTAGTTTCTTAGGCAAATTGTGTGTATTTGTAGGTAGTAACCATATCTAATCATAGACTACAAACTTGGCTAGATATTGAGTAGTTTCTATGGGTTTCTAGAGGTCATAATGCTAAACACAGTTTTTTCATGTTTGCTGTATTTAGAACTTTATCATTGCCCCCAAGGTTCCAATTGTAAGAGATCCATTATCCTTTTGACATGCTCCATGGCTCCTTTTAAATCCAAAGGCCCAAAGGGAACTAAGAAAACATGTATATAATATCTTTATTGAGCGTGACTATAGAAACTTTGATGATAGGTCTGTAGAATGGCAAAAAAGCAACTTTTTTGTACCTATTTTTTTTGCCCAAAAACAATTAGTGAGGTAAATCAACCATATGTTTTGGTCACCAACCCATTGAAGTTAACGGGGCATTTTATCTCATGTCCTACAAAAATCCCCACTCTTATTTATATGCAATCAACCGTAAGAAATTGATGTTTTGGGCAAAATGCACTGGTCCATCAACTTTGGACGCTTGTAGTGACCAAGGGATGAGAAAAATTACAAGTTTCTAATTTTTTCCATATGTAGTAGTTATTGAACTATAAGCTCAAGAAAGGGTTTTTCAAAATGAGTAGATCTACTATGGTTTTGGAAATTTTTCCCAAAACCCTGAAAGGACACTTTTATGTCCTGTTAGGTTACCATTCTAGTGTTAAGGTGCTAATCACTCTGGTATGCTCACAATTGGATTTGGAGTGCTAAATCATTGTGAACACATCCTACGTGTAGGATGTCTAAGTGATCTGTTTGACCCCAAACTTGAGCCACAGCTTCCCCTTGATGTCAGCAACCCAATGCTATGCTTAGATTTTAGTTTGGATTTCAAAGGACCCAAATTTTAGCTATCCTAGCCTTTTTCAGTCAAAAATGCTAAAGTCTGTCTAAAACCCAATTTTCTCAACCAATTGAGATGAAACCTTTCTCATGCACTCAATAAGTCATGTATATCATGCTCATGAATCCATCATCCTATGGTTTTGGTCTTAAAATAATGCCATGGCACAATTTGGATAGGATGTAAGGCAATTTCCTTTCTTTTGGCCTTATCTAGTCAAGATATGGTCAAACTTCCACTTTCCAGGTGAAAATAGGGTAAAACTACCTTCTAAACACACTGGTCAACTCAGATTTCAAAATTCTCACTAGAACACCCTGTAGACATCCTATGCGTAGCATGTCTACTGGCTTAAAATTTAACTTTTTTCTAACAGAAGTACTCCCTATGCATTGTAGCTCTCTCAGAATTACTCACATAAACTTTTGAACTTCAATTCAGCTTCTAAACACTCTTTAATTTCCATCTTTTACTACTCTTTGATAAGACTAACAACAAATATAACATGCATGAAGTGCTCCATATCATAAATCATGATGTCCTACTTACCCTACTCCTACTCATCATGTGAGATGGTGATTTTGGTGTCTCGGTTGCTTCCTGGCCTCTTCGGACTCTCAAGATATCCTTTCACCACCTCTACCACTCCAACTCCTACTCTCCACACCACAACTTAACTAATACCTAAAACTACCAAAGTCTACCTAGGTCCCCCTAAGTCGAAGGATCTAGGCCAGACACTCGTCCCTAGACTCCTCCTAGGACCTAGAGATTCCCCCCACCCGCTGATCCTATCTAAATCTAAAACAAGACTTTGGCAAGCCAGAGAATCCCTATCTTGAAGGATTAGTCTCGGTCACTTACCTAGGGTTTTCGTCCCCGGCAGTGGCACCAATGTTGGCGGATACACCGCGACGGACTTCAGCACAACGAGAACTCACCTAACAAGATTTTTCAGCTCAGGACAAAGCTCCACCCGCAGCCACGTGGAAGAAAGCATAGGGCGTCAATCTACACTCGACTGAATATTGACTACTTCCTACAGAGGTTTCTACCCAATGTCTAAGCTACAACCTTCAAGAGTACACAAGAGGAGATTTTCTACAATGCTTTCAAGAGTTAAATACCCATCAAATGTTCTCAAAACGCTACGGAACTTGAGAGAAATCCTATTAACACCAATAGGTCGATCTCCCTAAAGTCCATGAACCAAAACTCCAACCCTAAACACCCGGTGCAAAATCACGTAGGATGTCTGGTCAAAATTTTGAGGTCGTCGTTTCCAAAAACTAAAGTGCCTAATGTGTAGCTCTACTCAATGTGAGCGCGTGGATATGATGAAATGTAAAAATAGACGACATATGCTCACCGAATCACCAGATATAGCTCGTGGGTAGATCTCGCAAAGCCGGGCAGTACACCTGCAATGTAGGTATTTTGGCGTGTAGCTCTCTTCAGGGGCAACACACTGCACTTCTCTGCACTCGATTCCGACCACCAGTGCGCGCATAGCGTCAAGGTAAAACTCTCACTCTCTCTTGTACACAGAGTATGCTCAACTCACACAGACAAAAACTTATAAAAATGACAAAAGGTCTTCTTGCATTAAGGTCAAAAGTGGTATAAATACCTTACAATCTCAATCCTAATGGTCCAATTTAACCATTCACTCAGTTTAAATGTCAAAAATGGGATACAATCTGGAAGCTTCTGCAAGCCCCACTATTTACAAAGGTGAAATAACAGTTTCTTCTCAATTAAGGAATAATTACAAAGGAAATTAATATCCCGCCAGGCAATCATCCTCCATTGGGTGTGTCCAGCCGCTAACATAGCTCCTCTCCATTCGGTTCACCAGTACTTTTAGTGTAAAATAAAGATGACACATATCACATGTGTGTCGACTATAGAGCACTAAATAAGATCACCATAAAAAACAAGTTTCATGTGCCACGGGCCACTCAAATTCTCTTGAGGAGTACAAGAGACACCTTTAGGTAATCTTTCAAGTTGTGAGAAAGAATAAGCTTTTGATTAATCAAAAGAAAAGTGCATTTTGCTAGGAAATATGATGTAGCTAAGTAGATAATTGAGTAAATTACTTAATGGAGAGAGATAATTTACACACACAAGAGATTATAGAGTAGAGAGAGAGAGAGAGAGTACACATGATATACGTGGTTCACCCAATGTGGGCTACATCCATGGGAAAGTAGCCACTCAATGGCTTTAGTACTTCAAAACAAGAAGTAGATTACAAAGGGATTATACCCTTTCAGAGCTCGTGCCTTGCTTCACTCTGACGACCTCACACTCACCTTGTTTCATCAACTTCACACTATGAAATGTGTGTAGAAATGGCCTCCTTTCATATGCCAAAAGGGCTGCCCTCTCTCATGAGAGGCAGCCATGTGTAGCCTCCCTTGTGTAGATAAGTCCAAATCAGACCCTCCAATCTGCCCATGTGTGGCCGCCCTTGAGAAGACAAGTCCGCCATTGAATTCGCCCACCGGCCATTGACTTTTGACCACCGACCATTGACTACCGGACATCGGTCAACCGGCCAACCGACCGGTCGTTTTCCGACCACTTTCTGGCCGCCATCCGGCCATAATATTCCGGTGAAAAGGAATAGTCCGGCAAAGCCAGCTTGAGCTCGAGACTAGCGTTAAAATTTTGGTTTCCAGTGAGTGATTTTATTTTCCGACGAGTTATTTTGCTTCATGTACGATGGCTTCTCCTCATAGTGGGGGCCTTACAAATGTGCATTTTTAACACAAAAAATCACAAGGGGTAAATCAAGCTCCATACTTAACAATCTTCCACTTGGAGATTGACCGGCTCCAAACCAAACCTGTGACTGCTTTCTATCCTGGCTTCTTATCCTTGAATGCCGATTGAAGATGAGAAAAAACTCAACTTCTCCTTGCTACCCACCTTTGTAAACATGTCTGTAGGATTTTCACTTGTATGCACCTTTCCTAGCTTTAGCTGTCCCTCTTCCAAAAGAGTGAGTATGAAGTGATATCTCACCTCAATGTGCTTTTTCCTTGAATGAAAAGTTGAGTTCTTTACAAGATGGACAGCACTTTGGCTATCACTGTACAAGACACAATTGTCTTGTTTGAATCCAAGCTCTTCTAAGAATCTGTTAAGCTACATAATTTCTTTGCTTGCCTCTGTTATTGCTACATACTCTACTTCCATGGTAGAAAGTGAGACGACTTTCTGCAGCTTTGAAGCCCAGCTTACTGTTGTGCCTCCAATCATGAAGACATAGCCAGTAGTGCTTCTTCAAGTATCTTTGTCACTTGCCATATCTACATCAGCATACCCTTCTAGAAAAATATCAGTTCCTCCAAAATACAAAGCATTTGTTGATGTCCCTTTTAGATACCTAAGTATCCACTTCACAGCTTGGCAGTTCTCTTTACCTGGGTTGTCCATGAACCTACTTACAACTCCCACTGCATGTGCAATGTCTCGCCTTGTCCAGATCATAGCATACATAGGACAACCTACCGCTGCAGCATATGGAACTTTAGACATATAGGCTATCTCTTCTTGTGTCTGTGGACACATATCCTTGTTTAGTTTAAAGTGACCAGCCAAAGGTGTAGAAATCAGTGTTGCATTTTGCATTGCAAACCTTTCTAGTACCTTCTTGATGTAATCCTCTTGAGATAGCTTTATTGTCTTCTTCTTCCTTTCCCTTGATACCTTCATACCAAGTATCCTCTTTGCAACACATAAATATTTCATTGAAAAAGATATAGACAGCTTCTCTTTTAGGTCTTTGATGTTCTGCATGTTAGCACTTGCAATCAGCATGTCATCAACATACAACATTAGGATGATGAACTTCCCATCTCCCAAATTCTTTGTGTAGATGCAATGATCTGAGTTGCATCTTCCGAATCTATGATCTAACATCCATCGATCGAGCTTCAAGTACCATTGTCTTGATGCTTTCTTTAAACCATACAATATTTTCTTTAATCTGCAAACCATTTTCTCCTTACCTTTCACTTTGTACCCCTTTGGTTGAAGCATGTAAATTTCCTCCTCTAAGTCACTGTGAGGGAATGCCATATTTACATCCATTTGCTCAAGATTTAGATCATGAGTAGCCACAAGGCTTAAGAAAATCCTAATTGAGTTCATTTTTACAACAGGAGAAAATATTTCATTGAAGTCAATACCTTTCTTTTGAGAAAACTCTTTTACCAGAAGGCTAGACTTGTACGTTTTCTTCCCAGCTTCTTCTTCCTTCAGCTTGTACACCCATTTGTTTTGAAGTGCCCGCTTACCTTTAGGCAACTTACGTTTAGGCAACTCGACCAACTCCCATGTTTGGTTGCAATGTAGTGCGTCCATCTCCACTTGCAGGCTCTTCTTCCATTCTTCTTTGGATTCGTGTTGCACAACTTCTTCGTATGATTCCGGTTCTCCAGAATCTGAGATCAAGAGATGGTTGAAGGAAGGAACAAACCTTTCTCAAGGTCTACTTGCTCTTGTAGATATTCCGGGAATAGGTTGAGTCTCCTCATTTAGTTGACATTGTGTTGCACATTGTCACCGTTTGCAGTTCTTGAGTCTTTATCGTCCTCAAGCTCCATGTACTCATCACCTGTTTCTTTTGTCTATTTTCTTTCCAAGTAATCTTTGTACATATTTTGTTCCTTAAAAATTTCATCCCTACTCCTTAAGATTTTACCATCTTTAGGATTCCATAGGCGATACCCAAAGTCACCTTTGGCCACCGGCCACCGGCCATTGACTAGGCCACCGGCCAACCGACTAACCGATCGTTCGTTTTTCGACCACTTTTCCGCCGTTGTCCGGCCATAATATTCCGGTGAAAATGAATATTCTAGCGAAATATTTGGTTTCTGGCAAGTGATTTTATTTTCTAGCGAGTTATTTTTCTTCACGTACGATGGCCTCTCTTCATAATGGGGGCCTTACAAATGTGCGTTTTTAACACAGAAAATTACAAGGGGTAAATCACGCTCCATATTTAACGCATTTTTCCTACAAGATAGTAAATATTTATGTCACATTATCTCTAAATGTAGCACCTGTATGGATCCAACAAAGTTAGAGGTAATAAAAGGATGGCCTAATCCAAGGAGTCTAAAGGAGGCACGAAGCTTTATTGGTATGTGTGCATCTGTTAGCCATAGACGTTGGTGCAGCCAAAGTTGGTCCAAGCTAGGAAATGGTTTATGCCAGGTAGAGGTAGCAGGCAAGTGCAGTGCAGAAGGCCCTAGGCAGCCAAACGATAGCGGAGGTGTATGCTCTATGCGGTTTTTTAGGCCAAAAGTGTTGCGGGGTGGTCCAGGTGGGATGGCAGATGAAGGTGACTGCAATGCCAATTCAATGCTTTGAAATGTAGTGTTCAATGTGCTCTAGAATCTGGTCCAAACAGCTCATCAAACAGAGCCCCGGTGTGCAAGATACTAAAGTTTAAGGCTAGAGTGTGTAGCATATCCCCGACGGACAGGGCAGCTGGGGACAGGTGGCCCGAGCTGGTGTCAGTGGATACATGTGTAGTGCTCGAGTTGTGGAGCATGCCGGTATTCTTGGATTATGAAGCGAAGCTTTGGATAGCGAGTTATGGTCAGTTGAAATTTTCTCGGGGGCCAGTTATGAGCCCATTTGACCGCATTGGGAAATGCATCATCTGGTGTTTTCATGAGCTTGCCATGAGTTTGGTGCATAACATGCAGTGTATGATACTAGAAAGAAGTGACGGCACATAGATCGGAGTCCGGAACACGGAGATATGCTCGGCCGAGATTAGCAGTTTGTGGCAAGTGTGAGGGATCATATGTTTTTTTCCCAATTTTGGGGTGCACAGATCGAGGTCGAGCTAGAAGTCGCCCTCATGTCCAAAACGGGCATGTGGTAATTTTTTTACAAATCAACTCTAAACTTGGCGGAGATTTGGCAGTTAGAATCTACTCTTCAAGCTCTTTTTTTTGATATCTAGCATGCCACGAGATTCCTAATATTTAGAAAGATTTTATTTTTGATTCTCTAGATTAGATGGAGTTGTCACATCACAAGAGAACTGGCAACAGTGAGCATAAAGAGAGAGGGAGAATCCGAGAGCTACAAGAGACAAGGGCCAAGGAAAAGGGGCCCACTCCAAGGCATGGCCAAGCCAAGACAAATGAGAAAACAAAGAGGAAGGCCGAGGCCAAAAGGGAGCCAAGGAGGAGAGAGGAAAAAAGAAATAAATGGCAGGAGGAATCTGAGAGATAGAGAAAGAGTCAAAGTCAAGCCAATAGAGCAATGCAAGGCTGAGCCCACTAAGGGGGTAAAAAATGAAAGATAAAACCAAAAAAATAGAAAAATGTCTAGGGGGTAATAGCGACATGGCTAATGCCCCCCCCCCCCCCCCCCCCCAAGTGCAAAAGAGAGAAGAAGAGATCAGATAGAGCAAAGTGGTGCCCCCTTTCCAAAAATGCCAAATTAGGGTACCAAGTGGACCAATTGAAGGGAAATTTCCCAAATTGAAGACCCCCTTATCAAAGTCAAAATTGGATCAAATCAGGGGCTTTTTTCCTAGCTTTTGGGGCCGTTTTGAAGCCTGCAAAGAGGAACTCTCTAACACAGGAGTGTGCCTGTCAAAGCCCTTTGTATTTTCTTGTGAAAATGGCCATGGTGATGGCAGTGTTAACCTGTGTACATGTTTTGTGAAGTGCAATCGAGCCACTCTTGCCCCATCTAGTTGTTGTTTCCCCTTCCCCCCTTCTCTTTCTCCTGCTTTGGTGTTTCCCCTCGGTGCCGGCAGTCTGAAAGTGTGTGCCCCCCCAGATTGACGGTGTTTTGTGTGAGAGAGTGAGATTGAGCGGCTGTGTGTGTGTGTGTGTAAGGGTGGAGACAGGCCGTGGTAGCAGGTGTGCTTTGTGTGGTGGATTTGTGGAGTGTGTGAGCAATGAAAGTTGAGCAGGCGGTGGTTTGCTAGTGTAAAGCGTTTCTTTGAAGGTGTTCTTTTTTATAGGGGTGATGTGGATACCTAGAGCTATAGAGAGGGCCTTGTGTTTGTGCCGGGCATGTTCCCCCATTCCCCCTCTCCAACGTCTACATCATAGATTTTTGGTACTAACATAATGTCAATACTCAGGGAAGTGACTCGGATGGGGCAAGGAGACTCTATGAGATCCTCAATCTCACAAAGTGAACCTTAACAAGAAAACAAACTAGCTCAACAAGCAAACCAACACTCAATTATAAGGAAAATCTGCCTATGTCCTTTCTCACAGCTCTAGGTCATCACGCCATTTTGGCATTGAAACGGACTCGAAATGCAACGAAACTTGAGGAGGAGGCCTAGGACACCTAGGGGCACTATCCTACCAAGTATAGTTGCAATCCAACAAGGTACCAAAATCACAATCGATCATGAAAAAGGTCCTAAAAACTGCAACAAAACATGCCAAAAATGTCGTCCTATGGTCTAAGAACACTCTCCTATGGTCAAAACGACTAAAAACGGTGATTTAAGCACTCAAATTTGCAATTAAGGCTCACTAACACGTGGTCGTGAACAACAACCTAAGCGGGAAGCACAACAAAACTGACAATACTTACACTAGCATGAAAGAGCAAAGAAAGAGGAACACAGTGCAACTTTTGGAATTGAAAACTGATTACCCATTCATTAATTGCGATGATTACAAGGTGGAGCAGGTCATAGCTTGAGTGTACGTTTTTGAAGCTCCCTCCTTCTTCTAAAGGTAAGCCTTCCTTCACATTAAGGTTATTGACTTTTATACCTAGGGCATTCTAAATGGCCAGTGGCTGACTAACAAGGACCTTTACAAATATCATTACAACATTACAACTCAGGGAATTGATTCACTACTGTGGAATCGGGATTTACACAGAGTATCATTACACTAGCTCGGTAAAATAATAGACTTCAAATTTGGTGTCCAGATTTGTGTCCGGCCAGTTGGGTGCCCGTTTGATCTATCCTCAAACATTCCCCCTTCCTAAATCGTGTCATCCCTTGATGCGACCTTGTGCAGTCTTGTCACAGGGTTGTCTTCAGCTTTGTCTTCAAGGTTGATCTTCAACTTGGGAAGTGCTTTGTCGTTGATGACGCTCCCCCCTTCCTAGAGTGATTCATATCTACCATGAAGAGTTCTTTTGATGTTTCTGTCTTTGTCATTGACTTGCAATACTTCACTAGCTTCAGCACTATGGAAATCCTTATGTTTTGTGTTGGGATCTTTTTTGCTGAAGTTATCATTGTTTTTCCCTTGTCTTTGTATGGCATTCTTCATCTTTCCATTGATCGTTGAATCTTTGTCTTTAAGGTAGGTCTTTAATCTCAGAAGAGCTTTGGCGTTGATGACTCTTCCCCCTTGCTTGAGTGATTCATATCTTCCATGTTGCTGATATGTGATTTGAGCTTGATTGTGCAAGCAACTTTTCTTCTTATTTCACATTCTCCTCTTTGTTGCCATCCTTCACCGCCGTGGTGGGATTTTCATGTTTTTAAGTTTGTAGAATGAACCCTCTTTGTGGTGTGGACTTTATGTTAGGTTTGCTTTCCATGTCCACTACAATTTGAGTTGTCTGCAATAGGTCACCAATATTGAAGCACTTTGTGAGCTACTTTTGATTATTGTGGATATCTCGCTTGCTGATTTTTTCATTGCTTGTCATTGTAGGCCATTCTTTGACTTGCCATTGTTTGATGTAGCATTGTTGTCAACCTTGGAGGAGATTAAAGATTCTCTTGATAAGCATATGATGACCTTGGAGGAGATAAAAGATTCTCTTGATAAGCATATGGAGACCTGCAGTTTTTGCTCCAAGTTGTTGTCGATTGATTTGGGTAATCAACTCGTTATTGTTTATGTAGAAGGAATATATACAAGAAGTTGATGTGATTCTAGATTAGGGTCTAAACCTCGAGGATCAAAGGGAAAAAACCCGGTGGGAAAAAAGTACCTTTGGTATACGCTCTTATTGGAGTTGAGCATTGACTTGAAGTACCTGTTATGCAAGGTGAGTGCTTGGGAGAAACAAAGGAAGAGTGTCTAATGCAAGTGTCAATTATGGGACACTCTATATCCATATGAGAGATTTGTCAAACAAAAGCATGTAGTGTAAGAGATGGGTGCTTCAAGGAACAAATGTAGCACATGTGACATCAAAGGAAGTCTCAATAGCTTCCATGTTTCCAAGAAGGGTTTTTGATGTAGAAGCTTCTTCACTCATATCTCACTGTGTTGAGTGCGTGAGTGTCTTTTTGACTTCGTCCTTCACTTACCACTATACTACAATGAATTCGACTCTTATGCTCACCTATACCAGCATGAGCCACACAATGTAATTATGCTCAACTCTTATAGCTTGAGCAGTACCTACAATAGCTAAGACGCTTAGACCATAAAGAATATTACATGAAGTTTTGGGACTAACGCCTTGCTCATTTAGTGGCTCAGCTACCCAACTCTGACTTTTATGCCATGTATTTTTAATGGTGACTTGGGCTTACCTCTTCAAGGCCAGAAAACCAATTCCATAAGTCCTTGAAATTTAGGCCTTTTCCATTGTGTTGTTCTATGGATGCCACCATTTTGTCGAGTAGGTTGGCAAATTTTAGCTCCTCTTTACTTGCTTGTTGTATGTTCACACTGCTTTGTGAAACAAGTCCTTCAGTTGTTGTAGAGACTGATGGAGCCTTTGCTTTATGAAGTGGTTGAATCTTTGTGTGGGTTCTTTGTGTTTTAGTTTCCACGAGAAATCTCGAAACCCATCTTGTTTTTGGTCCTTGTGTGACCGTCTTTGGCATTTTACCTTCTTCTATAATTTGATCGACACTAGGCTTTGGTATTCAAACTTGATGATTTCTATTGTAAAAGCCTTGCTTTTGTAGCTGAAGACGAGGTATCCATCTAGAGATTGGAGCATCCTTGGTTGTAATTGTCTTGTGTTGGATGTTGGTTGTCTTTGCTTGCTTTGGGGTAGAAGCTTGTGCTGCATGATTTCTCTTGTTCTAGAGTGAGCTACATTTTTTGGTAACCATACTTGAGTGTTACCTGCATAAAATCCTTTTTCTTCAAGTAGCTTGATTGGAATCATCCACTATTTTACCTATTTTTATTTGGTAACTTGACTAAGGTCTGACTTCAGCACCCTTACTTCTCGTGTTGCCCGCTTGGAATGTCTTTTCATCTTCCTTTTGTTGTTGTTTTTTTTCTTGCATGAGATGTTTGTATTCCGTTGATATCTTGGCTCATCCTTGTATATCTTCTTTCTTGAGGTGAGTGCATCGAGGCTATTAGTTTAGGCTTTTTGGCCCAAACATTAGTGTTTTCTTGGAAGTAGCCTTGAGCAGTGATTAACTCATCTGATGCTACCCACCCTGTCACCTTTTATTGTTGAGGTTTAACTTGTGTTTCATGTATCCAAATTGGGTCTTTGAATTTGATGTGCTCTTTGGATACCAACACTTGTTTAATTTTCTTTGGCTTCTTTTGGATGCTTTTCTGTGATGGAAACTTTGGTTGGTGGACTTTGTACTTTGGTTTCCATTGCATTGTTGATGGTTTGGCTCTTGATGTAGAAGCTTCGTTGGAAGTTTGATGTAAGATTGTTGAAAATAAAGTCATCTTGCGAGGTTGATATAATTCAGTGTTTACCTTTGCTTTACCTTTTCCTGCGACGGTTGGCGATTTCTTCTCCGCATGTATTTGAGAAGCTTCATGAACTCTTACAGTTGTTGTTGTTGTTGAAGCTTTTGATTGCTGTCAAAGGAAGATGTTCCTCCAGCTTTTTGTCAAGACCAGACTCTCTTTGATATGATGGGAGTCGATTATGTGGAAAGTAGCTTTATACTCCCCGGTACTCAACTTGAGTAAAACTTCTATCACTCCAAAGCTAGGAATAGACATTTTTGAACTTGTGTGCACGATCTTCTCTAGCTCAATGATTGGTGGCTTTTCCATCATGATCCACATTCCATAAGTCATTAGATTCTTTGTTTCTTTGGGATCTATCATAGCTAAACATGCGATTTTGAGTCATGTTTCTCCGCATATGTTGAATTTGACCATCATAGGAGATAGTTGATCTTCTTCCTTATCCTTGTTTTTGTCTTGATCTTGCGTTTGTTGAACATTTGACGTTGAAACTGGAAACTTTGCTCCTTCATCTGATTTTATTTGCACTTTTTTTTTAAGCCGGATTTTTTGAAACTACTTTTGTTGATTCTTCAGGTATGTTAACACTAGGTTGGTCCTGGGACACTTTTATGTCCTGGGACACTTTTATGTCCTGTGAAGTGACCATTTTCCTTGAATTATGTCAAGAGTTTCAAAATGGATTTTGAGGTGCTATCTATCTAGAAAGTTGTCTCATGAGCTGAAAAAAACTCGACATTTTTTTGGAATATCAATTCCATCTTTAACATTGTCCTTGCACAACATTTCACAACCTAAACTATGTGAAAAAACGGGTCCTGTTTTTGGCTTTTTTCAACTTTTTGCAACTATACCACTCTAGAATTCATGTTTGTGAGGTCTATAATGCTAGAGAACTATCTTTAGTAGTCCTCAACATGTCCTGATGCTTCTAGGGAGAAATAAATATTAAAGTTGTAAGTTATGACCAAATTACAAAAATTGTCAAATCCTGTTTTTTAGCCAATTTTAGCTCTTCTATGATTTTTTGGTGGATTTTATGATATCCAAATTCATTTTTGATTTTCTATTTCGCATATTGTAACATAAAGCTAACATTCCTTGAGTTTTGGGGCACCTAATACCCTATTTTGCATAGTACACAACGATGGTTGATTTTTTCATTATGGAAGAAAACGAAACATTCTAGTATATCAAGTATAGCTTTTTCAATATTGTTAGTTTCTTGTGACAACTACATGTATTTTGTAGGTAGTAACCATATCTAGTCATAAGGATAAAATTTGGCTAGATATTGAATAGTTTCTATGGGATTCTACAACTCATAATGTTCAACCCAGTTTTTTCATGTTTGCTGTATTTAACACTTCATCTTTGTCCCCAAGATTCCCCTTGGTAAGAGATGTATTATTCTTTTGACATGCTCCATGGCTCCTTATGAACATAAAGGACAATAGGGAACTAAGAAAACATGCATATATTATTTGTATTGAGCGTGGCTATAGAAAATTTGATGATAGGTTTGCAGAATGGTAAAAATTCAACTTTTTTGTACCTATTTATTTTGGCAAAACAAAAAATAGCGAGTGAGACTCAATCATATGTTCTGATCACCAACCCATTGAAGTTAACTAGGGAATTTATCTCAAGTCCTACAAAAATCCCTAATCTTATTTTTATGCAACAAAACGTAAGAATTGATTGTTTTGATGAAAATTCACTTGTCCATCAACTTTGGAGGCTTGGTGTGACCAAAAGATGAGAAATTTTACAAGTTTCTTATTTTTTCCATGCTTAGTAGGCCTTGAACTATAACCTCATGAAAGGATTTTACAAAATGAGTGGATCTACTATGGTTTTGGAGGTTTTTTTCAAAACCCTGAAAGGACACTTTTATGTCCTGTTAGGTTACCAACCTAGTGTTAATGATGACACATAATTTCTCCACATATGTTGAATTTGATCATCATAGGAGATAGTTGATCTTCTTCCTTATCCTTGTTTTTGTCTTGATCTTGCGTTTGTTGAACATTTGACGTTGAAATTGGAAACTTTGCTCCTTCATCTGCTTTTATTTGCACTTTTTTTTAAGTCGGCTTTTTTGAAACGATTTTTGTTTTCTTCAGGTATGTTAATGATGCCATATTGTCGTTGTTGCTATGCTTCCTTTATGTGCACTTTGGCATCCTTCTCCATGATATAGCTATTTGTTTCAACTTTTTTGCTTTCACACTCACAAACTTCATTAGCTTCCTTCAACACCTTTATTGTTAACAAGGGAGCTATATCATACCCATCTTCATCGCAAAATTTAGTCAAGGTCACCTCATTTACACAAACATCAAGAGTTGCTAGTATTTGATCCCATCCAAAGGGTTCAAATAACTCCTCTAGAAATGGTTCTGGAATATAGTGTGTGTCCTCCACATGTCAATCAAGAATGCAATCCTCCTTCCTCAGACTTATACTCCCAGGAGCTCCATACATCCAAATATGCGCTTTGCTTTTGAAACTAGTTGTGGATTTTAATTCTTCCCCTGGGGTTTGCTAGACATCTCTATAACTATGATCTTTGATACTAATTTTGGCAGTGACCTCTTTGTGTCTCAGGTAGATATAGTCATAGCCCCAGTCTTGTACCATTTTGAGTTGACGTATGAATGGTCTGCCCAATATAATTTCAAAGTTGTTACTCTTGTCAAAATTCATTATGGCAAAGGTATGGTCATACTCTACTCCACACGAAGATACAATGATTTTTTCTAATATTCCTATCGGTCTCTCCACATATCCATCTGCTAATTGCAGTTTCATTTGAGTTTTTTTAAGAGCAGGATTTTCCCATTTTTTCCATATCTCTTTGGTTGCAATGGCAATTCCTACCCCACTATCTAATATAGCAATCGTATTTACTCCTTTGTACTTAAGTGATAAGGTGGTGTTTCCTTCTTCTCCTTCACAGTAGTCACCCAGCTTATTTATTGGTATTGGCTTTGTCTATGGCTTCTTAGGCAAGGTGTCATCCATGTTTTTGTCCGCAAGTTGGTCATGTGAAGGGATTTTCAACCCCATGTTTTCTAGGTTTTTGCCCATTTGCTCCCATAGATGCGGTCTAATTTTTAGTAGCTCTAAGAGATAAAGTGTGCATTGTATAGGAGAAGATATCAGTTCATGCAAGATCTTGGTATCCATCATTTTTGGTGTGGCTTTCCACTGAGAAGGTACCATTTTAACCTCCTATTTTGTTTCAAGTTCTCCTATGAAAGATGGCAAAGTCTTTAGAGAGCGTGGTTTTCTCTCTTTAGATTCTATAGACACGGCATCCCCATATAAAGATCTTATATCCCCTAGGAAAAATTCATGATCCATGTTTATCTCAGCGATAGGTGTTGACTGTAAAGTAGAACTACCATCTATTTGGCTTCTAATTGATTGTCGTAAGGATTGTGGCCATGGTTCTTCTACCTCCGGAATAGGCATCATTACTTGTGAGCCCACCCCATCTATGGTATTGGCTACTCCCCTTGTATCTAAAGGTGCCTCAACTCCTCGCTCTTCCTCTTTGTTTACAATACCATGACTTTCCAATTCCTGGACTTTTTCGCAGATTAGCAACTCCATTTTTGGAGCATCTAGAACTGGTTCCATAAGAGCTTGGGCCTTCTAGATGAGCTTCTTATACATTTGCAACCTCTCTTTTTCATACCCTGGGTGAGGGTATGTAAGCCATCTATCCTCCTGGATTTGGTTGGTCTTTAACCTAGCATCATAAGCTTTCAAGATCGCATCCAAAGGTTCAAAGACTTTGTCGACCAAGACTGAACCTCCCGAGTTAGTCTTTGACTCTTTAGGTCCCTTTGTGTTTTCCTTGCTTGTTGCTCTCATCTTAGCTGTTATTTTGTTTGATTTAGTGTAGTTTCCAAAGGAGCTTTCTCCTGCATCATCTTTGGTTTCATTTTAGCCCATTTTATCCACGACTTTCTTCCTGTTATCACCAATATGTTCTCAATTTTTGTTTGAACATGCAATGTGGCTTCTTCAGTTGGTTTTATTTTGGCAGCTTCTTGGGCTTGAGCTCATGTCATCACTTTTAAAGGAGTTGCAGGGTCTACCTCAGATTCACTTGAAGACGACATCATGCCTACAACATTCATTGTTGATTTCCCTTTGTAGTCTGGATTCTTAACACAGTTTTTGCGTAGATGGTCTATCCTGCAACATTCACAAAGTACAAATAATTTGATCTGTGGACCCTTGTTTGGACAACTTCATGCCATTTGATCACCTCCACATTCATAGCACGGACCTTCTTATTTCACAGTTGGTGATCTAGCTAGTGGTTTTTCTTGCCTCGTGAGGATGTTCTTTGAACCATAATCCTGATGATTGGCTATGAACATGAGCGCATTCGCATCCATGGAGTACTGGTTTTTCACGGGTTGTGACAAATGCATTGGGTGAGTGTAGTTCAATACTACTCTACCATAATTTAGAAGATGGTTGTTGCCCTCCACAAGTACTACATCTCTTCAATTGAGGTTGTTGTACATCTAGGTTTTGCTTGTAGCCTTGGTTTATTTTTCTATTTACCCCCTCGACCACTTGATCAATGATTGTTCCCAGGGAGTTTGAATATCTCTCTTTGTTGTTGATTCCCTCTTAAGAAAAGAGGAACTACTAGCCGTGTTGTTTGTATCTTCAGTCACCTCTCTGTAGGCCTTGTAATTATCAACTAGATATAGAGCTTCTCTAGTGACTTGCTCAAACATCATGCATCCTTTCAACTGTAGGTCCTCTTTTAGAGTTTCATTCCTCACACCCTCTATGAAGATAACTGGTAGCCTCTCATCTTGTGGTAGCTCTCTCACACGACATAGGAAATCAGCAATCTATTCACCTCTCAAAACTTGCTTGAAGAGGGAGACATGAGCATATGGATCCTCCAACCCATCGTATTTTGTCCTGACACATTGAGCCACTTGATATGGTCTTAATTGTTGTGGTTCAGTCACCAATCTAGCCAATTTGTGGTCCCTTGGAAAGACGTCTCTTCTCCTCTCCTCTATTCTTGGAGAAAATCCCGGTGGAATCCTCACCGTTGCGTGTTCTGGCATAATTTTTGACTGAAAGTAAGTAGAGATCGGAGTACCCTTGTACTTATATCTCTCTAGGTCAATTGGATCAGCAAGTGTGTACTCACATCCATACTTATCTACCATAAAAAATTGCACTCCATTGGCATCTGTATACGTAAATGCATAGAGGTTTTTATGGGTGGTCAACTCTCTAGCATAGCCTGGCTCTACACACTTGTAGAAGATATATGGATCTACATTTGTGAACCTATACAATCCCCCATGAGTGTAATCTGTAAGCACTCTCATGGATTCATTGGCTTTGATGAATCTCATGTTCGGTTTGTTGATCAGAGGATGCCTTTCCTCTATGTATTCTTCCAATCCCCTTGTTGTCGGCGTTGCAGCGTTTCTTGCATTTTTTGTATCTCCGAGTGGAGTAGAAAACCCTGGTGGTGGATGACTTGTCATGGTTAAGGCTCACTCAAATCTTGCAAGACAATCCTTGACAAGCCCACTTTGGCTTATTGCAACTTATGCCTTTTTGCCCCTGGTAATCTCTGAAAAGTTAGGAATTTGTGACTTTTTGGTCTTTGGAAACTGGCCTTGGGGTACACTAAAAGTTTGGATTTAGGAAACCTAGAAAAACTAAACTCTCAAACCAAGCTTTCTTGGCCACAAGCTTTCTTCTTGGCTATACGTGACTCAATTTGGAGTTGTCTATTGAAAGTTAGAGCACTTTTAGTGAACTGCACTTGAGACAACACTCAAAACAGTTTCAGGACCAGAACACAGGAACTTTTGCTTGTCTCTTGGTTTCCAGAAGGTATTTTTAGCTTAAAATTGAGATATGGGATGTACTCAAGTATGTCTACAAGATCACCAAGTCATAATCTCACACTATGCTAAGGTACATGGATCACGATCCATGTTTCTCTGTCAAAAAAAATTCCCCAAAATTTCCCAAATTTTAACTGTGTGTAGACAAGACCACGTGCGAGCTCTATACCAATTTTGATCAAATTCCAAGGTTATGGATTGTGATCCATGTTAAACCAAAATTGGACTTGATCTCTTGGAAGCTTGTTGCACTCTATGCCCACAAGCTAGATCTCAAATCTTTTTGGATTTGGACTTGTTTTGACAGGTCAACTACCCAATACTAGGTCTGCATTGCGGTTTTCTATCGGTCACCTGTTTTTCTCCCTTTTGACCCAAAATTGGACTTGGGGATATGTTTCCTTGTGTATGCACTTTTGATCTGGAAATTTGTGCATCAAGCTATCACTATGGGTACATGGATTGCGAGACATGTTTGGAGCCCAAATTGACTTCTCTTGGTACCATCAGAAGCATGATTAGTAGGTCCTATGGTATTAAAATTTTTGAAAATGGATCTCTGGATTGAAAGTTAGGTCAATTCTGGCACTTGCTGAGAGTACTTGGCAGTTATGGGCTTTTGATCTGGTTTTTGATATCCAAATTCAGTTTTGACAAGACCACTAGACTCCATGTGATGGGATCTAGCTATGGTGCAAATATGGTATCGGTTTGTTACAAAGGTGAAGGAGTACGAGCGGAAGTGCGACGCGAGAGAGAGTGCGAGAAGAAGAGCACGACGATATGGTGAACTCGCTCTACTGTAATGTGTAGAGCATAGTGAGTTCTTATTAGGTTTTTACAAAAGAATATGTGTACATACCTGGCGGCCCGCCCACTTACCTGGGCGACCACATTGGGCTTTAAGTGGGAGGTTGTTGGGGAGAAGTTGATTTGGTTATCTCAAACAGAGTATATTGACAAGGTTTTGCAACGTTTCAATATGGAGAAGGGAAAGGCACTGAGTGTTCCATTGCCACCATATGGAATCTTATCCATTTCAGCCTGTTCTTCCTCAGACACAGGACAATCTTGTTTGCTAAGTTTCACATATGGTGGCAATGGAACACTCAGTGCCTTTCCCTTCTCCATATTGAAACGTTGCAAAACCTTGTCAATATACTCTATTTGAGATAACCAAATCAGCTTCTTTGATCTGTCTCTCTCAATGCGCATACCAAATATATGACTTGCCTCACCCATGTCTTTCATGTCAAACGATTTTGCCATCTTTGACTTCAAAGCTGAAATTTCTTCCAAGTGCTTGCCAGCAATCAACATGTCATCCACATACAAAATAAGGATAAACCAACTACCATCCTTAGCCTTCTTTGTATATAGACAATGATCAAACTCACTACGTTTGTAGCCTTGAGAAAGCATAAACTTGTGGAATTTATGGTACCATGCCCTCGGTGATTTTTTTAAGCCATAAAGACTCTTTAACAACTGTCATACCCAATCTTCCTTGCCTTTCTCAACAAACCCTTTTGGCTGCTGCATGTAAATTTCCACATCTAAATCACCATGCAAGAACGCTGTCTTGACATCCATTTGGTGCAACAACAAATCTAATATGGCAACCAATGCAAGAAAGCCTCTCAATGTAGTCATCTTGACCACCGGAGAGAAGACTTCCTGAAAGTCAAGGCCTTGTTCTTTCTTAAAGCCCTTGGCAACAAGCCTTGATTTGTACTTTGGCTGACTATCATGAGCGGTGATCTTATACCTTTAAATCCGTTTACAAGGTAGAGCCTTTTTGCCCCGTGCTAATTTAACTAGCTTCCATGTCTTGTTTTTATGCAGAGCTGTCATCTCTGACTGCATGGCCAATTGCCAATTCCCGGAGTCCTTCATTTGCACTGCTTCCTTGTAACATGAAGGCTCATTGCAATTAGTCAACATGACATAGTTCATAGATGGAACAAACCTATCAAGAGGTCGCGTGACACGTCCATATCTACGCACAATAGGTGGCTCAGGCTCAGCCACAACCAGTGGTTCCACTCTATCCTGTCCTTGCTCCTCTTGAGCCCTGACATTTTTTCTTGCACGTGCAGGTCCATCTTCTTGGAAGACAACTCTTCTAATCTCCTCAACCCTCTCTGGTTTAGAATGATATTTGGATTCATTAAAGTGAACATCATTGCTGCGGACAACCTTTCTGGATTCGGGATCCCAAAGTCTATACCCCATCTCACCAGAATTACCATAGCCTAGAAAGATGCACTTTCTACTCTTTGGCTCAAGTTTGTTCCTAAATTCCTTTGGAACGTGAGTATATGCCTCACAGCCAAAGACTCTGAGATGCTTGTATGAGGGAATTTTCCCTGACCATACCATCTCTGGCACTGAATCCTTCTGCAAAACCTTGCTAGGAGATCTATTTACAAGATGAACAGCTATTGATACAGCTTCAGCCCAAAACCCATTTGGCAGTTGTGCATTAGACAACATACTTCTGACCTTCTCTTGTATGGTCCTATTCATCCTCTCAGCAAGACCATTTTGAGGAGGATTGTAAGGAGCATTAAGTTCACGTTTTATACCTTTTGACTCACAAAAGTCCTGAAAGGCCTTTGAAACATACTCTCCACCATTGTCAGTGCGTAAGCATTTAAGCTTCTTTCCACTCTGATTCTCCACAAGTGTCACAAACGTTTTGAAAACACTAAACGCTTCATCCTTGTGCTTGAGAAAGTAAACCCATACTTTCCTCGAGTAATCATCTATAAATGTCATAAAGTAAGAAGCTCCCCCTAGAGATAGGTTAGGCATAGGTCCACACAAATCACTATGAACAAGTGCCAACTGTGTATCTCTTCTAGTGCTTCTATGCTTATGTGGCTGCTGTGTTTGCTTACCATACAGACAATTTTCACAGAATTCAAAATCATTAGATGAAAAGCCAGGCAAATAACTAGAACGAGGCAAGATTTCCATTCCCTTCTTGGACATATGGCCTAACTGGCTATGCCACAAAGAAACGTTCGGCTGCTCGGTTACATTGATTATATTTTTAGAGACATTTGATACATAAATCATGTAAAGTCCTCCAGACTTTACTCCATGTGCTACTGTCATAGAACCCTTGGATATCTTCCACATGTTCTGTCCAAAAGTGGTGACGTAGCCAGCATCATCAAGTAAACCTGTGCTGATGAAGGTCTTTGTAATTGCGGGAAAATGTCTCACATTTTTCAGCGTGAAAGAAGAGCCATTCTGAAGCTTCAATTGAACATCTCCAACACCTAAGATCTCACATGTCTGCCCATTTCCTAGCCGAACATGATCTTTAGTGGTCACATAAGAAGTAAACCACTCCTTGTTTGGAGACACATGAAGTGATACCCCTCAGTATATAATCCAGTCACTCAGTGCATTTCCATCAGATGCTGTAAGAAGAGTTGAGTCCATTGTATTCTTCAAGAAGTAGATGTCTCCTGACACTAGACTGTCATCCTCTGCAACAGTGTTTGTCACATTTATTTCTTGAATCTTCACTGAGGACTTGTTCTTCTCACCATGGTATTCATCTTTCTCTTTGCCTTTTTCTGCTTTCCATTCTCTGCAGTCTCTTTTCATGTGACCCTTCTTGCCACAATGGTAGCATTCTATGTCACTCTTGCCTTTAGCACTGTGGGACTTGCTACGAGACTGATTCCTCTTTCCACCTTTGTACTTTTCTTTGGTCCTTCCCCTGACAACTAAGGCTGTTCCTTTGCCTTTGTCCATTGTCTTTCTATTGGTTTCTTCAGTAAGCAGACTTCCTTCTACACCTGCTATGTTCAAACCATCTGGAGGTGCAGAATTACTCAAAGCTATGCGAAAAGTGTCCCAACTTTTCGGCAATGTGATCAACAGGAACATAGCTCTAACAGGTTCATCAAACTTGACACCTTGAGCTGACAACTGAGTATAGATTATGTTGAATTCATTCATATGATTGGACATAGGTGTCCCTTCTTTCATCTTCAAGTCAACAAGCTTCTTAAGCCAGTATACCTGTGAAGTTGCACTCTACTTTTCATAAAGATCACTCAGCTTTAACCATGCTTGATAAGCCGACATCTCGTCTGCTACATTGAAGTAAACGCTTTCTGCCAAAGTGAGCATAATGGTAGAAAGTGCCAATTCATCCATTTCACTCCATTCATCTTCGTCCATATCTTCTGGTTTTATCCCCTTGAGCTTTATAGGTTTTATCTGCTTCTTTTGTACCAACACGTGGCAAATCTACTGCTTCCACAATGGGAAATTGGTTCCATCCAGCTTCTTGATTTGGTAAAGATGAGTGTCCTGTGATCCAGCCATAGCTACGCTTCATAGTAGTTTACTTTCCTGGGAAAAATTCGGTAGAGTTTCCCCTGTAAACTGACCTCTGAACCAATATCATCCTCTCAAATGAACCAAGAAAGCTTCAGATTCTGCATAAATTTCGGCAGAGTCTCCTTTGTAAAATGGCTCTAGTGTACTCGAAAACAGACCAAAAAACAGCTCAAAAACACCGTTTCTCTGACACTATAAGCTTTGGGTAAACCTGTCCTGCACCTCTACTGTCTCTGACTGTCCTGTCACTGTCCTATAAGCATAGACTGTGACAATGCCTCAACGGCAGTAAAGCAAAGATGCAATCCCAACTGTCTAACTCACAGTCAATACATCCTAGCTGCCTATCTAAGGGTGCTCGAGGGATCGCTCCAAGACCTGTATCACCGAAAGGATCTCAACATTCGAGAATCCCCCAGCTCAATAAAACCTCACTCGACCCTCAACAAAGGTTGCAGTAAATGTGACAGTACATAGACTTCCCACAAAGTCATACATCCACAAATTTCCCATTGTATCTTGTAACCGCTACGACGGTTGTTTGCTACGTGACTCACAGCCAGCAAACCCTCAACAGACATACATCATCCCTGACAATACATCCCATGTGGAAGTACCTGCAATGTCAGGATGAAATCTGGAATATCAAGCAGCCAACACAAGCTACCTTATGAACTAGTGGATGTCGCCTACAGTCTGTGTGTAGATGCGCCCGTGTTGTATGTGACACGCCTCTTTCGATGTGTAGACAGCCACAAATCAACACTCTGGGAGTGTTGATATCCTCGGCACCTGCAGTCGTAGGCCAAAAACCCCAAATTTTCAGAGTCGGATCTGCACCTGCTGAGACCACGTAGTCGAAAATGGCCTGCGCAGACCTTTGTTGAAGCCGAACGGTGGCCGAGATGACCTCAGAATGAAATTCTGACAACAGCGAGCCCTTTGGGCTCGCCCACGAGATTTGGGGCCGTGTCTTCGCCTGTTGAATTTCACTCCAATCTGAGTTGGTGACTCTAGCCTCCTACAATGCTGCGCCGAGCCTCGATCTGAGCTCTGATACCAGTTGAAGGAGTACGAGCGGAAGTGCGACGCGAGAGAGAGTGCGAGAAGAAGAGCACGACGATATGGTGAACTCGCTCTACTGTAATGTGTAGAGCATAGTGAGTTCTTATTAGGTTTTTACAAAAGAATATGTGTACATACCTGGCGGCCCGCCCACTTACCTGGGCGACCACATTGGGCTTTATACCCCAACAAAAGGAACATGGATCGCGATCCATGTACCTATGTGTTAGATTTTATTTAAACTTGGCACACAACTTGTCCTTGGTCTCGTGATCCCTACTATATGGTTTTTGTCTGATTTGGACTTGTTTAGGCCAGGCAAAACTCAATTCCTAGGTTTGTTTTAGGGTTTTTCTCTTTGCACTGTTTTTGGCTCTTTCCACCCACTTTTTGAACTTTTTTGACAAAAATTGTTTGGGGACTTTTGTTCACAATGATCTTAGCTACAGGTTGAGAAAGCTTTTGTCCAAAAATTCCTTAGGGATACATGGATCACGATCCATGTTCCACCACTTTTGGACTTGAGTTTTTGGTGTGCTGATAGCTTATGATGTTTGTAGACTTCTCACAAATTTTTTTTGAATTTCGGTCAGTTTTGCCCTACCAAATCTGACTTCTATAGTCTATTGTGATAGTTTTGACAATGTTCTATTTTTGGCTCTTTTGACCACTTTTTGCAAATTTTTTGCTTATGGTTATTTTTGAAAAGTTGTTCCAAATGGTACCAGCTAGCTATTGCTCAAATCTCAGCCAAAAAATTTTCATTTTGTATTTTTGAGGTGCATAGGTCACGATCCATGTTTGGAAGCCAAATTGACTTTTCTTGATACCATTTGAATCAGCATGTTTACTAGATGCTATGCCAATCAAAAGTTTTGGATTTGGACCAGTATTTGTCATTCAAAAGCAAGTTTTTCTGTCGTCCTGCGATTCTTGACTAGATTCTGTATTTGGCTATTTTAACCAACTTTTTTCAATTTTTTGACATGCTTCCTTTTGGCAAAGTTGCTCCATTAATTATCGTGGATGTACTTGTCAAATATCAACCCCAAATGTCAAAAAGATACATGGATCGTGATCCATGTTTGGCAGCTTTTTTTCATGAATTTTGTTCTGGTGGTTCTCTATCCCCTATAGAAGCCAAATCACACCCCTTTTGAATTTAGATCCCAAAATCTCAAGATTTGCTCAATTTTGTGTCTGCAATGCCTGTTTTGTTGCTTTTGTCCTAGCAGTCAATTCTGATATGATTTTTGGAATTTTCTGTCAGGCAAACTTGATCAGAGCAGTATCCCACTGATGCTTCATGTCACTGATCACTTTTCCCCAAAAAATGGTCTTTGAGATACATGGATCACGATCCATGTTCCTCCACAGATTCTTGCCACACTTTCCAGATTGCTTCTAGTCTACTGATACCATTGATCCACAAATTTTTGAGTTTGGATCACTTTTGAGGTCTCTACCATCAAATTTTTAAAATTTTAGAGCTATGGTCTTTTTAGTCAAAATATGGCTTTCACCCTTTTTCCCCTCAATCTTTTAGCCCAATTTTGATGGTGGTAGTTTCAACTTACCCTACTCCTTAGTATTGAAATGAAACATGAAACAAAAATAAACAAGATAATACAAAATAAAGTCGAAAAATATAGTACAACACTCTGAAAGTAATTAGAAAATCGAAGAATGAAATGTTTTTGGCTATCTCACTCACAACTCTCTTTACCTATCGAGAAAAGATCTAGCAAGTCCTCAACTTTAGACTCTACCAAGCACTAAACCCCATGTCTAGCTGCTTCACTGCTAACGTGTAAATGGAATGGAGATAAAAATAATGCTTTAAATACATACTAAGTCACTCACCATCTAAGGATCATATCCCTGGCAACGACGCCTATGTAAGCAGGTCGCCGGGATAGACGTCTAGAGCATAGCTTTTTGGTACTAACATAATGTCAATACTCAGGGAAGTGACTCGGATGGGGCACGGGGACTCTATGAGATCGTCAATCTCACGAAGTGAACCTTAGCAAGCAAACACACTAGCTGTCAAGGCTAGGGACTTGCTACGCACCGTGTGCGAGCCACAAAGGCTCCTACCACACAGTCATACAACAGACAAGCTCACAAGGAAGAATGGTGTGTCACTCACCTTCCTGCGTATTTGCGAA
Source organism: Adiantum capillus-veneris (assembly GCF_014529385.1). Taxonomy (NCBI): domain Eukaryota; kingdom Viridiplantae; phylum Streptophyta; class Polypodiopsida; order Polypodiales; family Pteridaceae; genus Adiantum; species Adiantum capillus-veneris. Next base: position 68,758,116 of record NC_140936.1, read on the forward strand.
TGAAGGATTTCCACGCCGCGAAGAAGAGGGAGATGCCACTATGCCGCGCTCAACCGCCTCGCCGCCGTCGTGCCGCCGCAACGCTCGATCACACACACTCTCTCTCTCTCTCTCACGCGTACACACACACACACACACACACACACACACACACACACACACACACAAGGAGATGGTGAAGGAGAAGGTGGAGATGGAGCAAGAGCGGCTTCTATTGCACAATGAGAGAATGAGTCAAAATTAGGTTTAGTGGCTTTTATATGAGCTCACCCCATTCACACTTGGGCGCCCATACTTAGCCAACTAACTCCTTGAATATTCCAGTTAGAGTGTGCCTGTGATCGGCGATCACCCTTACCCTATTCCTATTGGTCTGACAAGCCCGGTACCTGACTCTAAACAATACAACGTTTATAGATCATAGGGTGTCCGTGTGTCGTGAGGGTTAACATGCCCCCCTTCCTGATGTAGATTCTGTCCTCAGAAGCTATCCAATTGAAGCTCATTCGTCGAGATGGAAGAGCAGTCGACATGGATGTGCGTAGCCTTCTTCAATCACTGCAAAATCAAACAACATTGCCACAGTAATTGCATTCTCATATACAATTAAAAATCATATGCAATTTTAGACAGACAAATTGATTGGTAACAGAATTTTAGACAATTTGTCAGCAATAAACATTAAATTGCAATATAATCAAATGCATAAATAGATGTAAAGGTAAAAAATTAAACAAGTCCGGGGTCGCTAATTTAACGGTCAAAAGGCACTAGAGCTCGACTATTAATACCATGGGTAACTTCTCAATTTTTTCTGGTCAATTAAGTTGTTTAATCGCGAGAGCCAAGTATTTGATGTTCGAGGGCTGACTAGAGGCTATACCTAGAAGACCTTGTAGTTAAGCTACGATAAAAGGAATTTCTCATGAAATCATCGCCTGACTGATTACCTTTTCTTTGACCCCCCAAAGTCTTTTCACATTGATTCAATTTTGATGTGTGTGCTTATTTTGTATGCCTTGGGTTTTTTGCTTTTCAAGGAAAAGCGCCCACACTGGGAACCTCTAGGGCTCTAGTACCATCGGCGATACATGTGAGTGAAGTACCAATTTAAGCAGGGATTTCTCTTCCAGCTTAAAATTTTACATTGTGGCACTTTGATTTTTTGTTTGTTCATTTTCAGCATTTTAATTTTGTAACTTTGGGGGGTCATATAACACTGTTACCCTCCCCACGCTCATCACATTAGTAAACTCCCTTTATAATACTTAAGCTAAAGGTCAATAGGGTTAAGCCCACTAGAAAGCCCTAGTACATTATACACAATGCTGCCTAAATCGGATTAAGAACCTAAGTAACCATTTCTTATTAGGAAGGCATTCCCCATGGTATTAAGAGAAGATTTCTAATACCTAGCTTGGTCAAACTAGCTTAGTCGGACTGCTTGATTTTTAAACCTAGACAAGTGATTATGACAAAACATTACATTGAATTAAATGTTTGATACTAAGCAAATGCGCTGAATATTATGCTACCAATCACAATCAAAGCAGACAAACATGGATGCAAAAAGATAAGGGCAATGCTAATGGACATAAAACACCTGTTTGTGTTGATGGTCGCGCTTGATTTGAAGTGTGAACGAGAGAAAGGTTCCATGAAGGTCCAAATCCTATCAATAGCAACACGCTCCTATACACACTAGGAAACAAAAGGAATACCTCCAAGATGCACATTAGTGGGATAAGGTACCAACACTTATTGAACACAACAAAAAACATAAGGAACCCTAACCTAATTATTTGCACTCCCCCTAAAGAGTCAAGGGAATAGGATATTGTAGAGGTTGGGGGGAAACCCTAAGGCTAAACCCCTATCCTCGTCGTCGAGATAAACAAAGTCATCATCCATGAGACCATATGTGCCATCCGTGTAGTCATGTAAATTTTCTTCTTCATCATAGGTGCCCATGTTTACTAAGAAGGTCACTAGACGCCTATAGTCATCTTGGTCAAAAGGGTAGGCTTGTGCAATGGGAGAAATGCTCTCTACTAAGTATGGATCAGACGTGGTCAAGAGACGTATTAGCCATTCTAACTCCTCAAAATTCCTCTCACATGCTAGCGTACCTATCAAATCCCATTCACATGCAAGCACTGTAAAGACCATGTGAAACATTTGTGAAAAGTAACGAGGGTACCTCTCACCCAAGGCAGGAGTGGATGACTCTAGCGTACTAGCCATATCTGTACACGCAAATAGATGATGGTTAGAGTGCAAATATTACAAGGGTCGTGTTCTTGTGCATAATTTTTTTTTATTATTTTGTGTTATGGCTCTTGCTCTTTTACTTTTTTATCTTGTTTTTGTGAGTATAAGGCTTTATATATACATTCCCTAAGATTGGAGATTGGGAGGTCAGGGAGGAAGGTTGAGAGGGAAGCAAGTGAATGACGGATGTCAACAAACACTCCCCCCTTCCTTGGGTAGATCATACCTTTTGGAATGATGTTGTCACCTTTTGAAACCAATTGTTCCAAGTTGTTATGGGTAAAGGCTTTAACCAATAGTTTTCGATCACCCTATGTGTTTCATCTAGTTGCAAGGGTGGTAAGGTACTCTCCCATGATTTTATTTGCAACATTGTTGGAGGTGGTGAATCTACAACGGGAGGTGCAAACTCTTTCTTGCTTGTATGGATATGTACAATGGTAGGTGGAGGTTGTGTCGAAGCTTCTATTTCTGTATAGGAACTACATGAAGAGCAAGAAGCTTCATTTGTTTTTCCTGTTCCTGAGCTAGGTGGAACAAATCGTTCTTTCTTTGGTACCCAAACTAGCTCTGGAGCAGGTGTGTCGCATTCCGTGATTTTTTCCTTTCCACAATTTTCAATTTGTTTTGGAGCCACAGGGTTGGGTTTACATGGACCAGGTGACAGGTAAGAGTACAATTTACGTTTGGGCACCCAGATTTGATCATTTCCTTTATAGTATCCTTGGGCTTTTAATAGTCGTTTAGGAATCCAACACCACGTTTTCTTACATTTCTTGGAGCGAGTGGGACGTTTCTTATGAGGCTTCCATTTTTCAGCATCAGCCATGGTTACTAAAGAAGCTTTAGGGACCCACTTGTATGCTTTCTTTGTTATATTAGGATGGTTCTTGTGTGTCTCAAGCTTTCTTTCAACTACATCAGTTGAAGATCTAGAGAGTTGGGCTATGGGGACGTATCGTTCAACCTCCTGGACATGCAATGTCTTGGGTTTTATTTCCTTAGGCAATATCTCAGGGACTATGGCTTTAGTGGTAGGGATAAGAGTTGGTTTTTGCGTTGTGACACCCCCTGTCCCCCAATCAATAGTGCATTTGGTGGCTATCATCCACGTGCGTCCTAGGTTTATATTACTCTCCATAGTTCCAGTAGGCATGACCAAAAAGTCTTGAGCTACAATTCCATTATCATAACTGACAGAAGTGTGCCAGATTCCAAAAACCGTAGTTTTTTTCTTGTTGACACCCTTGAATTGGATAATACTCTCAGATAGAGGTGGCTTTCCTAACTGACACCACACCCCATAGGATAGCAAATTATATTTAGCACCCGTGTCCAATAAGGAGTTATCTAGCACTTTTCCATAGGCACTATTTAACTCAATAGGGTATCGTAGAGGTGTGTTAGACTCCAACCAATCCTCTTCGATTTCCACATGGAATGCATTTGTGACTCCAAGGTTAGCCTCTCGTTTTTGTCTTATACGTTGTTGTCGCTCCTTAGCCTCCGCTTGAGCTTGTATCTTCTTTAACTCGGTTTGTGCTTTGGCGGCTTTCTTTTGATGAATGGCCCGTAGTTCTTCTTGGCTTAAAGGATCATAATATCTTTTGAATTTACTCCCATTGAGGAATCCAATGGTTTCAACTCCATCAAGAGTTTCCACACGAAGGGTACCTTGTGGGCTAATTTCACATACTCTATATGATCCTTTACCAGCATATTTCAACTTTTTCTTCTCTTTACGTACTCCATACATAAGGACTTTATCACCAACTTTGATGTCCTTGTCCTTCACATGGCGATCAAACCACTTTTTTCTCCTATCCTTTTCCACAAGAGCATTTTGCACACCCAACTGTCTCTCTTCTTCTAGTTTTTCTAAGATATACAAACGCTCGGTTAAGGGGTTACCATTCCATCCTTCTTGCGAAGCTACCCTAAGACTAGGAATGACAAACTCCCAAGGCATAACCGCTTTTTGGCCGTATACCATTTTGAATGGCGTACACTTAATAGCCACTTTCTAAGCAGTACGATAAGCCCATAGAGCAGATGTCAACTTCAAATCCCAATCAGTGCGATGAGCTTCTACCGTCTTGGTTAAAATAGAGATTAGAGTCTTCTTGGTGCTCTCGGCTTGTCCATTAGCTTGCGGGTAATAAGGTGTAGACTTATGGTGGGATATCATAAAGGTCATGGTAAGCTCTCTTATTACCTCATTTATAAAATGGGTACCATTATCACTAACAATTTCAAAAGGGCAACCAAATCTTGTGATAATGTTCTCAAAAAGAAACTTAGGGCGTCAGATTTTTGTGAAGCCTTAGCTTCAGCCCACTTTGTTACATAGTCCGTAGCAACTAGAATATATCGAGATTGAGTGTTGTGAGCTGCGGGACTAATTGGACCTACAAATTCTAAGCCCCATTTTTCAAATGGTTGGGTTACTTTAATAGGATGTAAGGGCATTTTGTCTTTGCGCTGTGTGGTCTTGTAACGTTGGCACTCATCACACCCTTTTGTAAAAAGTGATGCATCCTTAAATAAAGTTGGCCACCAATAGCCTGATTGCAGCACCTTTCTAGCAGTTAGGTCTCCTGAAAAATGTCCTCCTGCTATGCCCATATGTGCTTCTTGCAAGATATACAAATATTCATCCTCGCGGGCACAACGCCTAAAAATATCATCCTTGCCTAGTCTATACAGAGTTCCGGCAATCAAACAATAGGGTTCACATTCTTTTACTAGCCTTCGAGCGATATCCTTACAAAGTTCCTTGGGTGGAAAACCATTAACTAAAAAGTTAACAATGTTCTCACTCCATTCAGGCATAGTCTCAACTATGAATAGGGAAGTATCGGGTAATTCATCATCAACTCCTGTAGGGGCTTCACCATTGGGTATGCGAGACAAATGATCAGCCATGACGTGCCTTTTACCGGGTCTCACTACAATCGTGAACTCAAACTCCAGAAGAATTAACAACCATCGTGTGATTCTTTCTGTGGAGCATGGCTTGTTTACCAGATACAGCAACGCTTGATGATCCACATAAAATACAAACTTGTTTGCCAGAAGGTAGTAGCGAAATTTCTTTACTTCATAAACCATTGCTAAACCTTCTTGCTCTGTAGTGGTGTAGTTCCTTTCAGCATCGTTCAATTGACGGCTTGCAAAGCTAATGGGATAGTTCAATTTATGTTCTCCTGGTTGAGTGAGAACACACCCAATAGCAAAGTTTGATGCATCAATATGCACATGGAAAATGACATGCCAGTTAGGTGTCCTTAAAATCGGAGCACTTGCTAGTGTTTTCTTCAATTGTTCATAGGCCTGGTCACACTCTTCAGTCCATTTAAATTCAATGAGAAGCTTGTACAAAGGACGTGCTATCTCAGCGAAAAATAAAATAAACCGTCGATAATAACCCACGTGTCCCATGAACCTTTGAACTCCCTTGTAATTGGTTGGTGGTGGTAACTCTAGAATCACTTTAATTTTTCTCTCATTGGTTGAGATACCATTCTTAGATACTATATGCCCTAAAATAACTCCATGCTTGACCTAAAATTGGCATTTGAACGGGTTCAATGAGATACGATATAACCTACACTTTTCAAACACCTTCCGCAAACATGATAGATGTTCTTTCCAAGAAGAGTAAACACAAAGGTCGTCTAAGAAAGCTTCACAAAACTCTCTCAAATATTCTTTAAAAGCAGTGTTTATTAATCGTTGGAATGTAGCAGGGGCATTTGTTAAGCCAAAAGCCATCACACGAAATGCAAACACGCCAAATTCTGTGATGAAGGCAGTTTTAGCTTGGGCCTCTAGCGCTATCGTGATTTGGTTGTAGCCTGAGTACCCATCTAGAAAGCTATAAGCTTCCTTGCCTGCAACTCTTTCGAGTACATGTTCGGAATATGGTAGGGGGTAATGGTCTCTTCTAGTAGCTGCATTAACTTTTTTGAGGTCCACGCACACCCTGAGTTTCCCATTCTTTTTTGGCACGATAACTATTGGAGACACCCATTCAGAGTGTTCAATAGGATATATGAACCCACATTTGATAAGCTTTTCTAGTCCTTCTTGAATGATCTTTGAGTACTTAGGATTCATCGGGTAGGGTCTTTGTTGTACGGGCTTCGCAGTGCTAATCATAGGGATTGTATGTTGGACCACAGAAGGTGGAACACCTTTCATATCATGGTATGTCCAAGCGAATATGTCCTTGAATTCCTTGAGAAGCTCTTTGAGGACCGCCTCCTCAACTTTTGTGAGGTCTTGGGCAATAAAAACAGGTTTTGATTCTTCACCGGGGTCGGCTAATTCTATTTCTTTAACTATTGCCAGACCATCATAGATTCCATTATTCCCATCGATAGGTATTCTTTGGGCTTTTGTGTACACAACCTTTGCTTCCCCTGTGGTGTAAGATTTGAAATGTTCTGGTGCAGGATGCAAGTCTGTGGATTCTGGTTGTGCTTTGGTCTGTGCTTCTATTTCTGCTTTCTTGTGTTTTCGAGCTAACTCTTGGTTTTGACGCCTCCTTGCAGTGCGGCTCAACTTTGGCTTGTCTATGATCTCTAATTGGGCTATTCCATGGGGTCATGGTCTACACCACATAACATTTTGGAGATATTCACCCCAATCGTCTACCAATTTTCGATGAGCGTCACATGCTCCTATATAACTGAGCCATTCTGCTGAGGATCTCTTCTTTTTTATCCTAGCACGTACATTGGCTCGATATCGACGCCTCTTAAAGTTTTTCTTTTTCTTATTTGAGACCTGCTTTTGATTTGCATTTAGATCTGGCTCACTAAAGGAGTCCTCGTTGGTGTCCTCTTCACTCTCGGAGGAGCTATCATCGGTTGATGTGCTCGGTCCTTCCGAATGTTTTGACTCTGAACTTGCTCCACTCTCTAATCCATGAGATTCAGAATCCGTTTCACTCTAGGAGTCCGTGTCTGAGTCGTGTTGGTCAAAGTCTTCTATTGAGCTATCGGTGTCACTATCAGATTGGTCTACAATTTCCTTGCCCTTAGAATATGCATGTATGGCACTTATCATGTTCAGAGGTGCAATTTGTGGTACCTCTTCCCCCTCTTGTGTGACCCAAGTGGTTCCTCTATTTCCCCAGGTGTCTATGGTTGCAGCTAGGTGTACCCAGTCTACGTTGTCTGATTCCGTCATACCCGATAACACATCCATGTAAGGAGAATCTTGGCCAATGTCTGCATCCTTCTTACAAGTGTAACAATATTGTAGTGGGGCCGAGTGAACTGTGGTGTCAGAGCGATGATCAATAATGGTTTTACTCCCTAAGGGGTGTACCTTACCAGTCACCAAATCCACTCTAAGGACAGAGTCTTGGAATTGCAAATAGACATGATTTTTAGACCAATCATGAACCATTTGTGCTTCCCTCATGAATGGTCGTCCTAAAATCATTTCATATGACATAAGGTGTTTAGAGAAATCCATTACAATGAACGTATGTCGTACCTTGTGTCCTAGAACTTTGATCTTAAGACCCTTGAGCATCCCCATAGGTTTGGCTATGGTAACATTTTCCATCTTTACCACAATGTTAGTAACACTGAGGCGGGGTTTTCCCATGGATTCCCAACAATCTTTTGTAACGATGCTAACTCCCGCACCACCATCAAGAATTCCCTTTATAGTTAATCCCTTGGTAGTGATGGGTAGGGTCACATTAGACTCGTCGCCTTCAAAATACTACCCTAATTCGTTAATGGGTACCTCGATCACAGACTCGTGTCCATCTAAGTTGAGTGATTGCACATGATTTTCCTCATCAATCATAATCGATTGAGGCCTATTTGTTTGCACAAACTGCGGTAATCCTGTTTGTAGCTCTCCGTTAAGGAATGCTCGAAGTGCAAAGAATAACTCAGGATCTCTATACAGCTTTGCTATGGTCGTGGTTCGGACCTCAAAAGACATGAAGTCCACTAGTTTGGCAACATTCATTGGCATTTTGCAGGGTGCAGGTCCTTGACTAGGAACTGGTGAGGATGGAATCTCATATTCCTCAATGGGATCAGGTATTCCTTCGTTAAACATTCTTTCCAACAAGAAAGGTGTATGCTCACTTTCTGATGTCCCGTCCTCACTCCCTTCTTGGATGATACTAGATATGGCTAACGGTTTATGGTTCATGTGGGGTGGATGAACTTGCGTGGGAAACACTGTGTCATGAATTTTGACATGCATGGGTTCTGGTTCTAGTTTCCTTTGAGTCTCCTCCACTAAACCTCTTAGATGTTTCACCTGCTCAATCTCGTCTACTGGGTTTGGGTACGTCCCAATCTTCTTTTTACGATTCTTCCCTTTTTGCCCCTGCGGTTTATCTTGGGGGTCTTGGATTGGATTTGGAAACACTTGTGGTGTTTTCAGAGGCTCTTTATGGTTTTCTCTTATTCGGTTTTCATTTGGTTCCATGTTACGGTTTTCTTTGTCGGTCTTTCCCTTTGTGGTATTGGTTCTAGTCTCCATTGTCTTGATTGAATCTGAATCATCCTCGATGTCATTCATATACACGGGGTCATCTCCTGTCCCTATGTTTGTTTTGGAACTTGGCTTTGAAATTCCCGTATTCTGCGACCTCTTCCTTCGTGTCTTCTTTTTCTTTGCTTGGATAACTGACGCGGTATCTCTCTCTTCGAGGATATGGCCTGGCCCTTGAAGCATGGACAGTGTAATCGCATAAGTGGGTGCGACGGGTGGTATTGGCGATGTCACACTAGCAATTTCGACCAAATTTAGGGGTGTGATTTTAGGCGCATTTGGGTTATAGGGGCATTGGGCAATCAAGTGATCTATGCCACAACGATTACATGTGAGTATTGGCATTGTAGACGTGCTCCCTTGATTCATTTGCATCTCTGCAGCATTCTTTTGCAGCCTAATAGGGCACTCCGCTGCCCGATGTGGTCCACCACACTCGTAGCATTGAAGAGGTGGCCTCCTAGCCTAGGTGTTGATATTTTGACCTCTGGATGCGAGAGCAGCAGCTTGATAAACCGGCTTGACTTGCCCCCAACAATCTTCCATGTAGTATATAGGACACTCTTCCAATGTATCAAGTCCGTAGGCAATACTAGTGTCTATTTCCTCCTCACAGCCATCTGCATAAGCATTAGATGGCTCGCAACCCACTTGGTTCATAGAGGCGACTCTTGGATGCGGGGGCTACGGTCCTAGCACAGGAGGTGGTAGCGGTGTAGGTTGTACAACATTTTGAGATCTAGGGACCATGTGTTGCAGTAGTTGCTCAACAGGTGGAGCAGGCATCAATACAGGAGCTCGAGGCGCATTCGTCTAGGCTACAGGTGGTCTATTTGCCATCATATGTTTGATCATTAAACAATCCTTAGCTTGGTGACCATACCTACCACATGCGTTGCAAGTTCCATTAAATTTTACTCTAAACGTAGGGCACTCACTAGTGCTATGTGGACCTAAGAAAATGGAACACCATTGTTGCTCCCTTCTTGGATACATGTGACTATTTTGAGGGGGTCGATTATCATTAAGAGACTCTTGGATTGCCTTGGTGAGGTCTGTCAAGAATGTCTCAAATACCTTTGGCTCATTGGCAATGGGCCTTGCAGTCATGGGTTCATACTCAATGGCTTGTGAGCAAGTGGATCTCGTGTCAGTAGACACCCTCATGCCTGCTATCATCAAGTTGTCCTCTAATTGGATTGCATTGGCAGTGACATCTTCCCAGGTTGTGATACCTCTAATCACTAGTCCATTATAGATTCCTTCATTCCTCAACCCTCGAATGAATCGATCAAGCAGTTGGTTATTGTTGAAGTGCTCATTTACAGGGCAGCGAGAGTTTAAGTGCTTTAGACGACTAATGAAGTCCCTTACTGACTCTCCTTCCTTACGTTCGGCCTTCTGTAGCTGAGATGCTACACCGCAAAGCACACCTTCTCGTATGTACTCCTTTAGAAACAACCTTCGAAGGGTAGGGTAGATTGTTTTCTCGTCCACCCTTAGGGTTCTATACCAATCTCCAGCCTTCCCACTTAATGTCAAGCTTAAGGCATTGCACTTATGTAGTTCGTTGCGTTCCCCTAAGGAATCACATACTTGTTCAAACACTTCAATGTGTTTTCTAGCATCTTCGTCCCCATTGAATTTTTGTGTGAGTTTGGCAATTTGTACTGCCTTACTTCTAGGCTCTCTATCAGATGCATGACACATATTTTCCGCGATAGATCGACCTATGGTTTGAGCAAACGCTGCCAAGTCACTTATGTGAGGAGGCAGGGCCGGTGGAGGTACTCTTGGAATCATATGTGGGAGAGAGACGGGTACCGGTCTTGGCATATGTGTGGATGATGCAGGATATGGAACATAACCGGGCATAGGTCCACTCGGATAAGGGCTAGGGAGCGGCACTCGAGGAGCATAAACAAGTGGTACAATTGGAGGTGTGGGGGCCATTTGTGCATAAGGGGCTAGAGGCACATACGGTCGAGGCCCACGGTCGAGGCCCCATATTAGGTACTACGACACTAGGTAGTGGCACTGCGCTAACCGTAGATGTCATCGGTACATTCTCTATCAGGTCTATCCCTGGAGTGAGCACTGTGTTTTCCTTAATAGAGGGTTGAGCCAAGTTAGGGAAGCTAAAGTTGTCGCTCGGAGGCTCAGATTGCATAGAGACCCCAGGTGAAATGACATAAGATGGGTCCATGGGACTCATTAGAGGAGTCTTCATTTGTGATAGAGTAGGCTGTTGAGCCTTGCTCATATCCAAAAATCTTATGGGGCCAGTTGAGAGTATATTTACCCCTCGGTTTTGCCTTTCTGATTGAATAATGCCATGGATAACATTACAGATCATTTTCTGTTGATCTTCGATGCTCGTGGCACTAGAGGTGGATTGTACAGTCTTTATCCATCCTACATGGTAGGCGTGGCCAGAGTGTAGATCCGTCAACACCTCAGTGTGGAGGTCCTATGTCCAATGATCATTAATGAACAATCCTTCTAGATTCGACGTGTTAATGGTTTCTTGTGAGGTAGAAGCAATGTTGCTCCCCGTGGTTTTACTTGTCACCAACGGTACTCTAGAGGGAACTTCTGAAGGAGGCAGCTCAACAGGGCCTTCTTAGTAAGAAGTTGGCAGGATATCCACATGGAAACTCTTTGGGGGTGTGGGGTCCACGTGCCATGTGAAAGGAGAGTCCACTTCCGCACCCCTTCGTGTGCTTCATTTGCATCAGGCTCCAAGCGAGTAGCTCTACCTAATGTTTCCATGAAACGGCTAAACATACTAGTACTAGGCTGTGGAGCTTCGGGAGGTGCATGGCCTTCTCTCTCAGTGTTTTGGGTAGGGTATGCTTCCATGATTTCTGAGTCGGAGGAGGAATCACTAGCGGCTATTTTAGGATCTTGGGTGGTGCTACCTTGTGTCCCCGTTGAGGGTCTAGAGCCTATCGTGGATGGGTAATGGGTGTCCGTATGAACAGAGGCACCCTCAATATGCTCGTGTTCTAGCACCCGCCCAGAGCGTAAGTGCATGTGCTTTTGATACCCTAAGGTGTCAAAAAGCTACTGTAGGAGGCCTTGTGACTAGTTTTTTGCGTGTTTTTTGTTTGTTTTTTTGCTATATTTTTTAGAGAGTGTCGTGGAATGGGCCGTGTGATAGCTCGAAACGAGCGTATCGCTAGGAGGGACGCGCTCTGCTTTATAACCCATCGTTTGGTTCTATTTTGCTCCAGAAAAGCCCGAAACAGTCTTTTCCTAGCTGGGGAACTAGGATCCAAATAGCAAGTCCTAGTGTGCAATGAAGGAGAGGAGAGTGTAGGACTTATCCCACATTCCTCACTCCCTCCTTGTGAGTCTAGCCTATATATATAGGAGTGAGACTACCCTATATCATAAGATAGAGACAGAGCCTGGGATTGGGATTGGGATTGGGATTGGGTCAAATGATCCCGATCCCGATCTCACTTTTATACAAACCTACCCGTTCTTTTTTATAACCTCCCCCTCACTCACGTTTTTATTTTTCGATTTTTTATTATTATTTTTTTTAATTTTATTTTTGGATATTATTTGGTACGCGTTCTGGTGCGCGTTGACCTCACCTAACTATTTATTGTCTCACCTACCTACTGACCTGCTAATCAGTGGTTCACCTAATTACTAACCTACTTAATTAACTAACTGTGCGCCTAACTGTGCACAAACCAGAAAACACAGAAAATGCAAAAAATTGAAACTTGACAGAATTGTGCAGTGCAAACCAGAAAATGCAGAAACGCAAGAAATGCTAACTGTGTAAGCTGAAATCTGAGCTTAATAGAACTAGCAAAACAGAGCTTAACAGAACATAGAAAACTTGAATGCAGTCAACAACATTGTGTCTTTCTCTACTATTTTTGCATAACAACAATAATCAAACTTAAGCCGTGCCTTTCCTACATAAAATATAGCTTCAATACAATTTACAGGTCGCCATTGGAGCTTCACGCGCAACAGATCCCTGGCAAGGCTAGGGACTTGCTATGCGTCGTGTGCGAGCCACAAAAGCTCCTAGCACACAGTCATACAACAGACAAGCTCACAAGGAAGAATGGTGTGTCACTCACCTTCCTGCGTAGTTGCGAATGAAGGATTCCCGCGCCGCGAAGAAGAGGGAGACGCCGCTACGCCGCGCTCAACCGCCTCGCCGCCATCGTGCCGCCGCAACGCTCGATCACACACACTCTCACACTCTCTCTTTCTCTCTCTCTCTCTCTCTCACGCGTACACACACACACACACACACACACAAGGAGATGGTGAAGGAGAAGGTGGAGATGGAGCAAGAGCGGCTTCTATTGCACAATGAGAGAATGAGTAAAAATTAGGTTTAGTGGCTTTTATATGAGCTCACCCCATTCACACTTGGGCGCCCATACTTTGCCAACTAACTCCTTGAATATTCCAGTTAGAGTCCGCCTGTCATCGGCGATCACCCTTACCTTGTTCCTATTGGTCCGACAAGCCCGATACTTGACTCTAAACAATACAACGTTTATAGATCATAGGGTGTCCGTGTGCCGTGAGGGTTAACACTAGCTCAACACTCAATCATCAGGGAAATTTACCTATGTCCTTTCTCACAACTCTAGATCATCATGTCATTTTGGCATTCGAACGGACTCAAAGTGCAACGAAACTTTAGGAGGAGGTCTAGGACATCTAGGGGCACTATCCTACCAAGTCTGGTCGCAATCCGACAAGGTACCAAAATCACGATCCATCATGAAAAAGGTCCTAAAAATTGTAATAGAACATGCTAGAAATATCATCCTATGGTCAAAGAGCAGTCTCCTATGGTCAAAACGACTAAAAATTGTGATTTATGACTCTCATATGCTATGGCATGCCCTTCTTGAAGCAAAATAGCTCCAAGGCAATCACCACAAGAATTACATTGGACCTCAAATGGCTTTGAGAGATCTAGTAGTGTGAGCACACATTGAGAGATAATCTTCTTGTTAAGATTCTCAAAAGATTCTTTCACTTTTGTAGTCCATGAATACTTAACGTTCTTCTTCCTTAAGTCATGTATGTAATGGGCTTGCTATTAGCGATAATTTTTCTATGAAGCGTCTATAGTATGTTTTTTGAGGACATATTAAACAAGCATCTTACTGGCCAGATACGTAGCCGGACACCACATTTGTAGTCTATTATTTCGTCGAGCTAGTGTCATGATACTCTATGTAAATCCTGATTCCAAAGTGGTGGATCATTCCTCAGGTTGTAATGTTGTAATGATATTTGTAAAGGTCCATGTGAGTCGGTCATTAGCCATTTAGAATGCCCTAGGTATAAAGGTAAATAACCTTAACACTAGAATGGTAACCTAACAGGACATAAAAGTGTCCTTTCAGGGTTTTGGAAAAAAATACCAAAACCATAGTAGATCCACTCATTTTGAAAAATCCTTTCATGAGCTTATAGTTCAATAACTACTACATATGGAAAAAATGAGAAACTTGTAATTTTTCTCATCCCTTGGTCACTACAGGCCTCCAAAGTTGATGGACCAGTGCATTTTGTCCAAAACAGCAATTTCTTACGGTTGATTGCATATAAATAAGAGTGGAGATTTTTGTAGGACATGAGATAAAATGCCCCGTTAACTTCAATGGGTTGGTGCCCAAAACATATGGTTTCTTTTACCTCACTACTTTTTTTTTGGGCAAAAAAAAAGGTACAAAAAAGTTGCATTTTTGCCATTCTGCGGACCTATCATCAAAGTTTCTATAGTCACGCTCAATACAGATACTATATACATGTTTTCTTAGTTCCCTTTGGGCCTCTGGATTCAAAAGGAGCCATGGAGCATGTCAAAAGGATAATGGATCTCTTACAACTGGAACCTTGGGGGCTATGACAAAGTGCTAAATACAACAAACATGAAAAAACTCGGTTTAGCATTATGACCTCTAGAAACCCATAGAAACTACTCAATATCTAGCCACATTTGTAGTCTATAATTAGATATGGTCACTACCTACAAAATACACACAATTGGCCTAAGAAAATAGCAATATTGAGAAAGTTATACTTGCTACTCTAAAATGTATCGTATTCTTCAGCAATCAAAAAACTCAACCATCATTTTATACTATGCTATATAGCATATTAGGTCCCCCAAAACTCAAGGAAGATTAGCTTTATGTCATACATTACACTTACACAATCAAAATTGAATTTGGATATCAAGAAAGCCACCAAAAAAATCATAAAAGTGCTAATTTTGTCTAAAAAACAGGATTATGCAATTCTTGTAAACTGGTCATAACTTTTAATTTTAACACTTAGCTCTCCCTACAAGCATCAAAACATGTTGAGAACTATGAAGGCCTAACCTCTAGCCATCTAAATCTCACAAACATGAAGTTTAGAGTGGTATAGGTGCCAAAAATTGAAAAAAAACCAAAAACAGGACCCATTTTTTCACACAGTTTAGGTTCAAAAATGTTGTGCAAGAGTAAGGTTAATGGTGAGATCGATACTAAAAAAAAAAAAAGCTAAGTTTTTTTCAGCTCATAAGGCAACTTTGTGGATATATAGCACCTAGAAATTCATTTTCATACTCTTCAAATAATTCAAGCAAAATGGTCAGTTTAATAGGACACAAAAGTGTCCAAGGACATAAAAGTGTTCTGTTACCATTCTAGTGTTAATGTGAAGGAAGGCATATCTTTAGAAGAAGAAGGGAGCTCTGAAAATGTACGCACAAGCTACGAGCTACTCCAAATTGTAACCATCGCAGTTAATGAATGCGTAATCAATTTTCAATTTTGAAACTTGCATTGTGTTCCTATTTCTTTGCCTTTAGAATCAGTTGTCATGGTTTCTAAACTCTCTCTCTTGCAAAAGTATTGTTCATCCCAATTAAACTAAGTACCATGTTTATGTTGCTACCATCAATTCAGTTCACCCGATATGTTTACAAAGTATTCTCACAAACTTGCTTTATCTAATTTCCTAATTCCGCTACTCTCAAAGTTCATAGGCCATTTCCACTACAGTAAATTTCTATATATTTTGAAGGTCTTTTCACTTTCAAATTTAAAATGTAGAGGTAAGTCTCAAAATTTGTAAGTGGGATTACACTAAACGGCCTTTTTCGATAATATTTGACTTTGAAGGTTTCCACACTAAATTTTGTTGGCATAGATAAAAATATTTCTTACTCAAGAAGTAACTTACAAATCTTGTAGTCATGGACTCATTATGGATTGATGTTATGAAGAGATAAGTATTTATGAACTTGTGTATGAGAAGCCGTGTGTGTGTGTGTGTGTGTGTGTGTGTGTGTGTGTGTGTGTGTGTGAGAGAGAGAGAGAGAGAGAGAGAGAGAGAGAGAGAGAGAGAGAGAGAGAGAGAGAGAGAGAGAGAGAGAGAGAGAGAGACTTTGGTCCCCATAAACGAACAATTTCTTCACCATGTCGGCACATATCAAATCTATATACTTGATTATTGCACCAATCACCTCCTCATAGCTATGAGTTGATACTTTGACACCAAGCTCCTTGCAAATCTTCAATGTCAAAAAAGGCCAATGCATGTATAGAATTCATTTCATGTCTAGCTTTTGTCAAAGACCCTACGCATAAGCCTTACTTGCATGTTGAGATCGCATAGTTTGCAGCTCATTTAGCCACAGTTCCAGGGCCTCCCAATCCACAAGAGCAATGCAATAAGAAATTGAGCTCCATCGGCACCCAGAGAAAGCAAAAGCAGAACTCTCATACTATCCTTGGATCTCATAAATCATAATGGGAAGCTTCCCTTTAAGTATCCTAGTATCAAACATCCCCATTCACAACATCATTTCTAGGCTCAATGGCTCTTTCTTATCCTTCTGTAGTTGTTGCCTTGTGATCTTGAAAGTGGGAGAGGCTTCCTTGGATGTCACATTATGCTACGGTGATTGTTTGCCATGTGTTAAAGATGTTAATGACTTTGTGTTAAAGATGCTAATTTTTTCTTGTTAAAGATGCTAATATTCTAAATCTGTACTATTCTTTTGATTGTGCTTTGGTTGCTAGTTCAAAATGTCTTTTCAAAATCAAGTGTCCATTGTTATTCAAAAAGATGGAGAACAATCTTTCTTTTTACGAATATTTTATCGTGAGCTACAAGAAGATCTAGCATCACAATATCGCCAAGATCTTCTACAACACTCGGAGATGAAAGTGTTATGGCCAGATATAAGACATAACTTATTTTCTAAGGAGAAAAAAGTTTGGAATATACAAAAGATTTTTCTTGACGATTTGGTTGATTGGGATGGAAATTTAAACTTAGTGTTGGTAAAAGAAAAGATAGGCCTAATCAAATATCACAAAGTGACCCACTATTGAGGTGGAAACATGCCTTTATCATTGATGCACTATAGAATGAGTATGATAATCCATCTCATTCTAGCAAAATGACTTTGTACTTATGAAAAGCCCTGGTAGATTCAAACTAAGCTACATAGAAACTCTTGGCTTGGTCAAGCGCATTGTCTTGGGATTTGTTTTGAAAATATATCTATGTATAGCTTATGGAGGTGGAAACATGCCTTTATCATTGATGCCCTATATAATGAGTATTGTAATCTGTCTCATTCCAGCAAAAAGTCTTTGTACTTATGAAAAGACCTTCTAGATTCAAAATAAGTTTCATAGATGAATGTTTTTATAAGATCATTTGCTTCTTGTGAAGTTAAAGTATTCTATGTATTTTCATGTTTGTTTATTTCTCACATCATTGAAGTGCTTAACTTTGTAATGGAGATAGAATTTGTTTTTTATGAATGGGCTAGTACCTCTTGGGAAGCCATAGTTTATTTTTCTTAGAGCATGTTGTGTTGTAGCTTAATGAATATTACAAAGATGGCTAGTTATTTTTCTTTGACAATTATGGAGAGAACACAATTTTGGAAGTTTGATTGCAATTATCTTTGCAAGCATTCCAACAATGGTTGGTGCCTTGCAACCAAGTGTACCTTTTATCACCACAAACAACGAGATGTTCTAGGAAATCTACATCCTTCCATTAGCAAAAAACAAAAAATGGATTCAAAATGCCAATGACCTGAGTGATAGTAGAGAGATTAACCATCTATCTGAACACATTTATGGACCCCATAATTCAACACCTACCCAAGCCATGGGAGAAGGCAAGAAGCCCAACAATTCTCAAATAAATACATGGTGCACATGTAACATAAATTGTGCAGGTGGTAGACAAGTTCATGCATCAACCTATAATCGCCATCAAGCTTTGGCACATAACTTTGTAAGCTTCAAAAATAGTTTTGGTTTATCTTTTCCACTAGATCCAGAAGGAAATATGGAAGATAATGATGAGCATCAGGCTCAAGTCTTTAAGGTTGATGGTGATGGCAATGACATCATTGATGAGCCAATGTCTATTAGTGAGAATGAAGAAAATCAATCTTCTCCTCTATACTTGGAGCTAGTTGAAAGGATACTAGATCTCCAAAATTTATGGGATGAACATAAACTACCAATAGGTGTGCAAGATAGACTGCTTTGCATATTCCTATTTGGAAACTTGGGGGGGGGGGGGGGGGGGGGCCAGAGTGATTAAAAATGCTTCCAAGAGAAGCACGGCTAGGCTATTAGTTCAACTTCCTCCTACATGGGAAGGTGGCCTTGGAGGGATTCAAATTCCGGCTTGTAAGGATCAATTGCAAACCATGCTTAAAGGTCTTGGCATGGTTTCTTCCTTGCGCTATCGCATCTGCACAGGTAGTGATGTAGCCAAGCATCCACCCAAGCTTCTTCAGCAGAAATGAGGACAACTTTACAAGAGAGGTTCTTAAGTGCACATGTGAAGGTGGATCATTGTCATTGAGGCTTAAATGTGATTGCTTGGAATGCTACGATAAGTGTCCAATTTGTGCCAAAGCAAGGAAATGCTTTCCTTTGACTACATTCCCATCGGGCCTCAACTAAATCTATTGACAATGAGTAGCACTTTTTTCCACGAGCTACTATGTTTATGGAGGCACAAAGAGAAATGGATCAAGAGAGATGAAATTAGCAACCAAAGAAGCATTGCTGATTTTTGGGATGGACAAAAATTTCAAGAAGTCGAGGACTTTTGGGATCCATCAGCATCTTACGAGCTATCGGTTGTCTACTCTAATCCTCTTTGCAAGAAGTATTACACTACTTTTCCTACCAGTAGGCATTATAAAGCTCTTCAAAATGTTGTGGTAGAAGAGTACAACTTTGTCTGCATTGAGTGTAAAGAGGACATTGTGTGTAAAAAGAGCCTACAAAAGGTACATAGAAGCATCCCATTGTTGTTTTTTTTTTAAAGATCTCATGATTGCAAACCAAGCTTATTTTTTGGGTGTCCATGTTAATAGGATGATCTTCCAAATGTAGAATTGTTGCTACATTTAGAGGATTTCAAACATCACAGGCGACCCAAAAGAGTTGTGGGGTAGTAGAGGTCATGGTGTTGAATACAAGAATCAAGTCTTCCATTGATATCTTGCTAGTTTTGTTTATCCCTCAAAGTTACAAGAAAATTATGAAGGTTTTTGGTAAAGTTTTTGGGGCATTTTTGGAATATTTGCTAGATGAGCTGGAAAGCCTATGTCTAAATGGTGTGGAGGTGTTGCATGACTATCCCATAGAGAAGATCTTTGGTGCCAATCAAAAAGGTCTTTCAAAGATATGTATGATACGTGCTATGATCATGATGATTACAAGAGACCATCTGGCACAATGCAAAGTAGGCCTCTTCAATAATGGAGGACAAGATTTTTACAGACGTGATAAAACTCAAGAAACTCTAGTATGACCTGGTATAGGATCAAAAGAGGAGTGAAACATCTATAATGAAAATTGTTGACAAGCTAGATATCCACCTTCAAAGAGGACCATTGAGGAGATGACAAAGGCTCTTGATGAAACTAAACCATGTTGCACAGACAAAAAAAAAGGAAGCATCATGGAAAGAAGCTAGTATCTCATGAGAGTCCATACTCTGGAGATTATATGATCTATATGGATTTGATCTCTATCTATATTTAGTCTATGACCCAATGCATATCTTATCATTGAATGTATTTAGGAAATACATCTCACATTTATTTTAAAATGTTGAGGTTCTCCTCTCAAGAAAGAAATTGATGGTGCTATGTGTGTGTTGTTAAAAAGGCAGCACCTACCTCCATTTGATACGGGCGTTGGCCTAACTCCCCAAGCATCTACTTTGCAAGCTTCAAGGTAGAGGAGAACCAAAAGTTGATTTTAAAGGTGTCTACCATATGTTTTGAGAGTTGTGAGGGCATTCGTCTTGAAATGCATGTTTTGGGATTTTTGTTGATTGACATTGCACACAGCTTCTACAACCATAGTAGAGATCATAGATGGTCTATGAAAGACATAGAAATTTTAAAGACATTGCTACAATCATGGAGAGTTCAAAATGAAGAAATCTTTAGTGCAAACTCATCACCTCTAGAACATGTAGCTGGTATGTATATATTGGTTAGTTAACAATAAGTTTGATATATTTTCTTAGGAGAATAATCTCTTGATAACTTGTTTATAGGTAATGGTGATATGCTTGATGATGTCTTGCACCATGGGTTGCATGAACCCTTTTGGTGTTACATATTTGAGCGCTTGTAAAGGCATATAGCTCCATCAAAACAAATAACATGGAGGATGAAGCTTCATTTGCAAAGTTCTATTTGAGAAGGTTCTTCACAAGAGATTTTCAGGCTATCCGTGGTGATAGTGACAATCTCTTACCTTCTAAAAGGTTTTTGTAGGACCTACATTGTGCATTGAGTCTTTCTTAGAGAAGCTCTCTATTAGCAGATGCTCCATCACATGATTTCTCTCCATCACAGAAGGACGGGCTATTGGTTGTGTATTCAATTGAAAAGGCTAAATCTATGTGGAGTGATTTATTAAAATATGGAAGTGATTCACCGTGCACTAGAAATTTTCTTCTCAAGGGGATTGCAATATCCAAGAAGAGATGCACTTATAGAGATCCTACTAGTGAAGAGAAAAATTACCTAAACAAGTTTGGAACATTCCAGAGGAGTATTTCAATGTTTGGAACTGAAGACATACCAAAAAGTCCTCTTTAAAGAGGATAGATTTAATGTGGGCACCAATGTCATAGTGAAGGTGGAAACTACGGATGCAATGATGGAAGACAGAGGTCACTAGAAGTCTCAACAGAGCTTGATGGAAAGTGTATGCTTTCCTTTGGCGAACGGTATTACAAGCAATGCATTGTGGGAAACGGGGACTCACAACAATTTTTAATGGATTTAGTTACTCAAATGAGTGTTCTTGAGAAGGACACTTTTCCTTTCACATGGGATTTTGTTAATTATGCCCATCCACTCTATACTTCACAAATTTATTCCATTGCAAATACCAAGGAGGGAGAGGCCCATTGATTATGAGGTGAAGGATTTGAGGCAGCATGATAGCTTGTTAATGGAAGGAGGTTGTGAAAATGTTCCACTATGTGTGGAGGTCCATGATATAGTTCAAGTGTGCTTGAATAGCGAGAATACAATACATATTTAACATGCTATTGTTATAGAGACTGATTACAAAAGGAAAAAGGCAAAGCTTGCTTTATTGGGGCGTGCTGCATATCAACCGAACACTTATAAAGTTTGCAAAGAGGAGCATCAACGGAGAAGTTGGGATACATGTTCCATTCAAATTAAAGATTGGACATTCACAAAACAAAAAAAAGGTTATAAATCCTGGACATGCGGCTAGATGGATACCTATTGTTTGGAATTCTCCATAGACATATGATTGTGGCAGTCCCTTTTATTCAATCACTGCTAGTAGACTTGTGGAAATATTTTAGAAAGACTATTGCTTCATGGATGACAGTTGTTATATTCATTGTGATGGTGTTCTTTACATATCTTTTGTACTTCACTCATATGGTATGCAAGCATGGCTAGTACATTTGTGGAAGTAGTTTAGAATGACTATTGATTCATGGATGACAATTGTTGTATTCGTTGTTATGCAGGTAGTATAGGGTGAAAGCATGCTAACCTGTCATGCTTTTTCATGTCTCGGACAATGCTAACTAGCACAATTTTGACATATGCTAGCTAGTACAATAACTTGAGCTACATCTCCAAGATCTATGATATATGATATATCAACAGAAAGCACTTGAAACAAGGAATCCAAATGTACAACTTCCAACAAATTTTGATATTATTTGTAAAAAATTTACCGGACGCCCAACTTTTCGAAGATGTGCTAACTTGAAACTGCTAACTAGCTGCACAAAAAGCACGACAGGTTAACATGCTTTCACCCTATACCTATGAAAGTAGTTTAGAATGACTATTGCTTTATGGATGAAAATTTATATCTTCATTGTTACGATGTTCTTTGCATATCTTTCTTAGAACCTCATCATAGAATATTCTAGAACTTCTAGGAGACTTGTGGAAGTGGTTTAGAATGAGACCTATTTTATGGATGGAAATTACTGTATTCATTGTTATGGTATTATTTACATATCTTTTGTATAGCTTCACTCATAGTGTATGCAAGCATGGCTATTATACTTGTGGAAGTATTTTAAAATGGCTATTATTTTATACATGCAATTGTTGTATTCATTGTCATGGATGTCTTTCTAAAACATTACTCATAAAACAATGACAAGTGTGTGTTGTGTATAATTTTTTAGGTAAACTTTTTTACTTAATTGTCTTGCTGCTCTGTGTGTGTTCAATGCTTTTTCTTTCTAGATATGAGTTATACGTAGTCCTTTGTGGAGCAACTACTTTCTTCTCTAATGAAGAGGCCCTCAAATTTTTAGATTCTTGGAGGGCCAGTCATCTTGGAAATAAGAGAGTTGTTTCTTCTCTATCTAGCATCTCTGAAGGTATTGACACTACTAGCAACGAGAAATATGACCTAACCATATATGAACAAGTGTTAAGGCCTCCACCTCCTAAGCTTAGAGAACCCAATAAACTCTATGGTAGGGATTTCCTCTTAGAAGAGGTTAATAACCAACGTAGAGTTCTTTATTCAAATTATGGGTTTGTTAGAGGATGGTTTGCCAAACACAAGCCATTTACAGACCTTAAAAATAATACAAAGAGAAAGAATATCATGTTGGATGTAATAAGGAAAAATAAAGGTGAGCTTAAGCCTGTAAGAGTAGCTGGACACAATTATCATTCGAAAGAAGTGGACATTTATACATGGGTCATCAAGTCTCTTGCGGCAATACAAAAATGGAAAAAAAAAACCAAACAACGAATCATCTTCTAGCACCCCAATGGTATGTGTCATTCTGTAGGATTTTCTTTAATTAATGAACTTATATTATGTCAAAGTATAATCAAAATGTTTTCATGAAATTACATAGAAAAGAAAAAGATGATGATGATGATAACCAAGAATTTCATGAGAATGATGGAGGAGAAAGTGAACTACAAGGAGAAAGTGAGCTAGGAGAAAATGGTACACTCACAAAACTTGTGAGTAATCCTCTAAGGTATTGGAAATTTATATCAATTCTACTCAATAACTACAAACCATTTTCAGGATCGGCACATGGCTAAAGAGGAAGGCCCCTAGGAGCTACAAAAATCGTTAGCCAAGAGAGGGCTGCAAGAGATGAACCGACTGCCTTGCCAGGTTGGGGAGTTTAAGAGTTGATCAAGGGGTAGTGAAAGCCGAGAGAGAGAGAGAGAGAGAGAGAGAGAGAGAGAGAGAGAGAGAGAGAGAGAGAGAGAGAGAGAGAGATTTGAGTCCCTCCAAATATATACTGACAAACTTCTCCTTCTCTTGGTTTGTGAATTTGAGGTTCAATTTCAGGCTTATACCATTCATGCTGGGAGTATACGTAGCTACAAATTGTGCCAGTTCAGGAACCTACATCACTTATTGATGATCCACAATATACTGTTGATGAGGAGCGTGGAGGTGGGTCAATATTTCATCGAAGATAAGTATACTAGAATCAAGGGTTAGAAGAAGAGGCAATGTACTAAGTTACAGATTCCGGCTCGGGCCTTGTAGTTGATGTAGTGCCAAGAGTACTATGGCCCTTCATCTTCTTCGCAATATTCATGTTGCCAGTACCTCTTCTGCCTCCTGCTAATCCTGGTGCAAAAGCCCCTTAGGTGCTCTGTAATGTTGATAACGCCTACCTGAGAGGGGCCACACATGCCCTGATTCCTCTCTTCCTTAAAGGCATCCTGTAGAACCTTCTTCTACTCCGGCTAGCGCTTCCAACCAATCTTTTACCATCACTTGCAATTGGCTAGCTATATATTAGTAATTAGTTCAGGTGCATTTAGTATTTGGGGAAATGTGCCTTAGCTCAGTCTCGATCGAAGAGAAGAGGCGAAGGAGAAAATCGACAGTTGAAAAATTTAAGAAAATAAAGTTAATTTCAAAACATGTCGCCTATTTTACAAATCCAAAGGATTTTTGTATGTTTGTGAAATTGATGTTTCCCGTATACTAGGTGCATTAACACGGACCTACAAGTTCCTTATTTATACCCTATCAAAACAAAGTGCTTTACCTGTTGATTCAGGCACTCATGCCGGTTGTCCTTCCACTATGTAAAATTGGACGTTTCATAGTTCCAAGAACGCACACTGATTTATAAATTTTCTTTATTGGTGATTCACACGTTGTCAGGAGTTTTTTGGAGCAAGGGATTGCGCATATGTACATATCCATGCATGGTGCATCAAATAAAGTATTGCCCATTTTCCAGAGCCAGGTGGTTACGTGGGGCCCACATGTGTACAGATAGGACACCATGTACATAGTGCATCGATTTTCATATTTACTAGTACCATTGTGTTTTTCTACAATAAGGAGGAGTTGGTAGCGCGTAAAACTTCTTGAGGAAGCTATCCGCGGGCCGATGACGTGAGGTCAGCAGGTGCGTCAGATGGCATCTAGTGGCGTCAGGAGGGCGAACGAGGTCAATATTTGCACGCAGATGAGGACGGACACAACGTGGGTGTTTGCTTGTGAGAATTATGTAGAAAGGTAATCATGAGGACCTTTTTTTGGGGCCACTTCACGTGGTGGCGAGGTGCATTATTGGAAAAAAGCTGAGTGCCAGGTGTGCAAATGATGCAAAAAGGTGACAACTATGCACTGCGAGGTCAGTTTTTGGCCTGTTCGAGGTCCGTTTGAGGTCATCTAAAAGGCCAAGGGTGCCCAACTAAAAAATCTAAGTGTGGGAACTGAAAAAACTAAGAGAAGACTAGAAACAACGTGGAGAAGAGAGGAGGAACAGCCGCAGGTGTGTTTTTGCCCATTTTGGAGCCTGTTTTGGCCGTAAACTGCTCATCCGAGGTCGGATTTGAGCACTTTGACATTGTAGACTGGGGTTTTAGACCGTTCCGGACGCGATGGCGCTGTCCATTTTGCCAAATTCCTCACTCTTTTTCTGCTTTTTTTCTGTGTAATCTTCTCCGGTGAGTGAAGCTTCTTCTCCAATTTGTGATTGTATCTGGCTTATTTTACCCATATTGTGTGAGCTATTTGCCCCATTGGTGTTGGCCCAAGCTCAATTGTATCTAAACATCAGAAATTCTCCTCTTTTGAGCTGAGTTTTTTGGGTGTGTGTGTGTGTGTGTGTCTGTGTGGAGTGGGCAAGTGGATAGTCTCTCTCCTCTCACTCCAGAGGTGTGTTCCTTGTCTCGGCCAGGTGTGTTGTCTAAGCCGAGTGGTGCCCCATAGTGTGTGTGTGTATCTTCCCAAGAGTGTGTGTCGGGTCATTATAGAGGCGTTGTGTGTGTTTTCATCCCGCTCACATTCTTTTGGTGCCCCCATTGAGGATCTTCTTCGAGTACCTTCTGCTTCGAGCTTCGAGCTTCGGGATTACAGGTTACAGGTTACAGGGACAGGTACAGGTACAGGTGATTCACACAGGTACAGGTAGCTGGAGTACAGTGATATACTAGCAGTGATGTCACTTGCAGTTGTTGTGGGAATGCATCACTTGGCGCCTATTTGAGCGCATTGTCTGTTGGATTGTACGTTACTTGTGGAAACTGCCATTGTACGCATTTGTGGAGCCATACTTGGTTGTATTTGGCAGTCCCAGCCATTTCTGAGACTTGGTCTGGAAGATAGTCATTTCTGAGACTTGACTATATGCGATTTGCATTAGCCTTCGTGTGAGGGTCAATAGCGTGAGGTTTTTATTGAGCTGGGGGATTCTCAAATGTGGAGATCCTTTCGGTGATACAGGTAGCTAGAGCACCCTTTTCGTGACCTCGCCATAGGCTATGTACTAGTGAGTCCTACTTGATGCTCCGGTTCTATTGTTGACAGTTTATGCATACATAGACAGTCTATATTTTGGGTTCCTACTGCTCTACTTCTGGGGAAACTCTGTCGAAATTTTCCCAAGTTATGATGGCTAGTTTTTTGGTATTTTGAGCCATTTATGCTGTTATGCTGCTGAAATTTGGGCAAAAAAACAGAGGATAAGTCAGGTGTGCCTTCTTGGGAGCTTCATGGTTGGCTTTAATGGATGATCAAAATGGTCCTCAGTTCACTCCTTTTCATTTAACTCAAAGAATTCAGATTAATGTTCATGTGTCCAGGAAGATCTTTTTCCAGCAGCGCATAGTCTTTATGTTTGGGCCAAGAAGATTGAGAGAGATCCTGGAATGTCCTTTGCCTGTGGTAATTCCAATGATCAACTATGAAAACTCATTTGATGTGCATGTGTTTGTTCTCATCTAAAGCTGAGCTCCATTGAAGTTTCTGGGGATTGGGTAGTGAAAAGTTTTGGGTTCTTGCACGTGTGTTCGAAGGGGTTCTCAAAGCATCATAATTTGGGTAGCCATGGCTTTGTCTTATCCCGAGTTTCATGGAAGAAGTGATGAAGATGTGGAAGAATTTTTGGAAAAGATGGAGGTTGCCTGCATTAGCAACCAGATTCATGATCCTACGCAAATGTTACGCCTTCTCCAAATTTGTTTGAAGAGTGATGCACGAGTTTGGTCTAAAGCATTTGAAGAGGAGTTGCCTGTGGCTGATCCACCTATAAGATTGAGTTGGGACAATCTAAGGCATGGATTGGAAGTGGAGTTTGTGAAGATAGAAGACCCTGACAAAGTGTGGCAAGAAGTACAAGGTTTGGTGCAGAAGGAAGGTGAGCCAGTAGATGCGTACATACGTAAGTTCTCATTGGCATGGGAGCGGATGTGCAAGGCCTTAACACCACAGGTACCCCCGCCTGACATGATGAAGAAGGACAGGTTCTTAGCTGGTCTTTGGGAGAATATACGTTGGAGAGTGGAGCTAAAGAAGCCTAGGACATATGAGGATGCACTAGAGGTAGCAAGGAACAAAGAGTGGAAGCTAGGAAAATGAGCCAGTTAGGGGTGGAGTCTTTGCCCATGAGGTCTGAATTTCAGCCTATGGACTCTTTACAAGGTCGTATGTCAGGGGTTCATCATGAACCAGTGGTTCCTGTTACTACTCAGGTTATGCCAGCAGTGGTCACTACAGCAGTGCAAGATGATGGCCTAAGGCAAGACATGAGGTAAGTGGTTGATTTGATGAAGAATCTCAGTCTAAACATGCTAGGTCAAGTGGGAAATAATCGAGGTCGAGGGCGGTTTGCAAATCAGCCAGGAGGTGAAGAAAGGCCTAGGAATGGTGTTGGACAAAGCAATGGTAGGTTTTGGAGGCAGACGCCCACATGTTATAATTGTGGAGAGTTGGGTCACATCAGCCCGCAATGTGATAAGCCACCAAGGATGGGGGGAGACATGTATCCATTGCCAAGACAGGTGCTAACTAGGTCAAATGATTATGGCATCGAAATTAAGGGAGATGAAGGAACCAGTGGACTGACCCAGGAGGAAAAAGGAAAGACAAAAGTGCTAAGTGTAGTCACCTTGGAGAAGGCATCAAAGCTAGAGGATACATTAGTGATGCCTATTGGGAAGAGGACCACAGAGGAAAAGGAAGGAAGAAGTGCCCCAGGTCCTAGTAAGAAGAAAGGAAAGAGCCATGAAGGCGAGGATGTCAAGGCCAAGAGGAAAAGGAGAGCTCGTCAAAAGTTTCATGTTTCAGATTTTCCACTAGGGGATGGGCAATTAAGCTATGACTTGAAGGAGGATCTGACGAGCAGGAAGGCAGATGTTACTTTTGGGAAGCTCATAGAAATGGTTCCTAAACTAAAGCGACAGTGGAAGAGGATGGTTAACCCAATGGAGAAAGAGCCAGAGAGAGGTTCAGTAAAGGTGTTGGCAATGGATGAGATACCAGACATTTGTCCAATAGTAGATGTGTGGCATAAAAGGAAAAATTTGGGACAAGGTTATGTGGATGGCGGAGCCCAAATATGCGTCATAACACACTCATGTGTTGAGAAGATGGGTCTCACAGTGGGTGGGGTGTCAAGGTTTCGGATCAGATTGGCAAACCATCAAAAAGTAAAATGCTTGGGTGTTGTAAAGAGCTTAGAAGTGGAGGCATATGATGCAAAGGCAGTGGTTGATTTTCATGTGATGCCAGTAGGGTTGGGAGCATATCCTATTATACTGGGTAGACCATGGTTACGTGCAGTGGGAGCCGTTCAAGATTGGCGACATGGTACGATTAGCCTCTATGGAAAGACAGGTACCAAGAAGCTTTATAATATGGACACAAGAAAACGATTAGAGGAGCTTTATGAAGATGAGGATGAGTCTAGTGATGAAGACTCTTCCACGGTGACAGATGAGGACAGTGATAGCACTACCAGCAGTGATGCGGATGCTGATGTTGCATTTCTTTTTATGGATAGAGAAATCCAGGAGTGTGGTTTAGTCGCATTTGCGAATGAAGTTGAAGATGAAAGTGAAGGGCCTTATGAAGTGATTGAAGGGCTGATGCAAACCAAGGTTGAGTTGTCAAAGAAGCAGGAATTAATGATGCAAATGATTAGTGGAGACCTCTCAGCTATGGAGAAGGATATATTTTTGCATATGCTGGCTAGTTTTCCTGATTTGTTCATTACTTCATATGAAGAGATCAGAGGGTTCAAGGGTGAAGAGATGCATATAGAGCTGAAAGAAGGTGCTAAGCCAGTACGGCAAAGGCTAAGAAGGATGGGTCAAGAGCAAATGGAAGCCTTGCGGGTAGAGGTGGACAAGTTATTGAAGGCAGGGTTCATAGTTCCAGTGGAGACCACAGAATGGGTGAGTCCAGTAGTAGTCAGTCCAAAGAAGGATGGGAAGTGGAGAATTTGTGTAGATTTTAAACCCTTAAACGCAGCCACTAAGAAGAACCCATATCCTCTTCCATTCATCGATCAGATCTTGGATTCAGTGGCAGGTTATGAGAGGTACAGTGTGTGTGATGGTTTTTCAGTCTATTTTCAATTGAAGATTGCTCTTAAAGACCGCACAAAGACAACATTTATTACGCCATGGGGCTGCTATTGCTACACAGTGTTGCCGTTTGGGTTGTCAAATGGACCATCTTTCTATCAAGAAAGAGAAAATTGGGTGCTGGAACCATTCATTGGTAGTTGTGTTAAGGCTTTTATGGATGACTTCTGTGTTTATAGCAGTAGGGCTGAACACCATGAGAAGGTGCAGATGGTATTGGCTCGATATGATGAATGTGGAGGACAACTAAATCCAAAGAAATGTCATCTAGCACAGCCAAGGGTGAAGTTATTGGGCCATATGGTGTCAGAAAATGGCATTGAGGCTGATCCAGATAAGGTTAAGTCTATTATTCTTCTTCCATCACCTATGAGTACGAAGCAATTGGCAACCTTTATACACAAAGTGAAGTACATGGCACGGTTTATTCCATTGTCTTCACAGCTTCTTTATCCATTACAGCAAGTGGCAAAGCATGATCCATTGCAATGGGATGACAAGTGTGAAGAAGTGTTTCAAGAGGTGAAAGAGGTGTTAGGGGGGTTGTCAACCATGCAGGCTCCTGATTGGGAGAAAGTTTTTTATGTAAATCCATCAGTAGGGGATGATGCCATTGGAGCCATGCTATTTCAAAAGGGGAAGGGCAGCCATTATATGAGGCCAGTGTATTGTGCAAGCCGAGTAAAGTTGGTAGCGGAGAGAAAGTTATCGGAAGTAGAGCTAGTGATGGCCAGTGTAATATTTGCTTGTTGACGATTTCGTCATTACTTGCTACCACGGCCTTTTGTTTTCTTGACGAGTTATGCCTTTTTGCCACAGTTAATTAATGGTATTAACATGTCAAATGTGGTGAAGAAATGGGTAATTGAGCTGCAAGAGTTTGAGTTCTCTTTTCTAGTGGAAGATAGTACAAGGGCTACCCTAGCTGATTTGTTGACCTACAAGGAGAATCCCCTTATTGTTAAGGAAGAGGTGGTGAGAAAGGTAGTTGAAGAAGTGCCACAGATCAGCAATGCACATGTGTTGTTCTTTGATGGTTCATACAGAAAGAGCCACGATGCAGCTTCAGGGGGTATAGCACTTTATGATCCAGAGGGGAAGCTAGTATGCAAGAGAGGGTTCAAATTGGATGCTCATAGTAACAATGAGGCTGAATATGCTACATTGGAAGCCGGATTACACATTTGTTTGAAGCATGGGGTTCGAAGGTTGAGCATAAAAGGTGATGCCTTGTTAGTGGTGAAGCAAGTGTTGGGTGTGTGGAAGAGCAAGAACACCTCATTGAAGGAAATGTGCTTCAGAATTAAAGGTCTGTTAAAAAAGTTTGAAGCATGGAGTATCAGACACATTGAACGTGCTCTAAATGGAGAGGCACATGAAGCAGCTCAAGGCATGATTGGGGAGCTATTTGTGTTGAGGACCACTTTACCTCTTTATCATGGCCGGGAAAGTTTGGCTCAAGAAGAGGAGTTTTTGCTAACAGGAATCATTCCAAAGGAGATTCAGAAGTCTAAGAAGTATGGCTTTGTGCGTAGAGCATACAGGTACAAATTGATTGGTGATGTCTTATACATGAAAGGGGCTGATCTCGTGTTGAGACGTGTACCTTGGCGGGAGGAGCTTTACAGAGTGTTGGAAGAGAATCACGAAGGCGCATGTGGTGGCCATTTTGCTCTAAAGATCACCTTGCATAAGATTTTGCAAGAGGGGTATGTATGGCCTAGTTTGCACAAGGATGTTCACCATTGGTGTAGGTCTTGCAATAGGTGTCAAGCATTTGGGAAGAGAGTGTTGAAGCCAGAGCTACGAAAAATCATTATGGCGTTTGATGTGTTTGAAAAGTGGGGGATTGATGCAATAGGCCCGTTACCTATCACAAGCAGGGGCAAAAGCTATATCTTGACGGCAGTGGACTATCTCTCTAGATGGGCAGAGGCTATAGCAGTAAAATAGATCACTGCAAAGGATGTGGAAAAATTTGTGTATGATGAAATATGTTGTAAGTTTGGGGTTCCACTGGAGCTACTTTCAGATAAGGGGCCTCGCTTTAGAGCTAAACTGCTAGATTTTTTATGTGCAAAGATGAAGATTAGGCACCAGCATACCACTCCTTATTACCCACAGTGTAATGGATTAAATGAAAGATTCAATGGTGAGTTGGTACAGATTCTTTCGAAAGTGACAGAGCACCAAGGAAAGAATTGGGATTTGGAATTGCCTAGTGCATTATGGGCTTACCGTACTTCGGTGAAGACAGGTACAGGGTTTACTCCATTTCATTTGGTGTATGGAAAGGAAGCACTATTGCCTGTGGAGGTAGAGTTGCCTGCGGTCAAGATGTTAGAGAAGTTGCTTGGGCCGCCTAGTGATGCATTCAAAGAGAGGCTCTTGCAGTTACAAGAGGTCCAGTTGGATAGGATGAGCGCATTGGAGCATTATGGGCAGATGCAGGATAAGGCTTTGACAAAGATAAATGAAAAGGTCAAAAGTAAGGGTATCAAGAAACATGACTTGGTTTTGCGCTACAACAGTAAGCTGGACAACACCTTCCAAAAGAAGTTTCAAATTAAGTGGGAAGGCCCTTTCAAGGTAGTAGAGTGTTTTCCAAATGGCACATATCAGCTGGCTAACCTGGATGGTGTTCTACATAAGTCAAGGGTAAATGGATTGTGTCTTAAATTCTATCATGCTAGATTGATGATGGTGGAGCAAGATGAGTTGTCGGTGGAGCAAGAAATGTTGGTGAAGGATGAGGAGACTTGTGATGCGGCGAGTCTCATATCTCTCTTTGCTACTGCTGATCATGAATGATCTAGCAGGCTAGGGGATGGGCAAATTATGTTAGGAGTTTTTTGGAGCAAGGGATTGCGCATATGTACATACCCATGCATGGTGCATCAAATAAAGTATTGCCCATTTTCCAGAGCCAGGTGGTTACGTGGGGCCCACATGTGTACAGGTAGGACACCATGTACATAGTGCATCGATTTTCATCGTTACTAGTACCATTGTGTTTTTCTACAATAACGAGGATTTGGTAGCGCGTAAAACTTCTCGAGGAATCTATCTGCGGGCCGATGACGTGAGGTCAGCAGGTGCGTCAGATGGCATCTAGTGGCGTCAGGAGGGCGAACGAGGTCAATATTTGCACGCAGATGAGGACGGACACAACGTGGGTGTTTGCTTGTGAGAATTATGTAGAAAGGTCATCATGAGGACCTTTTTTTGGGGCCACTTCACGTGGTGGCGAGGTGCATTATTGGAAAAAAGCTGAGTGCCAGGTGTGCGAATGATGCAAAAAGGTGACAACTATGCACTGCGAGGTTAGTTTTTGGCCTGTTCGGGGTCCGTTTGAGGTCATCTAAAAGGCCAAGGGTGCCCAACTCAAAAATCTAAGTGTGGGAACTGAAAAAACTGAGAGAAGGCTAGAAAAAACGTGGAGAAGAGAGGAGGAACAGCCGCAGGTGTGTTTTTGCCCATTTTGGAGCCTGTTTTGGCCGTAAACTGCTCATCCGAGGTCGGATTTGAGCACTTTGACATTGTAGACTGGGGTTTTGGGCCGTTCCGGACGCGATGGCGCTGTCCATTTTGCCAAATTCCTCACTCTTTTTCTGCTGTTTTTCTGTGTAATCTTCTCCGGTGAGTGAAGCTTCTTCTCCAATTTGTGATTGTATCTGGCTTATTTTACCCATATTGTGTGAGCTATTTGCCCCATTGGTGTTGGACCAAGCTCAATTGTATCTAAACATCAGATATTCTCCTCTTTTGAGCTGAGTTTTTTGGGTGTGTGTGTGTGTGTGTCTGTGTGGAGTGGGCAAGTGGATAGTCTCTCTCCTTTCACTCCAGAGGTGTGTTCTCTGTCTCGGCCAGGTGTGTTGTCTAAGCCGAGTGGTGCCCCATAGTGTGTGTGTGTATCTTCCCAAGAGTGTGTGTCGGGTTGTTATAGAGGCGCTGTGTGTGTTTCATCCCTCTCACAACGTATTCATCTATCTATCTTCTATCTACTCTATCTATCTATCTATCTAATAACCACCGACATCCACTTCTAGTAGTCCTGGCCGGGCTTGTCGATTTAATAGAAAATGGGTAAGAGTGATCGTTGATGAGAAGTGCACTCTAACTGGAACATTCAAGAGCTAGTTGTCTAAGCATGGGTGCCCAGGTGTGAACGGGCGAGCTCATATAAAAGTCACCTAAACCTTAAAATGACTCATTCTCTCATTTGTGCAATTGAAAAGTGCTCTTGCTCCATCTCCATGTTCTTCTTCATCTCCTTGTGTGTGTGTGTGTGTGTGTACGCGTGAGAGAGAGAGACAGAGTGTGTGTGTGTGTGTGATCGAGCATTGCAATGGCACGGCGGCGGCGAGGCGGTTGAGCACAGCATGACAGTAGCTCCCCCTTCTTTGCAACGAGGAATCCTCCAAGAAGGCGAGCATAGGGCGGTGCGTGACACACCCTTGCTCTCTTGAGATTGCTAAATTCATTTGGTTGTGTGCTTGAAGCCATTTGTGGCTCGCACACAGTGTACGGCAAGTCCCTTGCTTTGACACGTGCAACAGACGTGCACATTTTTGGCGCCATTGCCGGGGAAATGCCCTACACTAAGCTCGAATAGCACTCTCTGCTGCTTTGTGGTGCAATATGAGATGTAGAAAAGGTAGAGAAAGAAGGTGTGTGGTTGTTGAGAAGGATTTGTGAAATTTGTTTTTGTTGCAGAGTGTATTGTTTTCTGTTAATAAGGTGTTAGATTTTTTGTTTGTAAGGTACTATTTTCTGTTGATAAGGTGTTACCTTTAAGGTATTAGATCTATACTGTTAGATCTGTAAGGTACAGTAAGTAGATCTGTTAGTTAATTAGTTGTTGTAGTATTGTGCTAGTGTAAGTAGGTAGCTTAGGTGTGTGTGTGCTCGTGCACGGCGCACCCACGTCGACCTTATCCCAAAAAAAAAAATCAAAATTAAAATTTTTAAAGGTAGGACCAGGATCAGGAACATTCCCCAAGCCCAACCCCAGGCCCACGCTTAGTGTGATGCCAAGGGTAGTACTAGGCGGGCATGGCCCTGACAACGTGCCGGATACTCATGTAGTAAAGGAGTCTATTTATGGAAGAGAGCGAAGGGCCTATATATAGGACGGTTGGGAGGTTATTTGCATGTTTTTTTACCCTGCGGTCTTACATTGGTATTAGAGCTCAAGGGAGAAGGGGGAGAAGGAAGGAGACATGGAGGGGCAAGGAAGGCGAGGAAGGCGAGGCATGGCTTCTCTCTCTCTCTCTCTCTCTCTCTCTCTCTCTCTCTCTCTCTCTCTCTCTCTCTCTCTCTCTCTCTCTCTCTCTTTCTCTCGGCATGAAAGTAGGGATTGCATGGCGTATTTTTTGTGTATCGACATGGGCGTGGGCGATGGTCCTTGCACACCCCGAGGTCGAGTTTCAACCTTCATGAAAACGCAAGGAGGTGGGATCAATTGATGCGCACTTGCAAGAGCATGGATATCCGTCTCACAGGTAGCAGAGCCATGGAGACTTGCTGCTCACGTATGGAGTGGTTCCTTCTTTGTTGCGTTGCCTCCAGGTCAACACCATGGCCATGACAGCTTTTTGTTTGAGTTTTTTAAAAATGTTTTTTATAGTGGGTGCCCTAAGTGCACTAGGGTGCTCAAAGGGGCTTACCTAGGGGGCCACCCCGCCAAGGGCCGGCTATTGGGCCACCCAAGGATGCATGCGAGGCTTGAAGGGGTGGAAGGGCCACTCAAGGACTCCCTGCTTGGCTTTCCGGGATGCATGCGAGCCTCAACCGGTTTTCCAAGATGCATATGAGGTTTTCCTAGAAGGGAGGCAAAGGCATCTTTTTCCAATGTGTGCATTTTGTGTCATGCATGCTCATGCTCGAGCCTCGGCAAAGGGTCCATGGCTGCACGGCATGCCCAGTACAATAGAGAGGAAGCAAAGTTCTTTCGCATCTCATCAAATAGATTTCCAAGGGTGATTTTATTCCAAAATCACCGCCGATTTCACTTCAACCAAGGACTATACTCACGGCAAAAAGCTTTTGAGAGCAAAAGCAATGCCAACAAGGATTGATGAAGACAGTCAAGATGTTTGGCATGCTCGACTAAGAGGAGGAGCCTTCCAGTATTGTGCTGCGTTCATGGATTTTTGACATGCTTCCACGTATTTTTGTTTACGTTTTGGTATTACTTTTTGAGTTAGTTATGCAATCGATTGTTTTTTATTATGGTTCATTGACATGTAACAAGCACGGCTTGATTTTCTTTTATAAGCACGGCTTGTATTGACTCCTCAAGTGATAAGTGGTAGTTGAGGTATCTCAACACCCAGTAAGGTATATGCCTAGTATGGTGCTCTTGGCATTCATTGTTGGCATGGCCTCAATGCTTAACTTTCAAAATCATCTCAAGCATGGCTTGAGTACTTGCCACACGGATCATTAGCAGTTCATTTTTTGTGCCAATGGACTCTCAAGGAGATTGGCACACCATGTGGCTCGATGTGATGAAGGGTGCAAAGGGCTTGGCATGGTCAACTTCTTCTCATTGCTTCCAGAAGCTGGCAAAGATGCTGGCCACACAATACTAGCCAATTTCTGTTGACAAGGTCAATTTTTGTTTACCATGATATCTGTACGTCGGTAGAAACATCTGTTGGATAACAAATCCGTACTTATGTGAAGCAAGGCTTTCATTTCAGCATTTTGCATTGAGCCTTCCCACTTTTGGCATATGCTATGAGCATGCACATTTGGGAAGGATTTAGCAATATGATTGCAAGTTGTCTCATTACGTACAAGACGGACGTATATGATATAAGAGGGTGTATGTGCATACACAATAACTCTCTTGCAACAATCTCTCACAAAGTAGATATGGCTATCAGCTAGTTCGGAATGAGCTTTTTCCTTCCAAATATCAGGACCGCTGGTTACCACAACGACCAGGTTATCTAGTTGTAAGTTCTTCTTATTTTTCCATGTTTACACCTTTGCTTGGAAATTACTTTTTTGTGAAAACCAAAATGCTTTGAAAATTTAATACGAAGCAAGGATTCTCACTTGTGCCAAGATAATGTCCATTGACTTGGAATTAAGGCATTTGCACACAAGTTTGGAGAAACGGGTAAAATAGGAAATATCACCTCACAAAATCTCTACTAGTATAGACTATGCAAGGCACTTCTGGTTTTGCCTCTCATGTTTGAGGCCGTTATTCTTGCCAAGGGCTTACCACTCTGCATGCAAGGCATGCTAGCCAGGTGGAATGACCTCCACCACTTTTTGGTTTGTGCTTCGCTAAAACACCTGACACTTTGTCAAGGACAAGATAAGTTCTAGATTGTTTAACATGATTTTTCCGTTGTTGTCCAAACACAAGAACACTCAAAGAAACCTAAGACTCGGATGTTTGGAGGTGATAACAACATACAAGTGCCCACCTAGCGAAGGCGCCCGTTGGGTCAGCCGGCCAAAGTTTTGATGTGGTCACATTATTTTTCCGATGTTTAATACATCAAACCGTGTAAAAGCCTAATGACAGTCGTCTATGTGAAGTCTAAGTCAAAGATGTAATTTTTCCAATGATGTATGTAAAGGTCCATGAGAAGTTGGCTGCCAGCCACTTTAGAAAGCCCTAGGTATATAATACACTAAGGTTAGTGGAAAAGGGAGATTATTTTTTGAAGATAAGGGACTATTGTGTTACGCACAGAGAGCTACCTCTTTGCTCCAACTTGTAATCATCGCTTCTGTGGCTACGATAATCCAAATTCACTTTTGTTTCTTGCATTGTGTTCCTCTTACTCTGCTCTTTCATTGAAGTGTAAGCATTCAAGATTTGGTGAAGGTTTCAAACGCATCCGTTTAGGCCTTAAATCATTGTTTTGAGTGTTTATATGCATATTTTATGTTGTTTTGATCCTAGGAGAGGCTTTAGGGACCTAAAAACGACCCTTTAGGATCATTTGTTTACTGTTTTTGCGTACTGTGGGAAGAACGATCGCGATCTTTGTACCTCTCCAGAATGCTGTGACAATGATAGGATATGTTCTTGATAGTACCCTGTAGATTCCCTTCAAGTTTCGTGCGATTCCGAGATGATTTGCATGGTGAACGGGCGTGATGACTGTAGAGCTATGTAGAAGGACATAGGGAGATTACTTGGCTTTAGTGCATTTGATTTGCTTAAAGATTTAGTAGTTGCATCTCTTCGAGTTCACTTCATTAGGATTGACACCCTAGTGAGTTTCCATGCCTCATCCGAGTCGCTTCCCTTGTATCGATAATTTTATGTTGATGCTTGAGAGCTATGCTATGGACGTCCATCGCGGCGACCCGCAAACATTGGCGCCGTTTCCGGGGAATGAATCTTAGGTGATGAGTGACCGAGTGCGTATTCAGAGTTTTCTTATTGTTCTAGAAGATAATTTCCATTCCATTTCCATTTCAGTGAAGCATCTAGACAGGGGTTTAGTGCTTAGTGGAGTCTAGGTCAATGGACTGGCTAGATCTACTCTTGAGAGATATAGGGAGTTGTGAGTGAGGTTGCTTTAAGCATTTTTTCTCTTCAAATTTATTTGTATCGATTGAGTATTGATACATCATCCGTTTTTTATCCTGTTTGTTTTGTTTGATTCATTTTCCTATGTTCTTTCATTTTTGTACTTAGGAGTAGGATAAGTAAATCACATTCTAATCAGATTTGGGGTAAAAGTTAGAGTCGAGAAACCAGAAAACCATATCTTTGGCAAAAAGGCCATAAGACTCTGAAATTTTGAAAATTTGACCAAACAGAGCTGAAATTGATTCAAATCACAAAGTGGTAGTACCAAACACTGGGAAACACTTGTCAGAGGGACCATACAAAATTTCATCAGATTTGGCCCAGGTACTACGATCACGATCGGTGTACCTCAGTGTCAGAATTGTACAAGATTTGACATGTGCCTTCCTGATAAGATTCTAAACAAGTTTGTCTAAAGCAACCACATCTAGAAACATCAAAAAACAAGAAAATCAAGCCACTTGGACAAAACGAGCGTGACAAACCCAGAAAGTCCAAAATCTTGGCTTTTAGAGATCCAAATGCAAAGTGACTTGGGGAATAGCCTTAGAACACCTGTGTCTACAAGCACATCAAAATTGGTCTGATTTGGCCTCTGAACTACGATCGCAATCGGTGTACCTAAGTCCTAGATTTTGACCAGATTTCATCTGTGGGATCTTCAAGTGTATACAAACATAAAAGTTTAAAGGACCTATGGTCAAAAACCACAAAAAAATGATCAAAACCACTGAATACAGATCCGAGTAAAAAACTGCTAAACAGGCATAGAAATTGACTTTCAGTAGAACAAAACACATCAAAACTGAGAAGAAACCATACAAAGGGATATCCTGTACACATGACAATCCTAGATAGCTTTCAGATCCCAAAACAAACACCAAAATGAATCAAATTGATAGATTGAGGAAAATCAGGCACTTCAGACCAAGAAACTGTAGGTTCTTGACTTTTTTGAGTCCAAATACAAAAGTGTCAGGCAGGTAGTCTTATAATAGCCTAGTGAACAAGTCGGTGAAATTTCATCCAATTTGGGCTCCAAACTACGATCGCGATCGGTGTATCTCAATGCCAGATTTTGACCAGACTTTACCCACACATACACCTAGGTTATATAAGATACCAGGAGTTTTCAAAATTCAAAAAAAAACACCAAAATAGTCAAAAACAGCAGACAGTCAGGAAACCACTGCAGTGGACCAAGATCTGGTGAAAAATTTACTTTTTCTTGTCCAAATTCAAAAAGATTTGGGGAGTAGACTGTACACATCATTGTCTACCATATCCACAAGTTTCATCCAATTTGGGCTCCAAAGTACGATCGCGATCGGTGTACCATAGTGACATTTTGAGTTGAGACTTGGTGAGTAGGTAGATGATAACTAGACAAACAACTTTCTCAAAAGAACTAGGGTCAAAAAAGCAAAAGACAGTTGTCAATTGTCAAATAGGGAAAACACTGATCACTGATCCTTCAGACCAAAATTTTGAGAAAATTCAAGTTTTTGTGATCCAAATGCAAAGTGGGTTTGGGAATAGACTAATCATACCCATGTCTATCAACTCCTAAAATTTCATGCAAAAAGGAGCTGGAACTACGATCGCGATTGGTGTACCCCAGTGACATTTTGGATTGAAAATTTATGAGTAGATAGCTGGCATCTAGTGCAACATATTTTCCAAAAGGGGCAAGGTCAAAAAAGAAAAAGAAAGTGGTCAAAAGTCCTAGTTACACAATCAGTTCAATAACTGCAAAACCACTTGGGATTTGGGTTTTCATTGGTCAAAAAATCTCCAAATTCAAAAATACAAAAAGACTCGGTATCAAGACATCAAGGGCTAGCTATTGTGCAAAAATCTTCCAAATCTGTGACATGGGACGAACGATCACGATCGTTGTACCTCTCCAGAATGCTATGATAGTGATAGGATATGTTCCTGATAGTCCCCTCTAGATTCCCTTTAAGTTTCGTGCGATTCCGATATGATTTGCATGGTGAACGCGCGTGATGACTGTAGAGCTGTGTAGAAGGACATATGCACATTACTTGGCTTTAGTGCGTTTGATTTGCTTGTAGAGTTCATAGTTGCATCTGTTCAAGTTCACTTCATTAGGATTGACACCCTAGTGAGTTTCCATGCCTCATCCAAGTTGCTTCCCTTGTATCGGTAATTTTATGTTGATGCTTGAGAGCTATGCTATGGACGTCCGTCACGGCGACCCGCAAAGCAGATTACTTGGCTTTAGTGCATTTGATTTGGTTGTAGAGTTAGTTTTTGCATCTCTTTGAGTTCACTTCATTAGGATTGACACCCTAGTGAGTTTCCATGCCTCATCCGAGTTGCTTCCCTTGTATCAATAATTTTGTGTTGATGCTTGAGAGCTATGCTATGGACGTCCGTCGCGACGACCCGCAAACATTGGCGCTGTTGCGGGGGATCGACTCGGATGAGGCATGGAAACTCACTAGGGTGTCAATCCTAATGAAGTGAACTCGAAGAGATGAAACTACTAACTCTACAAGCAAATCAAACGCACTAAAGCCAAGTAATCTACCTATGTCCTTCTACACAGCTCTCTAGTAATCACGCCCGTTTATCATGCAAATCATATCGGAATCGCACGAAACTTGAAGGGAAGCTACAGGGGACTTTCAAGAACATGTCCTATCGCTGTCAGAGCATTCTGGAGAGGTACAAAGATCGCGATCGTTCGTCCCACAGTACGCAAAAACAGTAAACGGATGATCCTAAAGGGTTGTTTTTGGGTCCCTAAAGCCTCTCCTAGGGTCAAAACAACATAAACTACGCGTAGTTGAGAACAATGTGGCCCCACTTTATCTCTTTGAAGATCGTGTAACAAATTCTTTATTGGTTTCATTTGATGGAAGGAATATATACAATAGAATAGTGATGGGTGTTTCTAAAATAGGGTCTAGAACCTGAATGACCAAAGGAAAAAACCCAGTGGGAAAAAATGCCTTTGGTATACGCTCTTATTGGGGTTGAACACGTTGAAGTTGAGTACCTGTTCATGCAAGGTGAGTTCTTGGGAGAAATAAAGTAAGAGTGCATAATGCAAGCACCAATTATGGGACACTCTATATGCACACAAGAGTTCTTTCAGAATATCATGCGGTGTGAAAAATGAGTTGTTGGGTGCTTCAAGGAACAAATGTAGCACATGTGATATCCAAGGACATATCAATAGCTTCCACATTTCCAAGAAGGGTTTTTGATGTTGAAGCTTCTGCACTCATTACTCACTATGCATAGTGCGTAAGTGTCTTTTGCACTCACGCACTATGCATAGTGAGTGAGTGTCTTTTGGACTCTCCTCATCACTTCACCAAACTTAAAATACATAGACTTGGAGTCTTATGCTCACCTATACCAGCACGAGTAACACAACATAAATATGCTCAACTCCTCCACCTTGAGTAGTACCTAGAATAGCTTAAACTCTTAGACATAAGATAATATTACTTGAATCTTTGGGACTAATGCCTTGCTCATTTAGTGGCTCAGCTGCCCGACTGTTGACTTTTATGCCATGTATTTTTAATGGAGACTTGGACTTACTTGTTCATGGCCTGAAACCCAATGCCATAAGTTCTTGAAATTTATGCCTCTATCATTGTGTTGGTCTTTGGATGCCACCATTTTGTCAAGTAGGTTGGCATATTTTGGCTCCTCTTGACTTGCTTGTTGTATGTTCACACTGCTTTGTAAAACCAGTTCTTCATCTGTTGTAGAGACTGATGTAGCGTTTGCTTTATCTTGTATGAGAAGCGGTTGTCGAGATTTGTGGGCTCTTTGTAATTTTGTTTCCACGAGCGATTTTGGACCCACCTTGTCTTTGGTCCTTGTGTGACCGTCTTTTGTATTCGCTCTTTTTGCTCGATGACTTGATGGACACTAGTCAACGATCGCGATCGGTCTACCTCTACATAGTGGGGGTATCTGACTTCATAAGTTTGTAGAGTTACTTGAGTACATCTCAAATCTCAAGTTTGAGTGAAAAATACCCTCTGGAAGCCAAGATACAAGCACAAAATCTCTTTGTGTCCTGATCCTGAAACTGTTCTGAGTGCTGTTTCAAGTGCAGTTCACTAAAAGTGCTCTAACTTTTGATAGGCAACTCCAAATTGAGTCAAGTATAGCTAGGAAGAAAGCTTGTGGGCTGAATTTTTAGAGATGAATTTTTCTAGGTTTCCTAAATCTAAACTTTTAGGGTACTCCAAGACCAGTTTCGAGAGACCAAAAAGTCATAAATTCCTGACTTTTTAGAGACTTGACCAGGGGCTAAAAGGGATTGTGTGCACTATGCCAAGGTGTTCTTATCAAGGATCATCTTGAGAGTATTGAGTGAGGATTAAACATGACAACTCTCCATCATTAGGGTTTCCCACTCAACTCAGAGCTATGCCACCTACACAAACAGCCAGAAATACTGCAACACCTATAACAAAAGGGTTGAGACAAGACCATGAGGCTTATCAATCATATGAAGCCAAACCTCAAGGCATGGCTCATGGATATTTGTCAAGTGATCATGTAGCTCACTGGAAGCCAAACCAATCAGCTAAAATGTGGGATTTTGG
Source organism: Adiantum capillus-veneris (assembly GCF_014529385.1). Lineage (NCBI taxonomy): Eukaryota > Viridiplantae > Streptophyta > Polypodiopsida > Polypodiales > Pteridaceae > Adiantum > Adiantum capillus-veneris. Next base: position 68,800,543 of record NC_140936.1, read on the forward strand.
AAGAGAAAAAGTGAAAATTGCTAGAGACTTAGAGGAGAAGCATCCTCTAATCAACAAACCCAACGTGAGGTTCATCAAAACCAATGAAGCCACGAGAGTTCTAACGGATTACACTTATGATGGCCTTTATAGGTTACCTATTGGGGATCAAAACAACTTCTATAGATGTTTAAATTCCATCATTGAAGAGTTGACAGACTACAAGAACCTCTATGCCTTCACATACACAGATGACCAGGGAGTGCAAGTTCTAATGGTAGATAAGTATGGATGAGAGTACAAACTTATCAGCCCAGTTGAGCTAGAAAGATATACATACATGGGTACTCCAATCTCTGCTTACTAGCTTCAACCGAGTGTAAGCGTACCAGGGTTTTTTGAGCCTGATTTGCAAGAAGCTAACGTTGAAACTATGGGATCAAATGGACCTCAAACATCCAAAATAGCTATTCACGGGAGTGTAGCTCCTACCTCATTGACTGGAACCAAGAGACCACCAATTAGACTTACAAATCCATCAACATTTCCAAAACATGTCTCGAAGGGGATTCCACCAGGATTTGCTCCAAGATGAGAAGAAGGAACGAGAGATGTCTTTCTGAGAGACCCCAACACACTAAGATACATGGTTGAACTAGAACCAATGAGACCATATCAATTGGCCAAATGTGTCAAGAAGAAGTATGATGGATTAAGAGATGCATCATCCTTGTTCAAAGAAGTGTTAAGAGCCGAACAAGTGTTTTATTTTCATACATAGTACGAGGGATTTGGCTTAACCTTGGAAGGGATAGCATTGAATTGGTTCCAACCGTTGGAAAAAAATTCGTTCTCAAACGTTGAACAACTGTTGCAAGAATTTGTTGTGGAGTTCTCTAAAAGGGGAATCAAGCATAACATAGTGTCCCAAATCTATGCATTCAAGCAAAAAGAAGACGAGAGAGTGAAGGAAGCATCGCTACGCTTCAGACAATATATAGAGAGATGTCCGGAACGCGAGCTACCACAGGATGAAAGATTATCAATTCTCTTCATAAAGGGTTTGAAAAATTAAACTCTCAAGAAAGATTTGTACTTAAAAGGATGTACCTCCTTTGAACAAGTCACGAGAGAAGCGTTATACCTAGTTGACAATTGTAAAGCCTATGGCGAGGAAATTGGTGATACAAAGATCACTCTAGATAATGCTCCTTTAGCATCTAGTGAAACAAATGCACGGCAAGTGGTTATGTCTCAATTAATGACCAACCTAGATGAGCTAACAGTGCAAGTAGCACAACGAATAAAATGGTGTGCCATGGAGCAAAAATGGACCAATCATGAGATGAGTGAGTGCTACTATAATCAAACCTACACGAAGGGGATACTATTTGGACATCAAATAGAAAAACAAATGCCATTACCAAATCATCCATTAATTCAAAATAGGGTTTTATCAAGGGCTTTACAAAGAGCTGAGGTATCACAACCTAGGCTAGGGCAAGAACCTATGAGAAAACTCTATTCATTGAATGAGGACAATCTGATGCTCATTGCCAATCAAGAGCGTAGACCAGAGACCATTCTGGCTAAGCAAGAACAACCATCAATTGTGCCACCAGTGACTCAACAAGATGGACCATGCTACAAGTGTGGAGGTAATCATTGGGCCAAGAATTGTTCTCGTGTGGATATTGTGTGGAGTGTGCCATTACACACATTGTTCCAGATTGTCCAAAACACCCAAACAAACAGGGGAAAACAACAATGAATGTTGTGGGAGTGTAACCTTCTCCAAGTGGATCAGAGGCAGAACCCAAAATTCTTGTGAAGGTAGTGACTAGAGCCCAAGCAAAAGAAAATGCTGAGGACCAAGCTAATTAGGAGAAAGATCAACAACCCAAACAAGGGGAAACAACTAGTGTGTCGGTGAGGACTGGAAGAAAATCTTGGAAAAGAGACATAATTAAACCAAAAACAATCATAAATCAAACTGCACTACAAAAAAATTTACAAGAAATAAAGGAGCAGTTAAAACAAGAACGGGAAAACAAAACACTGGTGAGCGATAAGAAACCAAGGAAGGCGTCTGCCAGAGGATCTGGGTTGGTAGACAAAGTCCTAGAGCTATTAGATGCTGCGCTCGAAGCATATGAGGCTAGATTGAAACCCAAACAAACCCTAGAGAAACGAGGGATGAAATATCCTCATGCTAAGGTAGAGACTAAGAGGTTGAAAATGTGTAAGGAATTGGTAAAAAATGCATAGGCAATGATGGAGCGTGAAGCGCCAATTCCACCTCAAAAAACAAAACCAAAAAGTGTTGGATTTGAAATGCCTAAGGCAAAGGTTGTTGAAACATTAACTCAAAGAAACATTGAGCTAGAATCACAAAAGGATGTGCAAGCCAAGACTGCAGCACAAGAAACCAACAACCTAGAAATTCAACTAGATGATCAAGTAGTGGCCAACACCACTAATGATGCAAGGTCAATATCACAATTTATGGCACCTATCCCAGAGATAGATGAGCCATGGCCAAATGAATTGTGGGAAGCAATTAGAAGTGAAAAATATGGAAGTGCGACTTTCCAATCTGCACCCATAGCTGAGGTCAATACAGGGCATGAATTCTATCAGGGAGACATTCAATCTCTAAATGGAGATGCAGGGACGGAAGTTTCAATTGAAAGCAAACGAGAGTCCTTGAAGACCTTACCCTCATACATAGGAGAACATGAGGCAGACTCACACACTAGAGTGGTGCCATCTCAGAGGAAAGCCATATCCAAGATGATGGATACAAAGACTATGCAAGAGTTGATGTCAGCTCCAATATAGTGCACCGTTACTCTATCTGAACTGCTTAAGATTATACCACATGTATGGGATGAAGTAGGCAACAATTGGGGAAGATGGGATTAAAGATACCTCTTTAAGATCTACCCTCAAATGAACAATCAAACAAAACTCAACAAGAAAGTGCAAACGCTAAACTGTGCCAAGAAACAAGGTGGGGGAATATTGCGAAGGAGAAGAAGGAAACACGAGCTTACCTGTGGAATACAAAGGAGATAAAACATTGGCTACACTTGATAGTGGGGCTGGAGTAGACATAGCCACAAAAGGCATTTGGAAAAAATAGGGTAGACCAGCGCTTAGGAAAACTAGAATGAAGCTGCAACTTGCAGATGGATGCACGGAAAAAACTATGGGTATCCTAGAGCAAATTATTGTGACTTCTTGTGGAATTGAATATGAACATACATTTGCAATAGTAGATTTTGGAAAAGGGAACAATTTTGATATCATTTTAGGAAGACCTTTCATGCGACAACTTAAGATGGTTCAAGATTGGGGCTATGACTATATCTACTTGAGACATAAAAAGCTCACCACAAAAAGAAGAAATAAAGACCATAGCTATAGAGATATGAATAGAACTCCTTTAGAAGAAATTGATTCTACTATAGTCAATGGGAAAGAGATACCTGCGTGGCTACAACCCAAACATGAACTTTGGATGTGTGGTGCTTCGAAGTGTGGAAGCTCAGTGAAGGAGGATTGCATCCTAGAAAGATCAATGGATGATGACGCTGAGGCGGTCCGGGGCGGGCAACAAGAGAGGCGACCTCTAAACACCCCTCAAGGCTCCCGTGCTGCTCAATTGGGGCTCGGGCAACCACAAGCACAACACAACAACAAACCCACAGCCAAACCCAAACAAGATAGGGGCACCACCTAGTTATGGTATGCGAACTAGGACGCAAGAGAGATTTTGGCACAACCAAGAAGATGCACCACACAACACACACAAGCAACCTCACACCAAGACACACACAAAATGGACCAGAGAGAGCTAGAGCAAAGGGAAGAGAGAGAGAGAAAAGGATCTTGCGTAATACCTTATTTGTGACTTGCAAATGGAGATGGTTCGTTATGATGCTATCGTAGAACTTGTACAAAACTCACTCAATGCTTAGTGATTGCTAAACATTGCCAAAACACACACACACACTGTCTTAGGGTGTGGGAGACCTCTCACCACAATACCCTCTTACAATGGACACAAAATTGGCAATGAAAAACACACTAAAACACTTCCTAAAATCAAGATCAACTGATAAAAACTCAAAATACACAAGTCACCTTGAATTCACCAAACCGTATTGCACAAATAGAAGGACGAAGATTTGAACGTCGAATCACGCCTTTGATGCACCAAACCTCAATTTATTGATGATGAAGGAGCATATACAATAGTGGTTTTGAGATTTGTGGAACTCACGCTCTCTCACTTGCAATGTGTAGCTTGAAGGCTTCTCTCACACCAAGAGTGAAGCTCACAAGTGGTTGCTACACCTAAGTCTCTCCTCACGCATAGAGTGTTGGGGTGCTATGTGAGATATTGGAGGTTGTTTTACAAGAAGGAGAGGGGCCTATTTATAGGTTGGAGACCCCATATTAAGATTATTGGAAATCCTAATTTACAAGCTAACAAATCAGGATTATGATTTTTTTGAATATCAAAACATTGCGGGCCTTCTTTGTCTGCTTGAGTCATGGGTGTGGGCTCAAAAGAGAGCATTATTGATGGTAGATAAGGTGAAAGTAAGTTTTAAGGAAGGGGAGAGAGAGAGAGAGAGAGAGAGAGAGAGAGAGAGAGTTACTATACATGTCTTGAGGTGAGGTGTCTTTTATGGTTAGGTCAATGCTATTTTGTGTTAGTATGTTAGTCGTTAGTAATCACTAGAAAGTTAATGTTACATTTACAATGGGTAGAGTGAGTTGATTTGATGAAGGAAGAGGGGTGAATTAAAAGAGAATCATTGAGATGGTGAAGCTTTCAAGAAGCTTGAACTCACCCTTGTGTAGATTGTGGAAAAAATGACCGCTGGTCTTCTTCTTCTTCTTCGCTTCTTTACGCCGCCGCCACGGTTGACCACCACGATGAAAAGAGGATTTGTTGATGAAAAATCCTCAATTTGCAGAAGTTATCATGGTTAAGATGCTGAATTTTAGATATTTTAGGAGAGGTAAATGAAATTGTAACATAGACGCAATAGAGAGAGACATGGAGAGGGTGTATGTATGTAGAGGTTCATAAAAGAACTATAGGGATGAGAGAGAAGGGTAATGGTGAAGAGGGTGGGAGAAGCCATGGAAATTGCAGGTTTGAGTGAGGGAAGGAGAGGGAGGGATGTGTAAGAGTGAGTAGGTGTGTGGAAGGGTGAGAGAAAACTAAGGGCTACTTGTGAGAAAAGTGGGCAGACTGGGGTCCACTCAAAAAATCATAGCTCACTGCTGGTAGCTCCAAAAATCATGAAAAACTTTGAGGTGATTATTCAGAGCGTGGGCTACATTTTCTCTTTTGACCACCGCTCCAAATTCGGAGTGGAGATAGGTGCCAAAATTCTAACCAAAAAGCCTGTTTTTTATGCCTGCAAAAGTCTTTTAGTGGCCCCCTCCTTTGTTGAATTTGTACAATGCATCCAAGAGTGAGCCCCTCCTTTGTCATATTATAATACAAAGCATTCAAGTTGCCCTTGACCCATGCATGGAGGAGGATTATTGGTGAAATAAGAAATATATACATGGTGGGACTAGTGTATGGACTATTCATGGACTTTAGCTCAATGAGCACATGGTGTTAGAATAATGAGTAAAAATAATAATAAAAATATGGAGGAGTTATGGATATGGAAAGATATTGGAATCATATGATATGGTCCCTCCTTGAATTATTTTGGGTGAAAGAGGAAAAGGTATGCAAGTAAATAATATAATAAACGTAACCAATGAGTAGAAATCAATTTTTTGTTTTCACGAGGGTGAGGGTGAAAATGTGGGAGTGATTTGTATAAAGGAAAAATATGAGGTTAGAGTATGTTCATATTGGCAAAAAATATAATTATGGTGTAAGAGGATGAAAGAAGGTGTACATAGGTTTAATAAAACACACACCTAAGTAGAAATATTTAAATAAAATACCAAAATAATTATAAAAAATCCCTATATTTAGGCCATATATACAATGAAATATTTACACACAAAGAGGCCATAATATACTTTTATTGTTTATTATTTTTATTTTTTTTTGCTCACCTAGCCCAGTGACTAGCTAGCTGAGGGTTTTTTAAGAAGATATGGAAAAAGTCCCCTAATTCACACACGCCTATTTACAGTGAAATGGTAGGGATAGCCATAGTGTTTGGGTGATTTTGGTAGGGTGAGGTAGCTTACTATGGCAATTATGGAGAGCCGAAAAACGGCTATCATTAGCCCCCCCCTTAGATAATGGTACATTCATGTACCATTTATCTGATCATACAACATGTATATTATGTAACGTCTGTCTTTGTCTGCTCTTATCTTTGAAGAACCTTTGTTGTATGATTAAAAAACCTTGTGTGATATGGAAGGTTCTCCGAGCCAATAGCAAGATGAAATGAAGTGACGGAGTAAACTTCCTCCATTGAGAAAGTTTCCATAAGCACCCCCCAGGATCAAAGATCTTGAAATATCTTTCCCAAAGCCAGATGTATGGTATGGAATCACTTACTGATTTTGGTTGAAGAAACTTGTAGATTTTACTGTTGTCCATCATTGCATCTATTACTATGAATGTGATATAAAAGATTGGTTGCTCTTCCTCCTGTGTAAAGTTGATGTATCTGCTACGATCTTCAAGAGCTTGTATGAGCGAATTCCTGAACTGTAGCTCATAAAATTCATTCAACCTGGGTAGGCTCACCAAGTCAAAAATTATATGGCCTTCATGATTTAGGAAAGCTCGATCCATGCTTCCAGCTGCTATTGGAAGGTATTGCAAATAGTTTACCACATAAGTAGATAATAGACGAAGGTTTCTATTGCTTCCAACACATTGGAAGAGAATAGATTTTGGTACTGATTGATGAGATATCCACATGTAGCAGTCAACAAGTTTTTCATCTATGATGAAGACCAGAAGCATCACAATGTGCGACCTCCATACACCAAAGAACCAAATGAAGAAGGTTTGGAAACCTCCGTTCATCACCAAGTATTCATGTCCTCCTCCACTTAAGAAGGTATGGTGCCCTCGATGAAAGGTATATGTGAAGAGAGGAGAAGTTGACTTTGAAGAGGTGAAACCCAATATGAAGATGATTGGGGCTTCAAAAGCTTGGATTTCCTTGCTAAGAGATTGTCCCATGAATGAAGAGCCACCCACTAAAACACCATTGAAGAGAATGATACCCTTCTGATAGTTTCCTTTTATGATTTTATCTTTTACTACTCTCCCATGTTCTTCATCCCCTTCTAAGCCCCCCCTTTGGCAAGGTTGTAACTCCTCACATCGTACCACCTCAAAGGTTGATGGATTACTGTTTGATTTTGCGAAAAATTTGGCTTCTTGCATTATAGGTTCCTCCATGCTTAACATACATGGGTCATACCAATGCTTTTCAACATCCTCAAACACTTCTTCAAGATTATCCTCACATGGATTAAACTCACACTCTTCTAATTTGTTTTGGAGTTGGCATTCCATGTACACAATCATCTCTTTATGATCAATGTGGTCTATGATCTCTCCACCTATGATTTCATCTTCTTCTTCACTCTCTTCTTTTAGACAAGATACACTCTCAGAACATTCCATAAGATCAAGGTTACCTTCAAGTTCTTCATTCTCCATAGAGTCATGTTGCACAAAAGCTTCGTCTGCTCGGACTAGAAATTGATCCTCCGCCAAAAGGTTGGATGTATCCATTATTGAATCATCAATGCCATTTGAGATATCTTGTGTCGATTTTTGCATGCTTGTGATAAAGGTAGAAGAAAGAGATTCCACATTTGAATCTTGGCCACACACTTTAGCACTTGAATAATCAGTTGGCATGTAAGTAACTTCTTCAACATTTGTCGGAGTAGAAGGAGACAAGTATGGCAAAGGAGATGACTCCTTGATAGAAACACTTTCATGATGGTTGGTTCTTCCAGCATGATGGAAACCATTTTTGATGTAGAAGTACTTGTGAAACTTCCTTCGGGCAATAGTGACCGCTTCTTCAAAGGTAGAGGGTCCACTACAAGTAACCTTAGTCTTTAGGAAAGGAGACAAACCCGAAATAAATTGATCCATTTTTACATAATCTGGAAATGTAGAACTAAATCCACATCCTTCCCATTGACGAGAAAAAATATCCTCATAAGCATAGTAGTCTTCACCATGTTGTTGAAGTCTCCGTAGTGAAGCCCATGCTTTCTCCGTTGTTGGAACTTTAGAGAATCTGGCCTTCAAAGCTTTGGAAATTTGGGTATATCCATCTTCAATATGAGAAGACATACTCCAAAACCATTGCTCAGCGTTGCCTCTAAGGCATAGCAATAGAAAATCCCCTTTTTCAATGTCATCCCTTTTACCAAGGATATGACAAACCATTCTAAAATCAGCAAGAAAATCATCAACATCTTCTTCTGGATTTCCGAAGAAGATTGGGATATCATCAAAGGTATAGCGTGTCATAGTCTCTCAATGCTAGAACCGCACAAAGATTAGTTCCAAACAATCATCAACTAACTACACAAACTTTTGAAAGGTCTTTCAACATGAATTCTAGACTTTTATGTGAAAATGTTTTTTTCCTTTCTTATGTTATGCATAATCCGAACCATATTCTAGATCAATTTCTGTTTCCTTGAAATTAAACTCGGTCTGTATTCATGATTCATAAAATCTACTTGATTATGCTGAAATACAAGCATTCATGCAATACAACAACACTAAGCACACAATCGCTCCTCAGTGGGGGCACCAAAATTGAGGCGGTCCGGGGCGGGCAACAAGAGAGGCGACCTCTAAACACCCCTCAAGGCTCCCGTGCTGCTCAATTGGGGCTGGGGCAACCACAAGCACAACACAACAACAAACCCACAGCCAAACCCAAACAAGATAGGGGCACCACCTAGTTATGGTATGCGAACTAGGACACAAGAGAGATTTTGGCACAACCAAGAAGATGCACCACACAACACACACAAGCAACCTCACACCAAGACACACACAAAATGGACCAGAGAGAGCTAGAGCAAAGGGAAGAGAGAGAGAGAAAAGGATCTTGCGTAATACCTTATTTGTGACTTGCAAATGGAGATGGTTCGTTATGATGCTATCATAGAACTTGTACAAAACTCACTCAATGCTTAGTGATTGCTAAACATTGCCAAAACACACACACACACTGTCTTAGGGTGTGGGAGACCTCTCACCACAATACCCTCTTACAATGGACACAAAATTGGCAATGAAAAACACACTAAAACACTTCCTAAAATCAAGATCAACCGATAAAAACTCAAAATACACAAGTCACCTTGAATTCACCAAACCGTATTGCACAAATAGAAGGACGAAAATTTGAACGTCGAATCACGCCTTTGATGCACCAAACCTCAATTTATTGATGATGAAGGAGCATATATAATAGTGGTTTTGAGATTTGTGGAACTCACGCTCTCTCACTTGCAATGTGTAGCTTGAAGGCTTCTCTCACACCAAGAGTGAAGCTCACAAGTGGTTGCTACACCTAAGTCTCTCCTCACGCATAGAGTGTTGGGGTGCTATGTGAGATATTGGAGGTTGTTTTACAAGAAGGAGAGGGGCCTATTTATAGGTTGGAGACCCCATATTAAGATTATTGGAAATCCTAATTTACAAGCTAACAAATCAGGATTATGATTTTTTTGAATATCAAAACATTGCGGGCCTTCTTTGTCTGCTTGAGTCATGGGTGTGGGCTCAAAAGAGAGCATTATTGATGGTAGATAAGGTGAAAGTAAGTTTTAAGGAAGGGGAGAGAGAGAGAGAGAGAGAGAGAGAGAGAGAGAGAGAGTTACTATACATGTCTTGAGGTGAGGTGTCTTTTATGGTTAGGTCAATGCTATTTTGTGTTAGTATGTTAGTCGTTAGTAATCACTAGAAAGTTAATGTTACATTTACAATGGGTAGAGTGAGTTGATTTGATGAAGGAAGAGGGGTGAATTAAAAGAGAATCATTGAGATGGTGAAGCTTTCAAGAAGCTTGAACTCACCCTTGTGTAGATTGTGGAAAAAATGACCGCTGGTCTTCTTCTTCTTCTTCGCTTCTTTACGCCGCCGCCACGGTTGACCACCACGATGAAAAGAGGATTTGTTGATGAAAAATCCTCAATTTGCAGAAGTTATCATGGTTAAGATGCTGAATTTTAGATATTTTAGGAGAGGTAAATGAAATTGTAACATAGACGCAATAGAGAGAGACATGGAGAGGGTGTATGTATGTAGAGGTTCATAAAAGAACTATAGGGATGAGAGAGAAGGGTAATGGTGAAGAGGGTGGGAGAAGCCATGGAAATTGCAGGTTTGAGTGAGGGAAGGAGAGGGAGGGATGTGTAAGAGTGAGTAGGTGTGTGGAAGGGTGAGAGAAAACTAAGGGCTACTTGTGAGAAAAGTGGGCAGACTGGGGTCCACTCAAAAAATCATAGCTCACCGCTGGTAGCTCCAAAAATCATGAAAAACTTTGAGGTGATTATTCAGAGCGTGGGCTACATTTTCTCTTTTGACCACCGCTCCAAATTCGGAGTGGAGATAGGTGCCAAAATTCTAACCAAAAAGCCTGTTTTTTATGCCTGCAAAAGTCTTTTAGTGGCCCCCTCCTTTGTTGAATTTGTACAATGCATCCAAGAGTGAGCCCCTCCTTTGTCATATTATAATACAAAGCATTCAAGTTGCCCTTGACCCATGCATGGAGGAGGATTATTGGTGAAATAAGAAATATATACATGGTGGGACTAGTGTATGGACTATTCATGGACTTTAGCTCAATGAGCACATGGTGTTAGAATAATGAGTAAAAATAATAATAAAAATATGGAGGAGTTATGGATATGGAAAGATATTGGAATCATATGATATGGTCCCTCCTTGAATTATTTTGGGTGAAAGAGGAAAAGGTATGCAAGTAAATAATATAATAAACGTAACCAATGAGTAGAAATCAATTTTTTGTTTTCACGAGGGTGAGGGTGAAAATGTGGGAGTGATTTGTATAAAGGAAAAATATGAGGTTAGAGTATGTTCATATTGGCAAAAAATATAATTATGGTGTAAGAGGATGAAAGAAGGTGTACATAGGTTTAATAAAACACACACCTAAGTAGAAATATTTAAATAAAATACCAAAATAATTATAAAAAATCCCTATATTTAGGCCATATATACAATGAAATATTTACACACAAACAGGCCATAATATACTTTTATTTTTTTATTATTTTTATTTTTTTTTGCTCACCTAGCCCAGTGACTAGCTAGCTGAGGGTTTTTTAAGAAGATATGGAAAAAGTCCCCTAATTCACACACGCCTATTTACAGTGAAATGGTAGGGATAGCCATAGTGTTTGGGTGATTTTGGTAGGGTGAGGTAGCTTACTATGGCAATTATGGAGAGCCGAAAAACGGCTATCAACGCTTACATACCGGAACCATTTCCAGAGAAATTATTTGAGCCATTTGGATGGACTCAAACATTGGCAACCTTGGATGTGTGTGTAAATGAGCTAACTCCAACCAAGTTTTGTAATGAAGAAGGCTACGACCTAGTTTCATGTTTTTTTGTTGAAAGTGTTGAAGGAAGCTAATGAAGTTTGTGAGTGTGAAAGAAGAAAAAGTGACACAGATAGCTACATCCTGGAGCATGAGGCAAAATTGAAAACAAAGGAAGCAGAGCAACCACAAGAATATGTCATTACTGACATACCTGAAGAAACAACAAAAGCTGTTTCAAAAAAGCCGACTCCAGAAAAACTGCAAATGAAAGTAGATGAAGGAGAAAAGCTTCCAAGCTCAACGGCAAATCTTCAACAAACGCAAGGTCAAAAGAAGAACAGGGACAAGGAATAAGATGGACTATCTCCTACGATGATCAAATTCAATTTATGCGAACAAAGAGGGCTCAAGGTTACATGTTCGGTCGCAATTGATCCTTATGCTACTAAGAATCTAATGACTTATGGAACGTGGATAATGATGGGAAAGCCACCAATCAATGAGCTAGAAGAAACAGTTTACAAAAGTTCAAAAATTCTAATTCCTAGCTTTGGAGTGGTAGAAGCTGTACTCAAATTGAGTACCGGGGAGTATCAAGATACTTTCCACATAATCAACTCCCATCATATCAAAGAGAGTCTGGTCCTGACAGAAAGCTGGAGGAACAACTTCTTTCAACAACAATCAAAGGCTTCAACAACAAGAACGGTAAGACTCCATGAAGCTTCTCAAATCCATGCAGAGAAGAAATCGCCAACCATCACGGAAAAAGGTAAAGCAAAGGTAAACATTGAAGTATATCAACTTCGCCATATGACTTTACCTTCAATGAGCTTCCATCAAATTTCCCACAAAGCCGAGCCACACCATCAACGATGCAATGGAAACCAAAGCAAAAAGTCTATCAACCAAAGTTTCCTTCACCAAAAAGCATCCAGAAGAAGCCGAAGAATGTCAACCAAGTGTTGGTATCCAAAGTGCACAACCAAGTCAAAAACACAGTTTGGATACATGAAACACGGGTTCAACCACAACAACAAAAGGTGACAAGGTGGATAGCATCAAATGAGTCAATCACTGCTCAAGGCTACTTCCAAGGAAACACTAATGTTTGGGCCAAAAAGCCTAAAGTAACAGCCTCGATGTACTCACCTCAAGAAAGAAGTTCACAATGAGCGAGCCAAGCTATCAACGGAATAAAAAGAACTCAAGCAGGAGAAAGAACAACAAAAAAGGACAGAAGAAAAGAACTTCCAACAAAGCAACACAACAAGTATGGGTACCAAAGTCAAACTTCAACAAAGCTACGCAACACAAATAGATGCAGTATTGGATGATTCTAGTTAAGCTACTTGAAGCACAAGGATTCTATGAAGGTAACACCCAAAGTAGTTGCTCAACCTAGAGCTACTAAGACAAAACAAGTAGCAAAGGACCCCACACAAAGACAATCAACAACATTAAAGAGCCAATGGAGACCAATTACAACCAAGGCTGCTGCAACCTATAGATGGATACCTTGTCATCAATTACAAAATCAAGGCTTTTACAAAACGGAAATCATCAGGTTTGGATACCACAGCCTAGTGTCCATCAAATTATAGAAGAAGATAAAATGCCAAAGACGATCACACAAGGAACAAAAACAAGATGGGTTCCAAAACTGCTAGTGGAAACCCAATCACAGAGAACCCACACATCACGACAATCGCTTCTCATGGGAATTAATGCAAGGGCTACATCAATCCCTATGAGAGCTGAAGGACTTGTTTTACAAAGCAGTATCAACATACAACAAGCAAGTCAAGAGGAGCCAAAATATAACAATCTACACTACAGAATCATGGCATCCAAAGACCAAAGCAATGATAGAGGCCTTAATCTCAAGAACTTATGGCATTGGGTTTTAGGCCATGAACAGGTAAGCCCAAGTCGCCATTAAAAATACATGGCTTAAAAGTCAAGAGTCGGGCAGCTGAGCCACTAAATGAGCAAGGCATTAGTCCCAAAGATTCAAGTAATATTCTTAGCTGTCTAAGAGTCTTAGCTATTCTAGGTACTGCTCAAGGTGGAGGAGTTGAGCATATTTATGTTGTGTCACTCATGCTGGTATAGGTGAGCATAAGAGTCCAAGTCTATGTATTTTAAGTTTGGTAAAGTGAAGAAGAGAGTCCAAAAGACACTCACGCACTTGATAAAGTGGGGCCACATTGTTCTCAACTACGCTTCGACAAGATCAGCTCTTATCTTCAAAGATACCAACAAAGCTCTATTGACAAAGTGGAAAAGAAAATCAAATTGGAGATGCCAGTGCACACATGTCAAAGTCAAACATTTTGAGATATGAGCTCCAATAAAAAGTCAACTGCACCAGGATGCAAAGTATCCAAAGAAGCAGGTATCATCGACCAACTACACAAATGGAAAGGTAAAGCAGGATGTGCAACAACATGCACAAATGCCTCGTCCACAACATCCAAATAACAAGGACACATGTTCATCCATCAAAGGCAAATGGGCACCCCATTTGAACAAGAAAAACATGCCAGATATAACTCAATCAAGGAAGGGGGGAGTCTCATCAACATGAAGACCAGACTACAAAGGGTTGTGTCAAGGGACGACATGAGCTATGAAGAGGGGAGTGTTTGGAGGTGATAACAACATACAAGTGCCCACCTAGCCAAGGTGCCCGTTGGGTCAGCCGGCCAAAGTTTTGATGTGGTCACATTATTTTTCCGATGTTTAATACATCAAACCGTGTAAAAGCCTAATGACAGTCGTCTATGTCAAGTCTAAGTCAAAGATGTAATTTTTCCAATGATGTATGTAAAGGTCCATGAGAAGCTGGCCGCCGGCCACTTTAGAAAGCCCTAGGTATATAATACACTAAGGTTAGGGGGAAAGGGAGATTATTTTTTGAAGATAAGGGACTATTGCGTTACACACAGAGAGCTACCTCTTTGCTCCAACTTGTAATCATCGCTTCTGTGGCTACGATAATCCAAATTCAGTTTTGTTGCTTGCATTGTGTTCTTCTTACTCTGCTCTTTCATTCAAGTGTAAGCATTCAAGATTTGGTGAAGGTTTCAAACACATCCGTTTAGGCCTTAAATCACTGTTTTGAGTGTTTATATGCGTATTTTATGTTGTTTTGACCCTAGGAGAGGCTTTAGGGACCCAAAAACGACCCTTTAGGATCATCCGTTTACTGTGGGACGAACGATTGCAATCTTTGTACCTCTCCAAAATGCTGTGACAGTGATAGGATATGTTCTTGATAGTCCCCTGTAGCTTCCCTTCAAGTTTCGTACGCTTCCGATATGATTTGCATGGTGAACGGGTGTCATGACTTAAGAGCTGTGTAGAAGGACATAGGCAGATTACTTGGCTTTAATGCATTTGATTTTCTTGTAGAGTTAGTAGTTGCATCTCTTCGAGTTCACTTCATTAGGATTGACACCCTAGTGAGTTTCCATGCCTCATCCGAGTCGCTTCCCCTATATCGATAATTTTATGTTGATGCTTGAGAGCTATGATATGGACGTTCATCGCGGCGACCCGCAAACATTGTGGCTCTAGAAGGAGGGCGCCAATGTTTGCGGGTCGCCGCGACAGACGTCCATAGCATAGCTCTCAAGCATCAACATAAAATTATCTATACAGGGGAAGCAACTCGGATGAGGCATGGAAACTCACTAGGGTGTCAATCCTAATGAAGTGAACTCGAAGAGATGCAACTACTAACTCTACAAGAAAATCAAACGCAGTAAATCCAAGTAATCTACCTATGTCCTTCTACACAGCTCTACAGTCATCACGCCCGTTCACCATGCAAGTCATATCGGAATCGCACGAAAGTTGAAGGGAAGCTACAGGGGACTATCAGGAACATATCCTATCACTGTCACAGCATTCTGGAGAGGTACAACGATCGCGATCGTTGGTCGCACAGTACGCAAAAACAGTAAACGGATGATCCTAAAGGGTCGTTTTTAGGTCCCTAAAGCCTCTCCTAGGGTCAAAACAACATAAAATACGCATATAAACACTTAAAACAACGATTTAAGGTCTAAACGGATGCGTTTAAAACCTTCACCGAATCTTGAATGCTTACACTTGAATGAAAGATCAGGGTAAGAGGAACACAATGCAAGAAACAAAACTGAATTATGATTACGGTAGCCACAGAAGCCATGATTACAAGTTGGAGCAAAGAGGTAGCTCTCTGTGCGTAACGCAATAGTCCCTTATCTTCAAAAAATAATGTCCCTTTCCCACTAAACTTAGTGTATTATATACCTAGGGCTTTCTAAAGTGGCCGGCGGCGGCCAACTTCTCATGGACCTTTACATACATCATTGGAAAAATTACATCTTTAACTTAGTCTTGACATAGATGACTGTCATTAGGCTTTTACACGGTTTGATGTATTAAACATTGGAAAAAGAATGTGACCACATCAAAACTTTGGCCGGCTGATCCAACGGGCGCCTTGGCTAGGTGAGAACTTGTATGTTGTTATCACCTCCAAACATCGGACTTAATTCAAAGGCAAAGTGCTATCATTAAGTCACATTGGTGTCGTCAATCTATTACTTGTTTGTGTTTTTATGTTACCTTTCTCGCTACGAGAGTCATCACAAAAAAATATTGCATGCTTATAGGATAAGCTGCACGCTAGGCATAAGATGAACATGAGAATGGTAATCAACTATACACTCCTTATAGGGCCCCTTTGTGAGTCCAAATTTTCCCTAATGGGCCTGCCCTTATAGACTCTTGCTCAATTCCCGGACTCCGCCTATGGGCTCATTTAGTGCCACGTGGTAGCTCTGTGGAATCCCCTCTTTGAATGGCCAAGGCCCTAAAAATCTCACCATTTAAACTTAAAAAAACGTCTCTTTTTTTTTGCTTGTATTGGGTCCTCTTCTATGTTCTGTCCAGTTGGCCTATGCTCTGCTATGTTCTGTCCACTTGGCCTATGCACTGGCCTTGGAGCCCGATCGAGCCCTTGCATCCCGATCTTCGAGATCCCATATCGTTAAAAAAAAGTTCCTCAGCCCAGCAAGCTCTCTTTGTCTCTCTCTTACATCTCCCGAAGAATAATTAAAACTTTCTAAGAAGATTTTGATACATGTTTTGCTTGTGAGTCAGCCTGAGCCAAGCTGCTCTAACTCTCAAACTAGAAATTGGCGAAGACACGATCCAAATTAGTTCGTCAATTGAACACTAATTGACATACGAGCTATGAGCCACACAGGCTGGCTAAGAGCCATTGTCAGATCTAGGGTAAGACCCAATTGTTGGCATTTCTTGGGTGATTGTTCTCTAGCTTGAACAGATCTACCTAGTGGACTCCCCATTGATGTTAATGGACAAGCAAAGGTCTTGCCATTACATATGTTTCTGGGTATTTTGTAAGCACTACATGTTTTGGTACAAAGATTGTGTTGATTTTTACTGAACTAACACTCGCATAGTCTGATCCATAGCACGGTGTATAGATGCAACCAGCATTTCAAATAGCATGGCTGTTCATAAGTGCTAGGGGTTCCACCCTACATGGATCTCCTATTTTCTCTGTAGCACTAGGCGTGCATATAGGAGAAAACTTTTGGTGGTGCGACCACACATGTGATTACGCAATCACTCAGTATGTGTTGATGGTCATTTTTTAGACACCTTCACACTTTATTTTTCAAGAAAACTTTCTGCCAAAGGGGTAGTCAAAAGAGCTTTCCAAACTTTCACCAAGGGGGTTGGTTTGGCAAGATATAACCAAGGGTTGGATTACCAAGGCAACACCCAAGGTTACAAGTTCACTTTCTTTATCTTCACTAATCTCTAGTTTTAGTGATAAGCAGGTCAAAGAAATTTTGATATGGTAATCTTATAGGTTGAGGGATCTACTTGACTTTCGGGTAGTATCTAGTAATTTCCACCTCATAGTAAGTACATGTTTTTTGGATCTATTTTCCTTTCCAATTAAAGTTTGCTTAAGTTCTCTAAACGGGATGTTTGAGCTAGAAGGCTTTTCTCCAGCTTGCTCTTTAGCCAAGTGACAAGGTCATGTAAGAGCATAGCGTTTTGAGAAAATAATTTTATTTTCTCTCTTCCTTGTTCATCAAGATACCGTGATGGGTTTGACTCTTGTTGAAACAATTACAAACCTACATGGTATGGTTTTGTTTGGCACATGTGGTCGCAATGATAATGAGGGTCCCTCTCACTCACATCACAGAGTGTTTGCAGTTACCTCCACACACAAGTACATCTCGTACTTCAAGGATGTCCTTTTTTTCAACATCCTTATTTGAGACATATTCCACATGTGGCGAATATGAGTCTTTGGGGCTGACACTGGCGCCTAATTTCTAGTGATGTGTCGCGACAAAATCCCTAGGTGGTGCTGGTCACATCCGTTTATTCGACCATTTGGAGCACACAATATCGGGAACAATTTCAATGGCCAAAAATTGTCAGGTACTAAGCACAGACTTGTTGTGATTACAAGTGCTGTGAAACCACCATGTAGCAGATGGTTGTTTCTACAAATAGCCAAGTGTGCTATATTAATGATAATGTCTCATGGTTGGTACCTAGGTATGACTGAGTTTTCACATTCTGTTATGGTCCAACTTTTGTTGCAAGAATTTCACGTACATACCATGGAAAGTCTCATCATGGAATTGCAATTCGGATATGTTTGTGTTAAATTAGGTGTTATGGGCCCTCGTGTTTAACACAGGTTTATTTGGACCAGCAACCAAATTCCTGGACTTTATTCTTTCTGCACCCTTTTGCACTGCAAGTGCAATCTCTCTTGTTGATTACTATGAGTTCACACCCGGCCATACACGATAATGGTTTAGTATGGGTATTTTTGATTGGATGATCTAAACTCTATGAGTTTACTTCGGTCAGATTCACATCAAGTATATGACTAGAACCTCACTTGGTGAGTGGTAGGTTATCATCATTCATGGAATACTTTTTGTAATTGATTGGGGAAAGCACCTCACTCTTATTCGATGCTATTCATCAGGCGTTGGATGGGAAGCTTACAAGAATTCTATTTAGTACTAAAGGATATGCTAAGTGCATATGTTAGCAAGAAACGACACAACCCGATCGGTTACCTTTCTGGTTGGGAGTTTGTTTTACATGATGAAAGGAATGTTGCAACTCGTTTTAGTCTCTGCCTATTATTCTCAGGTTATCAACCTTGATCATTAGTTTTGATGAGGTTGGTTAATGATAAGAAACGATAGCAAGTCAAGGACTTGGTTGGTGTTGGTAAGTATATCTGCATGTTACTTTCATGGAAAGTTGAGCAGAGGTCTTATTGTACGTTCCAATACTTTCAAAAAGTTTGAAACCTGGGTATACATTTAGACACCTTTTAGTTGTGATAACACATTTAGCATATTCAACTGAGTTCTAAATGGAGTTCCATGCTATGTTGGTATGGTTCGGTTAATCAAGACGGTTTCATTGGGACAACAATGTGGAAAAATCCAGATGTTATTCTTGATTTCATTGAACCTCCCACTAAACTGGGTTCCGATCCAATGAACCGTTGGATCCATGAGGGATGTCACGGTGGAAAACATTAGTGTTCTTATGAAGATACCACCACTGTGTTTTTGAGGACGAAAACACTTCTCCAAGGGGAGAGTATTGTCATGCCAAGGGTAGGACTAGACGAGCACGGCCCTGGTAACATGTCGGACAAGGGGTCTATATATGGAAGAGAGCCAAGGGCCTATATATAGGATGGTTGGGAGGTTATTTCCACGTCTGTCTACCTTGTGGTCTTACACTTAGGCTTAGGGCTCATTCACCCTTTGGAATTACTTACTTTAGTCTCACGCTTAAGTAAAAATTGTCTCTTTTGAGGACTATCGGAGCTTCAGGTAACCGAACACTGTATTGTAAAGCACACCACAACACCTTAAGCAATGTGCTTGTTTCAAGCTATCACATGCTCTAAACCAAAAACCAATTGTAAAAAGACATTAAAAAACATCAAAAAACGAGTAAAAACGGGGTGCAAAATGCCCAAAAAATCAATCGGTTAACCACCGAAGGTATTTGCCCCTGCTTGTAGGGTGCCAAAGGCACATGAAGTTGTGCTCTGGTTGTGTGTTAGAGGCCAACAATCTAGCGAAAATTTCAACTTATGGGAGTTCTCAATACCCACCTACCTTAGGTTTCGGGCCTTCAATAGGAACCCAAGGTAGTACCTCTCACGACCCCCATATTGCGTCTAGTGACTCTTCCTCTGACTACGAGGTCATGGAGGGTTACCCAATGCCTAATCCTGATAGCTCAAGACAAGACATGCATGCCATGGGCCCATGGTCCGGGCCGAGCATGCTTAGCCGCTTGAAGGAAACCTTTAGTAGATCCACTCGCTCCGAACATGGAGCTAACAATGTAAATGAGGGGGGTGGGGAAGTGAATTTTCCATTCATGAACAACGTAAACCCCATTCTCTTGGAGAGTGTACATGTGAATACTCCATTCACCGCACCCCTTGACTCTTTAGAGCTATTCCCCTCCGAGGTTATATTACCTAATGGTAGAAGCCTTGCCGAAGTGCAAGAGGTTGAGCGATATATCATTGTGGCTAGTGAAAAGGAAATCAAAATCTTACACAAGGCGGAGCAATGAAGAGAGTTAAAAGTGAAAGTCCCTATGTCAATATGATTTCTAGGAGAACAATCGAGTGCTCTTGAATTAGCGACCACTAAGGGTCAACCCATAGAGAGCCTCATTGCATCTAACTCAAAGGACACCCATGGAACCTCAATCCTAGATGGAAAAACTGGAAGTACTAACTACAAATGGAAACTCTAAACGAGCTATACACAAGTCACACCTATCACATGGATTGGTTAGATGTCCTACAATCCACAACGGGTGCTACCACTGTAGAGGATCAACAACAAAGAGTTTGTGAGATCATCCATAGGGTTATTGAGCTAGAGAGACATAACAAGGGGATCTACATGCCTTCAACGGGTCTCATAGGGAAGGCTACACAATTGACCTTATCGCAAATGGAGCCTCCCTCGGTAAGTATGATGGATCCTCCATATGTTGTTTTTCCAGGGTCTCTGTGCAATCTGAGCCCACAAGTGATAGCTTTACCTTTCTAATTCTAGCTCATCTTTCACTTGATAACACAACATCTATCATGCCTACCCTAATGATGGGCATGCCAAGAAACACTCCATGGACCTCATTTATTAGTAAAGCACTGCTACATGGTAGCTCAATGTCTGTAACAGTACCTACAAGTGTGTACCAATTGTATACACCTATAGTTCCTCGTACTCATGTAGTACCTACCCCTCACATTGTTTCACCAAACTATGCTTCACAACCACAACACCCAAGCTCTTATTTCCATGGGACTGGCTAGCATTAGCATGTCACATCTGACGTCTGATATGCCTAGGGCCACACATATGAACTTTGGGCTTCCACATGGCACAACACCATACCATGGAATCCAAGGGCTTCCTATGTGCCAAGACCAATGCCAATACCTACTCCACATGTAGTATTTGGAGCGCCTTTACCCACAGTGCCTGCTCACTTAGGTGACTTGGTAACATTTGCTCAAGCTATCGGGCAGTCTATTGCTGAGAATATGCGTAACACAACTAAAAGAGATCCTAGAAGTAAGGCAGTACAAATAGCCAAGCTCACACAAAAATTTAGTGGAGACGGGGATGTGAGAAAGCATATCGAAGTGTTTGAACAAATATGCGATTCTCTAGGAGAACACAATGACCTGCATAAGAGTAATTCTTCAAGCCTAAGCATAAGTGGGAAGGCTGGGGATTGGTATAGAACCCTAAGGCTGGGGATTGGTATAGAACCCTAAGGCTGAAAGAAAAAATGATTTACCCTACTCTTAAGAGACTGTTATTGAATGAATACACACGAGAGGGAGTGCTTTGAGGTGTAGCATCTCAACTCCAGAAATCCCAACGAGAGGAAGGAGAGTCGGTGAGAGACTTTATTAGTCACTTTAAGCATTTGAATTCTTGTTGTAATCCAAATAAGCACTTCCATAATAATCAATTTCTTGATAGATTCATTAGGGGATTACGACATGAGGATATCTACAATGGCCTAGTCATTAGCGGTATCACCACTTGGAAAGCAGTCACCACCAATTGGAGGATAATTTAATGATTCAAAAAAAAAGAGTGTCTTTTGAGCCTAAATATACTAGCTCGCAAGCATCAGGGCATCAACCAATGACCCTAAAGCCTATTGCTAAGGAGCCAAAGATATCTGAGATGACTTTAGCAGATCTCACCAAGGCCATTCAAGAGAGTCTTAGAGACAATCGTGCTCCGCAAAACAATCATATGTATCCAAGAAGGGAGCAACAATGGTGCTTAGTATGCTATGGTCCACATAGTACCAGTCATTTCCCTACTTTTAAAGTAAAATTCAATGGGAACTGAAATGCCTGTGGGAGGTATGGTCATCGAGCTAAGGATTGCATAGTATATAAGCGTGCAATGGCCAATAGACCAACCTTAGCATGGATAGACACACCTTGAGTGCATGCATTGATGGCGACCCCACCTCTTGAACAAACATCACAACACATGGTCCCTAGGGCCCAAAATATTGTTCAAACAACACCCTTAGCACCTCCAATGCTAGGACCGCAACCACCACATCCAAGAATCACTTATGTGAATC
The DNA here is from genome assembly GCF_014529385.1 of Adiantum capillus-veneris. Classification (NCBI taxonomy): domain Eukaryota; kingdom Viridiplantae; phylum Streptophyta; class Polypodiopsida; order Polypodiales; family Pteridaceae; genus Adiantum; species Adiantum capillus-veneris. The sequence continues at coordinate 68,822,834 of NC_140936.1, forward strand.
AAGTGGTTGTGAGTCATCTATTGCTTGTTTGGAAGGCTGTGAGGAAGATATAGACCCTAATATTGCCTATGGGATTGATGCGCTTGAAGAAAGTCCACAATACTATATGGAGGAATATTGGAGACAAGTCAAACATGTCTATCAACTAGCTGCTCTTGCTGCAAGATGCCAAAATATCAATTACATTGCCAAGAGACCACCTCTTCATTGCTATGAGTGTGGAGGTCGACATCGTGTGGTCGAGTGTCCTATTAGGTTACAAAAGAATGCCACACTAATGCAAACCAATCAAGCGAGCACGTCTACAATGTCGATACTCATGCGTAATCAATGTGGCATAGATCATTTGATTGCCCGATGTCCAAATAATCCAAATGCACTGAAGATCACGCTGAGTGGCATAAAATGGTAACCATCTTTTTGCAACATTTGTCAGCCTACTCAACGTCCTCTTCCTCATATGTGTATATATTTTTCTACGCTATTAAGTTATCTAGAGTAAATTCCCCCTCTTCGTTTAACCTTTGTGGCGACACATACATTATAATCTTCCCAAAAAATGTCACCTTAGTCATATATTTATATTACCACCCTTTTTTTTTTTGCTTTGTAAATAGAATAAGCATACAATAACCAGCTATATACCCCCAAACTTTCTTACCTCTTGTGAATTAGTAGTAGAAAAATAATATATCCATCTTCCACCCCATATAGATAAATTCCCATGGAAATCAACTCTCCACTTGTCTTTACCAAAGATTATGGTCCCTCTCTACAAGTCTTCTATGCCCCCTACATAGGTGGCCCGATATCTCTTAAGAATATACATATAGTTTCTCTCCTTTCAAAAAGACTCCAATTGTATATTCTTTTCACAAGAAAATAATATTGGGCCCTCCTCTATTTGTTTAAGCATCATAGCCTTTTGAAAAAGCATGATTCCCCTTGGATGCATACAAGCAAAGGGCCCATACAAGAAGACTTGGAAGCAAAAGGTTCCCTAGCCTAGTGTGGACCTCCCAAACCGACTTCCTTGGTGCATGGGTGTGAAGAATAGTCCAAATTCATATCAAACATGTTGAGAAGGTCAATTTTGCCTTTTGCAGCATGTCATTCCGAGCTACAAGTAAAAAGTTATGGTCAAAATAGTGTAAATCTGTCAGATTCGCAGCAAAAGGGAACTCTAAATCAAGTAAATCAAGAGGGTGAGATATTATTTTTCCCCTCCTCATCTTCTAGAAGAGCTAGGAGTGTTCAAGGTCACTTGCATGTGATGGGACCAACCTAAAGATGCTTTCTAAATGCCAAGACAGACAAGTTGAGATACCCCGCAGGAGCCACCCGTAGGGCCTCATGGTGGGGCCCACCTACATTATGCACCCCTATGGAGCCTTCACGGTCTAAAATGATATTTTTGGTGAATAAATAGTCCGTTTTATGTCCAATATTCAATGAGTGGTCAAAGGTCACTTAATTAGGTCTAATCACTTACTCTAATTAAGTGTAGCATAATCCCACTCCTACACAACTATAAATAGCCCCCCTTGGAGAGACTCAAGGACACACACACACCTATATTTTCAACTTCATGTTGTTTCTTGATCAATAGTAGAGAAAACCCCAACTCTCCCTCTTTCACATCCTCCCTCCTAACCCTCCTCTTTGGAGGAAGTGCAACTCTATTCTCCACTCTTTCCATTCTACAATCTCTTACTCCATCAACCCAATAAATCATTTGTAGCACCTCAATAACTTGTAAATACATCATGATCTCTCTCATGGTTATGTTAATGATCATAAAATCATCTTCAAAACTTTCAAGTGTCGCAATTCGTGATGGTTAGCCAGCGTCTGTCCTCCCCTTAAAAGGTGTGCGAGAAATCAAGTAAGTGTTCTATTCTCAATTTACCATTGGTTTGTTTCTCCACACTTATTCAATTGGTCTAAAGAAATTTCTCACTCCAACTCTCTTTTGCTTCATTACATATGCATGTGGCTACCTCTCATGGTGATTTTATTTGTGTCACGGCATTGCATAGATGGAGATGAGCTCTCTATGCAGAGTGTGTTAGTTTGATGTAAGTGATTCTCTTGTGTGTTTGAGAGGCAAGTCTTGTGTGCATGATTTTTTGATGAGTGCTTGAGAGAGGAAGAGTTTGGATGTATTATGGGTATTCTTATGGGGAGAAGGTGAATGCTATTCCACAAATTGCATATTTCATTTTGATGCACGGCATTGGGTTGCATAATCGTTGATGGCATTCAAGTGTCCAAAGTGTATATAGAGTAAGGGGGTTTTCAAAGTGTGTTGCTTGAGTGGGTGAGTGTAAGTGTTATTTTGATTGGTTTCCTTCTCCACTCCCAAAAGAATTTGGTGCCCCAAGTAGTGTGTGTACCTCTTTACGAACATTTTGTTAGGGTAGGCCCATTGGTTTGGGTTTAGAGGCCCCATTTCAAAAAGCTCGCCCTCAACGATATCAAACTTGATTGAGGTTACCAAGGAACCATCACAAAGTACACCTCTGGTACCAGTAAACGTACTCACACGATCGATGCTCCAAAAAAAAATTATATTCTTGAAGAAAGAGACATGGAATTAATTTCCCAATCTTAGAAGAAGAAGAAAACACGAAGGAAGAGATCACAAAAAGCAGCAAAATCAGACCCCAATTCAAAGACCAACATAGGGACTGGCAAAGACCCCGTATATATGAACGACATTGAAGAGGATTCTGATTCAGTTGAAACCATGGAGACCAAAACAACCACTAAGAAAGAAACCAACAAGGAAGATTGTCATGAGCCACAATGGCGAGGATCCAAGAAGAAAATAGGGACTTACCCAAACCCTATGGAGGAGATTGAGTGAGTCAAGCAATTAAAGAGTTTGGTAGAAGAGACCCAAAGGGATCTGGAGCCAGCACCTAGGCAGATCTAGATTACAAACACAGTGTTCCCGATGCAACAAAAACCTCACCAAGTCATAGACCCTTAGCCGTACCTAGTGTCATCCAAGAATGAAGTGATTTAAAGTCATGGGAAAGTGGGCGTACTCACTTATTGTTGGAACGAATGTTTACAAAGGGACTACCTAACCCTATTGAAGAAATGGAGATCCCATCTTCCCCGTGTCAAGGGGCTGAAGCCCAAAAGGTATCGTTAAATATTGCCAAACTGATGGATTTCATGGCTTCAGAAGTCATAACCACCCATCATGCCCAAACTATATGGAGACCCTGAGTTATTCTTAGCACTTTGAGCTTTCGTCAATGGAGAACTGAAGGTCAGGCTACCGCAATTTTTATAGATGGATGGAGCTAGGGAGATGCCAATAGAGGAGGAACACTTAGATCCACAACCCAACCTAGATGAGAACCCTATTGTAGAATTTTTTGTTAACAAGCTGGGACAATATTGTGAGGGCGATGAGTCCAATGCAACCATACCAACCACTACCAAGGGATTAACTCTGAAGGGAATCCTTGATGGTGGCATTGGGGTTAGCAGTGTGACTAAAAATTAATGGGAAACTATGGGAAGACCTCACCTTGGGACCACAAGCATAGTAGTAAAGATGGCCAATGGGTCTATTGTTAAACATGTTGGGATGCTAGAAGATCTCAAGGTCAAGGTCTTTGGACATAAAATAAGAAATACCTTCGTTGTTATGGATTTCTCCAAGCACACTATGGCATATGAGATGATCTTAGGACGTCCTTTCATGAGGGAAGCAAAAATGGTTCATGACTAGTCTAAACACCATGTCTTCTTGCAATTCCAAGACTCTGTTATTCAAGTAGATCTTGTAACTGGTCGAGCTCATTCTCTAGGAAATAGGTTTATAATTGATCATAGATCTAACACCACAGCTCACTCAGCCCCATTGCAATATTATTAGACATGTAAAGTGGACATTGATGTTGGGGAAGATTCTCCTTATATGGATGTTCTACCTGGGATGACTGAGTCTGACAATGTGGATTGGGTCCACTTAGCAGCAACCATAGACACTTGGGGAAATAGGGGGATGACTTGGGTAGCACCTGAGGGGGATGAAATGCCACCATTGGTATCCTTAAATATGCTAGAAGCAATGCATATAGCTTTTGATGAACTACATGATGAAGGTTTGACTGGCAGTGGAACCAGTAGCGTCTCACAAGACTATAGCCCACACAATTTCACATCAAAATCATCAATTGAAATTGAGGATGAGGACAAAGAATTTGAGTTAAATCTTAGTGAAAATGTGTGATCAAACCATTCAGGGCCCAGTGGTACTATAGATGACAATCTATCCAAGGGAGAAGAAGACACAAGTAGCGGTTCATCTAGTGACTCTTCACTAGAGATCGGCCGTAATAAAAAATTAGACAAGAAGAGTAGGAGATATAAGAGGTGACAATATTGAGAAAATGTGCGTGCTAGAATAAATAAAAATAAATCTACCGCAGAATGGCTTCATTATATAGGGGCATGTGATGCTCATCAAAAATTGGTAGATAATTGGGTGAATGCATGCAAATCATTATATGGTGTAGTCCACAACCCGTTGACATCGCACAAATAGAGTCTAAAGAGGAGCCAAAGTTGACTGTTGGATGGATACGCCACGACGGACGTCAGCACAGCGAGAACTCACCTAACAAGATTTATCAGCTAAGGACAAAGCTTGACCCATAGGCGCGTGGAAGCAAGCATAGGGTGTCAACCTACACTCGACCCACTCCTAACTAATTCCTACAGAGGTCTCTACCCAATGTCTAAGTTACAGCCTTTAGGAGTGCATAAGAGAAAACTTCCTACAACACTTTCTAGAGCCAAACACCCATCAAAAATCTTGAAACACCACAGAACTCGAAGGAGGCCCTACTAGCATCAATAGGTCGCTCTCTCTAAGGTTTATAAAACAAAACCCCAACCCAAAACCCCTGGTGCAAAATCACGTAGGATGTCTGGCCGAAATTTGCAGGTCTTCGTTTCCGAAATCTAAAGTGCCTAATGTGTAGCTCTACTCAATGCGAATGCGTGGATATGCTGCAATGCAAAATCTAACAACCTATGATCATCGAATCACTAGATGAAGGTAGTAGATGGAGCTTGCAAAATCGGACTGTACGCGTGCAATGTAGGTATAGGTACATAGCTCTCGTCGGGGGCAACACGCTGTACTTCTCCGCACTCGATTCCAACCACTGGTACACACGTAGCATCAAGATGAAGTTCACACTCTCTCTCGTACACAGTATGCTCACTCACAGACTTCCAAAACTTTTTTAAAATGACAAAAGGTTCTTCATTAAGGTCAAAAAGTGGTATAAATACCTTAAAATTCTCAAACCCTAATGTTCCATCTTAACCATCTACTCAATCTTAATGTCAAAATTGGGATACAATCTGGAAACTTCTGTAAACCCCAATATTTACAAGGTGAAATGTCGGGTTTTTCTCAATAAATGAATAATTACACAAAATAATAATCTGTCGAGCCGTCAATTTCCGTAGGGTGTGTCCAACTTCTAACACTCCCCCCCTCCTTGCTCATGTCATCCCCGACATGGCTGTCGAGTTGTTCTTCATCTTATGGTTTCTCGCATCTTGAGCAGCGACTCGTATCTTGCATTTTGAGCCAAAAGTGTTGGGCCCAATATATCAGTGTTGATGGTGAAGAAGCCAGTGTAGAAAGCTTCTTCAAAGGCCTGGAGGTGATAGGATGGCAAAAACATAATCCTTTGATACAATGCATGTATCACCTCCTTAGAAGGCTGACTAGACAGATCATATGCGCATCTGTAAGTATCTTGAAAGAAGAAGATACTGTCTGTTGCCTGGCCCGATTTGAAGGTCTCGAAGACTGGCAAAAGGGTTTTGCAAATCTTTCTCATCATAATGCAAGAAAGGTCAAGCGAGCTAGTGAACAATCTGATGGCGCCCGTTAGGGTTTTCACCATGTATTGAACACTTATTCTCTCACCTGCCTTCAAGCCTGGCAGCTTCGGATAGTTTAGCCAAGTGAGTTGGCTTCTTTGCAGTAGCTCGTGGGCCTTCCACGTCCGCATCCTTGGTAGAGGGCAGAAGCTTAGGTTATCTCTGATGACTTTGGGTGCCTCTACCAAATGGATTAGGTATTGTGGATATTTTGTTAGCCATGCCTTTCTCCACTTGGGCTGGGAGTCGACTATCAACTTTACCCCTTCAGGCTTGGAGATGAGCAGCCAGAGCCAAATGAAGCAAGGTATAACACATTTCTAGACCTACTCGCTACTGGATATTCAAAAGAAGAGGCTACCACAATCACATTTGACTTGGCAATCACGGGGCCCAAAGAGCAAATGCAAAATCCTATGGTTAGTGGAGCTAAAGGAGATGGCCACTCATACAGTGGACCTGCATCCACCCACCAATGACTGGGATGTAGTGATGACCAAGCTAACCGGGCTAAGAGCACAATCAACGGCCACAGAAAGTGAAATGGCAACTCTCAAAGACACTGAAGTGTAGATAAAGCTTGAAGTCGACACGTTACAAAAACAAAGCCAAATGCAGATAGAGAGAGAGACACAGAATTGCAAGCCTGTCTGGAAAAGGCATTGCAAAGATGCCAAGAGATGGAAAGAGACAATCGGGAGGTAGCTCAAAGACTGCAAGGAGCCGAAGAGGAATATAGAAAACTCAGCAAGTCATGACAGATGCAGAGAGGGAAAGGGATAACCCTCGGGGGGTTCACTATGTGTAAAACTACCATATCACGTGCGTTCAAGACATGTTTGTAAAACCCCTTATTTGTGAATTTTATTAAGAATATAATGTACCCTTTTCTTTCAACATCTGTAGGTTTTTTTCACATTTGAAATATATATACAAAAGGGCATTATTTTTTCAAATGTGAAAAAAACCTACAGATGTTGAAAGAAAAGGGTACATTATATTCCTAATAAAATTCACAAATAAGGGGTTTTACAAACATGTCTTGAACGCACGTGATATGGTAGTTTTACACATAGTGAACCCCCCGAGGGTTATCCCTTTCCCTCTCTGCATCTTTCAATGACTTGCTGAGTTTTCTATATTCCTCTTCGGCTCCTTGCAGTCTTTGAGCTGCCTTTTGATTGTCTCTTTCCATCTCTTGGCATCTTTGCAATGCCTTTGCCACACTGGCTTGCAGTTATGTCTCTCTCTCTATCTGCCTTTGGCTTTGTTTTTGTAACGTGTCGACTTCAAGCTTTATCTGCACTTCAGTGGCTTTGAGAAATGCCATTTCACTTTCTGTGGACGTTGATTGTGCTCTTAGCCCGGTTAGCTTGGTCATCACCACATCCCAGTCATTGGTGGGTGGGTGCAGGTCCATTGTATGAGTCGCCATCTCCTTTAGCTCCACTAACCGCAGGCTTTTGCATTTGCTCTTTGGGCCCCATGCTTGCCAAGTCAAATGCGATTGTGGTAGCCTCTTCTTTTGAATATCCGGCAGCTAGTAGGTCTAGAAATGTGTTATACCTTGCTTCCTTTGGCTCTGGCTACTCACTTTCAGACTTAGCTTCTTCTTTTGGCTCTGTTCTTGCCTTGACTCCTCTTGATCTTCAGGTTTGTCTTTCTCCTCCTTCTGTTGAGTCTGTGGAGGGCTACGAGGAGGTGGTGAGGGCGGTGGGCTTGACTCAGGGCTGGACGGTGGAGTTGTCGGCTTTTGCTTGAAATCACTGTCTGCATTTGTCTTTCTTTCTCTCTCTTGGCCTTCCTGATCCTCTAGCAGTTTCCGTCGGCATTAGGAAATTTCGGAGGTCATTTGGAGAGCCTTCTAAGAAAATGTATTTTTTGCACTCTCTCTCTAGGAAAAATGGAAAATAATAGAGGTGGGTCTTTCATGGTAAAAGTTCAAAAAGTGTACTTTAAGTAGATTCCTTACTCTTCTGAACATTCGTTCGTAATGATTGAGGGATAATCTTCTTTTCAGTTGCATTGAATGAACCTCGTCAATATGGAGGGAATGAGGCTAACATGGAGGGACGAAGGCGTAGCCGCTATTCACTTTCCATTAAACCTGCACATTTGGCTAATGGCGCACTCCTCAAATGGCACAAATGTTACGCAGAAACTAGCCAAATATCACCTTCACATTGAATTGGACAATGAGTACCAACCATTGATTAAGCGTAGTAAAACAAACACACATATACCTCCCGCATCCATAGACACGCTCAGAGCTCAGGGAGCTAAACACATAGATATCTGGATGAGAGGCTCTCTCTACCCTAAGAATCCAATGAATACTGCGTCTCCACCGTTTGTCAATCCTACAAGCTTATTGACCTTTGCTGGTGATGGAGAAAAGGGCCTTCTGGGTTATTGTAAATCTCTTACAAGGGAATCTGAAACTTATAAGGGCATTCTCCAAGCTCAACAATGTGAGATTTTTCGTCTTTCACATTTACATTCTACAGATTAGGTTACCATTTTGCAACACAAAACAGAGGTACAGGAACTGAAAGGAAAGGTACGAAGTTGTCAAATGAAGGACACCATCTTGGGTGGTCGTATCCGAAAGAAGAAATTGCGTCATCTTGAAACATTGCAGGTTGCATCCGGAGGTCTCAAGAAAAGAATCCGAGCATTAAGGTGATGCTTCTTGGTTGGCTACATTGTCTTAGTTAACTAATCTTTTTGTTTTTTCTTGTTATGCATTGTTTTCATGTGCCTAAATAGTGTTAGTGAAGTAAATTTTCTGTTATTTACTTATGCATTGTCTTCATGTAGAGATTCAATCTATCCTGACAAGGAATCATTGACCCCAAAGCCAATATAGGAAAGAGATTGAAGCCACTTATAAGTAGAATACTGACAGCAGATATAGTACATGACAAGAGGTTTAAGGTCCTACAACGAAATGTAGTGGACCACTTTATTTCAGAGAACTCAGTGCGTGCAAAAGAGATACAAGGCACACTTGATTCACTTGGTGTAAGCAAAAGAGGATATTCAGCTGTACAAAAATCTGTCTCATCCATCTTTGTTGAGAAGGGTATAAAATCCAAACTTTTACCATCAGCCTCAAGTGTTTGGAAAGAGAGGCTTCAGCTTAACGAGGCATAGGGAGACTATCTTGGAAAGCCCTTTCATATTAAAGAAACTTATAGTGGCCATGGAGCAAACATGGCATATGATGAGTTCAATAATATTTTTATGGATCTGCAGATGTTACAGAAGAGAATGGTGGAGTTTTACAACATCACATTTGAAGAGTCACGAGGGGTATTACATTTTGTGTTAAAACTGGATGAGTGTGAGCTTGTTAAAGAGAAAAATCTAGAGCGTGTTACTATTACTTTAATGAATAGAGCCCTCTCAAAGTGTCCCAGTGATGATCCTTTGTATTTTAGTGTTCAATCAGAATCTAGCATATGGTGGCTTGGTGCGTTTGAGGTAAGCGAGATTCTCAGGTAAGCTCAAATGTTCACATCTACTTAAGTCTCATTTATTTTGTGTTGCAGGTAAATAAAGAAGATCATGAGTTTCTATATTGGGTGTTCCATCGAACTAATATTCCAGAGGTGATTGATCGATAGACTAACCAGGGAGAGGTACTACATCTAGATGGAAGGGGAGACTTTCAAGTTTAGTGGCATCTTGCAGGTGACCTCAAAACATTAAAGTGCATGTATAATTGTGGAATGGGTGCAATGGCAAAGTCACCGTGTTTGTTCTGCATGGAGCCTGCAAAGGTCATGGACCCAAAGTGGTGGAGAAAAGCTCCAACACGTCACATTGAGGACCCTGCTTTTCGACCGGTTTTGAAAATACCACTTGTGAATGTCCACATCTGTACAATGCATGCCCTTTGTAGAATTGTGGAGAAATTGGTCTACTTATATATCGGGTTTGCTTGGAAAATTAAGAACTCAGCAGAGCGACAAGTAGCCCTGCAGTGCTTAGAATTGGTACTGTCGGATATGGGGCTTCATGGTGGCAATGTGAAAATCCAGCGGGATGAAAAGAGATCAACTGCTAAGAAGGATGTCCCATGAAAACCATCCATCGATGGGGTGAAGGCATGGAGGTTTTTATCTAAACCCCAAGGAATATGAGATCTGAAGCTAACAAAACATGGAAAAATATATAACACATCTTATGTTAGCAAGGTAGAGTATCAGAGCTGGAAAAAGCTACATATTGTAGTCAAAGACCAAGAACCAACTACTCGTAATGCGAAGGCTGAGGTTTGGCGATCAATAGACATCCTATTTTTGATGTGCGACAAAGATGACTGGTCACAAGGTGATATGAACAAGTTCAAGGAGAATCTCAACCTTCTCAAAAAATCATTTAAGACAGCATGGACAGACACCCAAATTACTCACTACATGGTATTATGGTGTATTTGATTCTCTCTTATGTGAAACTATGTGAGTGTAAAACATTTTAACTAATCTGTTTTCATATCCAGCACATCATTTTCAATCATTTACCATATTTTATACAAAAGTATGGGAACCCGGAAATATGGAATACCTAAGGGATGGAAAAGTCTCATTACATGGCGAGAAATGCTTATTTCAGGCACACACGACATGGTGGCTCTCTAATCAAGGCTAATAGTTTGAGAGAACTATTTGAATGGTTCTATTG